>NW_024070208.1:32134042-32344538 GCF_014754425.2 Oryx dammah | reverse complement strand
ACACACACCACATACACACACACACCCACACACACACACCCACACACACACACACCCCACACACACCACATACACACACACACACACCACACACCCCACACACACACATCCACACACACACCACATACACACACACACACACACACCCCACACACACCCCACACACACACACACCCCACACACACCCCACACACACACACACCCCCCACACACACACACACACGCCACAGGAGCGGCCCAGCAAGAGGGCCGGAGACATGGGGCGTGCCTCTGACTCCCCCCGCAGACATGCCAGCCCTGCTCCCCAGTTCAACCTTCCTTCCCTGCCTCCTGAGGTGGCTGATGCCCAGGCCTTGGGCAGTGCAAAGTCATTAAGGGTCACTGAACCAGCTGCAAACCAGGGCAGAGGGAAGCAGAGGGACCAACAGGAGAAAACGCGCGGGATCGGCAGGGATTTGTCCCAGGCAGGTCTCCCAGGAGAGCAAGGGTCAAGCCCCACAGGCAACTGGAGACCAGCAGGTGATGGGTCTGCAGCCTTAACCTAAGTTAGGCTAAGGAAAAGTGAAAAGAAAAAAAAAGTGAAGGAGTGAGTCACTCAGTTGTGTCCGACTCTTTGTGACCTGGTGGACTGTAGCCCATTAGGCTCCTCTGTCCATGGAATTCTCCAGGCAAGAATACTGGGGTGGGTTGCCATGCCAGTAAAGATCGTCCAGGGGCTCTTTCCCACCCAGGGATCAAACCCGAATCTCTCACTGTCTCCTGCACTGGCAGGCGGGCTCTTTACCATCTGAGCCACCAGGAAAGCCCTGCTGATTCCTCAGGTCACTGAATAAAGTCCAGATTCCTCAGCCTGAGGGCTCAGACCATAAAGAATTGGCCTGCCGTGCGGACCACATGGTCTTGCCTGGAGAATCCCATGGACAGAAAAGCCTGGTGGGTTACAGCCTATGGGGTCGCAAAGAGTCAGACACGACTGGGTGACTAACACTGAGGAGTCAGCAGCAGCTTTCGAGCTGGGGAGCGATTGACCGGGTCCGGCCTGGCCTTGGCTGTCACCATGGCAGCACCCACGCAGGGGGCAGTTTCGCCACCATGCAGCTGGGGAAATACGAGGCAATCACTCACGCCCATGGGTGCTTGGTGGAAAATGTTTTTCAGGTGGAGATGGCTATATTTCTGCAGTTCTCCAGGTCTTATACTGAATTTCAGTGTCCGGTTCTTCATGTGTGCAATCTCGGAGTTCTGAAGTACTCTTGAGGCTTTCAGACATTGTAAGGTCAACACCAAGAGCAGGGGTTGAGAAGAGGCCTCCAAGGACATTCTCCCGTTTAGAAATTTAAATGAGACATTTTGACAGCAAAGAGCTCTGATGCGCAGGATGGGCTGAACTCTTTAGGTTGGACACTATAAACCAAGAAAGCCAGTCTTTCTCAGAATCAAGAACAAGAGGCAGTTACAACATAGACTTAGCAGTTTGCAGCCTTGCAGCTCTCCTCCTCAGCAGAGCTTTAACTCCTGACTTCTTCGAGCTCCAGCAGAACAGGATAATCTTTTCTTCTGATTTGATCTGTATTTTTCCATTTGCCAGTTTGGGGCAAATAAGCCATTGGGCCTCAGTTTTCTTCAGGTGTGAAATGGGAATAACCTATACCGAACAGACCCTGTAAGGTGACTCTGAGAATCAAATGGAAAATGTGTGATGCATGCAGAAAGTATGAAAGTGAAGCTGTGATGTGTATGGAACATTATCAGACAGATGTGTGGGCTTCACTGGTGTCTTGCCCTTGAACTTGTGGAGAGACAAAAACCAGCAAATTTGCCTAGAAATGATGTCCGAATGGGTAAGCGAAAATAGATACACCACAGTCCAGTGTTTCCTGTTCAGACCCACAGTTCCAGTTTCAAATGGCAAGGGTCTGGCCAATGACAGCTTTTCTTCCCTTGCTTCCTGCTTTGTTGTTGTTAAAATGTCAAACATCCCTTACTCCCTTCTGTCCCCTTATTTCCACATGTTCTTCCTTGTTTGCTGGACAGTTTGAAAGCAGATCCCCGATGTCATTTTGTCCACAGGTACCTGCATGTCTTGCCAGCACAGCCCACATCTTCCCTGGGGGGGCTCTATCCCCTCCCTTGACCTCAGCCCTGGGTCTTCCCAGCCTCAGCCCACTGTGGAGCGTGTTCTCATAAAGGTCACCGAGGATGTGACCCAGAGACGGCGTCACAGTCTCATCCTCTGCTTCCCACCCTGGTGAATGGAGACGGGTGAGCCAGGCACTGTTGGGTGTAGCAACTGACCCCCATTCCTGCAGGAGCTCACAGCCCCTGGGGGCACAGCCCGAGGACCAAGGGCGCCGCAGGGACAAGCAGGAACAGCGAGGGGCGGGCAGGGCTGCAGGCAGGGGGTCAGAACTGGACAAGCCATTCTGCAAGCCTGGCTTTGGGGCTGGGCTGGAAGGATCCACAGGGCCTGAGGGGCTGGGCTGGGATGTCCGTGGAGGGGTCAGTGCGAGCAGAGCTCGGCGACACGTAGGGAACAGGATGCAGGTCTGTGATTGCAGGTGCGTGAGCGATCCTGCCGATCAGGGCATCGTGTTCAGGAAACACGCACTATTTGGGGAGTAGACGAAAGCTTGAGTTCAGAGGAATCTCTATAGTAGAGAACTCACTTGCAGCACGGTTCCAGCTCATTCTCTCGGTGTCAGGGCGGAATCACCTCTTTGCACCACGCGTCACCGTTCTACATGCACCATGTCTAGAGCGGGCAGCCATCCAGCGAGTGAGTGCTGTTCTCCTTTGACACACGAGAAGCTGAGGTCAGGGGTTAAGAGAACTGCCCCTCTTCTTGGGGAGGCAGCGGCCACAGCTGATCTAGGGCTCTGGCTCCATCCCCCGTGAGGAGCAGGTAGCCTCGCCCTAGGTTAGTGTCGTGTGTGGACCGGCCTCTGTCGGTGCTCCTGCTGCAGAGCCTGAGTAAGAATTGTGCGTGTGTGTGTGTCGGGGGCAGGTGGTCCACAAGCATGCCCCGAGCTGGAGCCCACTATGTCGGCACCGTGTCCTGGAGTGAGGTCGCCTGCGAATGGGATGGAAGCTTCCCGTGGTCAGTACACAGTTGACACACAGCCCCCAACCTGCAACAGCAGCCCTGTGTGTCTCCTTAGAGAGACCTCCCCTGACCCCCCTCTCCCACCCAATTCATTTCCATCTCATGTTCTCCAGGTACCTGGCTTAACTGTCCTCATAGCATTCATCACCATCTTTTGATTGTTTATTATTCCCCTCTGTAGAATATCAGCTCAGGAGGTAGCTCTGTGTTGGTAACTGGTGGATTCTGAGCATAGTACCTGGCATACAGTAGATGCTCAATAAATATTTTCTGGGTGAAAAGAGGAATCAGTATTTTGTGTATAATACCTGTCTGATATTCATTTAGATATTAAAAGTAACAAATGGAGAGACTCACCCCCCACATACACCCAAATTTCCATACTCTAGCTGGGAAGAGGGACAGGGACAAACTCTAATAAAAAAAAAAGCCACTTACACTTAGAAATGAAGTAGTGAGGTCCCTGTCATGGGAACATTCAAGCAAGTGTTAGATAACCATTTTATAGACGTGATTCCCATACCAGAAACAATTTTAAGGTTCTATGATTTGGGGATAAATAGTGGGGATAGACTTCAGTATATAGGGTGTGGGGACTTGATAGACACAAGGACATAATATTCTTTGAAATGACTTTATGGATGAGAGTGAACCATGGGTCAGTTCAGTTCAGTCGCTCAGTCATGTCCAACTCTTTGCAACCCCATGGACTAAGCTCGCCAGGCTTCTCTGTCCATCACCAACTCCTGGAGCTTGTTCAAACTCATCTCCATTGAGTCAATGATGCCATTCAACCATCTCATCTTCTGTCATCCCCTTCTCCTCCTGCCTTCAATCTTTCCCAGCATCAGGGTCTTTTCTAATGAGTCGGCTCTTCACATCAGGCGGACAAAGTATTGGAGTTTCAGCTTCAGCATCAGTCCTTCCAATGAATATTCCGGACTGATTTCCTTTAGGATGGACTGGTTGGATCTTCTTGCTGTCCAAGGGACTCTTAAGAGTCTTCTCCAACACCACAATTCAAAAGCATCAATTCTTCGGCACTCAGCATTCTTTATAGTCCAACTCTCACATCCACACATGACTACTAGAAAAACCATAGCTTTGAAGACAGACATTTGTTGGCAATGGAATGTCTCTGCTGTTTAACATGCTGTCTAGGTTGCCCTTCAAAGGAGCAAATGTCTTTTAATTTCATGCAGTCACCATCTGCAGTGATTTTGGAGCCCCCCAAAATAAAGTCTGTCACTGTTGCCACTGTTTCCCCATCTATTTGCCGTGAAGTGATGGGACCAGATGCCATGATCTTCGTTTTCTGAATGTTGAGCTTTAAGCCAACTTTTTCACTCTCCTCTTTCACTTTCATCAAGAGGCTCTTCTTCGCTTTCTGTCATAAGGGTGGTGTCACCTGCATATCTGAGGTTACTGATATTTCTTCTGGCAATCTTGATTCCAGCTTGTGCTTCATCCAGCCCAGCATTTCTCATGATGTACTCTGCATATAAGTTAAATAAGCAGGGTGACAATATACAGCCTTGACGTACTCCTTTCCCAATTTAGAACCAGTCTGTTGTTCCATGTCCAGTTCTAATTGTTGCTTCCTGACCTGCATACAGATTTCTCAAGAGGCAGGTTAGGTGGTCTGGTATTCCCATCTCTTTCAGAATTTTCCATAGTTTGTTGTGATCCACACAGTTAAAGGCTTTGGCATAGTCAATAAAGCAGAAATAGATGTTTTTCTGGAATTCTCTAGCTTTTTCAATGAGCCAACAGATGTTGGCAAATTGATCTCTGGTTCCTCTGCCTTTTCTAAAACCAGCTTGAACATCTGGAAGTTCATGGTTCATGTGCTGTTGAAGTCTGGCCTGGAGAATTTTGAGCATTATGTTGCTAGTATGTGAGATGACTGCAATTGTGTGGTAGTTTGAACATTCTTTGGCATTGCCTTTCTTTGGGATTGGAATGAAAACTGACCTTTTCCAGTCCTGTGGCCCTGCTGAGTTTTCCAAATTTGCTGGCATATTGAGTGCAGCACTTTCACAGCATCATCTTTTAGGATTTGAAATAGCTCAACTGGAATTCTATCACCTCCACTAGCTTTGTTCATAGTGATGTTTCCTAAGGCAGCCCACTTGACTTTGCATTCCAGGATGTCTGGCTCTAGGTGAGTGATCACACCATCAGGATTATCTGGGTCATGAAGGTCTTTTTTGTATAGTTCTGTGTATTCTTGCCATGTCTTCTTACTATCTTCTGCTTCTGTTAGGTCCATACCATTTCTGTCCTTTATTGTGCCCATCTTTGCATCAAATGTTCCCTTGGAATCCCTAATTTTCTTGAAGAGATCTGTAGTCTTTCCTGTTCTGTTGTTTTCCTTTATTTCTTTGCACTGATCACTGAGGAAGGCTTTCTTATCTCTCCTTGCTATTCTTTGGAACTCTGCATTCAAATGGGTATATCTTTCCTCTTCTCCTTTGCTTTTCGCCTCTCTTCTTTTCACAGCTATTTGTAAGGCCTCCTCAGACAACCATCTTGCTTTTTTGCATTTCTTTCTCTTAGGGATGGTCTTGATCCCTGTCTCCTGTACAGTGTCACAAATCTCCGTCTATAGTTCTTCAGGCACCCTGTCTATCAGATCTAATCCCTTGAATCTATTTCTCACATCCACTGTATAATCATAAGGGATTTGATTTAGGTCATACCTGAATGGTCTAGTGGTTTTCCCTACTTTCTTCAATTTAAGTCTGAATTTGGCAATAAGGAGTTCATGATCTGAGCCACAGTCAGCTCCTGGTCTTGTTTTTGCTGACTCTATAGAGCTTCTCCATCTTTGGCTGCAAAGAATATAATTAATCTGATTTCCATCTGGTGATGTCTATGTGTAGAATCTTCTCTTGTTGGAATAGGGTGTTTGCTATGACCAGCGTGTTTTCTTGGCAAAACTCTATTAGCCTTTGCCCTGCTTCATTCTGTTCTCCAAGGCCAAATTTGCCTGTTACTCCAGATGTTTCTTAATTCCCTACTTTTGCATTCTAGTTCCCTTAATGAAAAGGACATCTTTTTTGGGTGTTAATTCTAGGTTTTGTAGATCATCATAGAACCATTCAACTTCAGCTTCTTCAGCATTACTGGTTGGGGCATAGACTTGGATCACTGTGATATTGAATGGTTTGCCTTGGAAATGAACAGAGATCATTCTGTTGTCTTTGAGATTGGGTGGAAGATTGCATTTCGGACTCTTTAGGCCTGCGCAGAACTGTAAAACTCACCTTCCAATCACCTTTCACCATGCCCACAGCCCCCACGCCTGCCTCTCCATCCCTCTTCACGTGAATACCTCACCCCTCGGTGGAGCAGGTCTGAGGCTTGGTCTGCCATCTTCTTGCTTCAATACCTTGTGGATAACCCCCCCTTTGCTGCACACCGTGGCATCCCTGTGTTGTGGCTCCCCATGTGGCAGGCACCCGGACCTGGTTCATTCCTGTAACAAGGTGAGACAGGAACTCTTTTTCCCTGAGAATATTTATAAATTATGCGCAGGCCAACTCTGCTCTTGGCTGGGTCCACAGGCTGGGTCCCGGGAGCAGGAGGCTGGGGAGGGTGTAGATCTGCACAAACGGCCTGGGGAGAGGCAGAGGCCAGTGACTCCACACCTCCCGTGACCTCGGACACTCTCAGGTTGGTTCTGAGTCCTGGGCATCTAAGCAAAGTGGAGAAAAACTTTGCTTTTTAACAGCTGCCTCCACCCGTGGAGCCTCCACGTTGGGCAGTTGTTGCTTCTCTTTCATCAGAGTCTAAGCAGTAGCGCTTGCCCGGCCTTTCTAGGACTGGTGATCAGTCTGCAGGCAGTGCCAGGAGGTGTGGTTGTTGGTTCACCCCTAAACCCGAAGCTCTTGGGGAAGCAGGTGAGAACTGATGGAAGTTGGTAAATAGGCTGGCTTCATGGCTTGCAGGTGAGAGGGAACAGAGCTGGGGGAGTTTCTGTGCTCACTACGGGTGTGTGTGTGTGTGTGTGTGTGTGTGTGTGTGTGTGCAGCACCTTCCAGGTGGGAAGTGTGCCCCGGCCCACGGGCAGGGCTGGCCGGGCCCCCACGGGCTGCCGGTCTACTGCTGCGCTGAAGAAGTTTCTGCATCTCTTTCTTAGCTCTGTACAGAGAGACCCTGGGCCCTGAGCGTCTGTACCTTACTTCCAGAGAGGTTCTGCGTTGCCATAGAAACTAATTGGTAGCTTAGTTAAATGGCACAGATTTACACTGCAAAATAGCAAAGAGCTTTCTAATAAGGACTCTGAGGAGCTAAAACCTTCCCTTCAGGCAAAGAGTGACAGGAAAAGCTCCCTTTCTGAATTCCCAATCTGTGACTAGGCGGCAGTCTAGTGACTTGACTCCACCAAGCCGGTGGAGTCTCTAGGGCTTCATGTATCACCAGTGCAGACAAACAGAGGAGAGTCTGGGTTATGAAGGAGGAAGTCAGGTGTTCTAAAGCAGTGATCCAGACCCGTCTGTGTCTCATGCACACATAGGTGCTAGATAAATTCTTGTTTAAAAAAACCACGTGGAAAAGAAACCCTTCAATCGCGTGAAGGTGCTTGGGTATTTAAGGCAATTTAACCAGTGTATGTCTGCATGCAGCTTCAACACCCCACCTTCCACTTATCTGACACCTTGACTTCACTTGGCACTTTAAGAATAGTTATCTTACTTAAGCTCTAAGCTTTAATACTGCAAACTGGTTAAATCTGAATGAATGGAGTTTCACTCTACATGGTAGAGTTTACTGCACCACTAGAGTTTCAGGCCAGAGAAGGCAATGGCACCCCACTCCAGTGTTCTTGCCTTGAGAATCCCAGGGATGGGGGAGCCTGGTGGGCTGCCGTCTATGGGGTCGCACAGAGTCGGACTTGACTAAAGTGACTTACCAGCATCCAGGGTGGTTAACTTCAGATTTCATTTTAACTATCCATTTGAGAGGGCTTCCCTGGTGGTTCAGTGGTAAAGAATATACACCTCCCAGTGCAGGAGATGTAGGTTCAACCCCTGGGTTGGGAAGATCCCCTGGAGAAAGGAATGGTAACCCACTTGTTTTGTGCAGTGGTAACCCACTTTTATTTTTGCCTGGAGAACTCCATGGACAGAGGAGCCTGGGAGGGCTACAGCCTATGGGGTCGCAAAGAGCCAGATGCAACTGAGCACGCATGCACACATGCATTTGAGAAATCGTAAAGCAGCAGTCCACTTTAATACACAGGAGAATGGACATCGGGAAGTTGCAGCATAGAATTTGGAGGCGCTGTGGTCTCGTAGGGCTCTGTGGTCTGAAAACCAACCCTCCAGACCTGCCTCCTGACTCTTCCTACGGGAGCTGTCTCTGGGCTTAATACAAGCTGTCCTTGCTCTGGACAAGCTGCTGACATTGATCTCTGCAACTGCCCCCTCCCCTGCATCCCCTGCAAATGAAAAACTGCTTTAGTGACTTCAGACAGCTTGGAAGCTGGCAACCAAGTGACCACAGTGCTGCATTCACACTTCTCTGAAACCTTTCCTGACATCTGGGCTGTAGCACCAGCTGCCAGATGGTCTAGGTCAGCAGTCCCCAACCTTTTTGGCATCAAGGACCGATTTGTAGACAATAAAATTTATTTCCTTTTGGCTATCCTGAGTCTTCATTGCTGTGGGTGGGTTTTCCCTAGTTGCCACAAGAGGGGGCTACTCTTCTCACCTCTGCGGCTTCTCTTGTAGAGCACAGGCTCTAGGCCCACTGACGTTGTTTCTCTGGGGCATGTGGAATCTTCCCGGACCAGGGGTAAAACCCGTGTCCCCTGCATTGGCAGGCAGATTTCTGTCCACTGTGCCACCAGAGAAGTCCCATGGAAGACAATCTTTCCACGGGCTGGGGTAGGGAGGTGGTTTCGGGATGATTCAAACGTTTATTGTGCAATTTATTTCTATTGTTATTACATTGGCTCCACTTCAGATCATCAGGCATTAGATACTGGACGTTGGGGACCTCTGGGCTAGGTCAATATGTTGCCTTTAGTCCCCTTCTGGCCTGTTTCCTACATGTGTTGTTCTTTTTTTTTTAAGGTATAATTGTCCTACAACTTTAGCTTCAGGTGTACAAGATTTGACATTTGTATACATTGCAGAATGACCACAGTAAGTCTTGTTAATGTCATCACTGTGCATGGTTATAACATTTTTCCCTGTGATGAGAACTTTTAAGATCTACTTGCTCAGCAACTCTCAAATAGAGAAACAGTATTAACTATAGTCACCATGCTGCACTTTCCATCCTCATGACTTATTTTAAAATATTTTTAAAATTTTTATTTTGGAATATAGTGGGGCCTTCCAGGTGGCGCTAGTGATAAAGAATCCACCTGCTAATACAGGAGACATAAGAGATGTGGTTTGATCCCTGGGTCAGGAAGATCCCTTGAAGGAGGGCATGGCAACCCACTCCAGTATTCTTGCCTAGAGAATCCCATGGATAGAGGAGCCTAGTGGGCTACAGTCCATGGGGTCACAGAGGGTTGGACACGACTGAAGCAACTTAGCGCACATAGGTTGCTTTACAGTATTGTTTCTGCTGTATCAATGCAGTGAATCAGCTATATGTATACAGATATCCCCTCCCTCTGAAGCCTCCCTCCCCTGCCCCCCCCACACTGACCTATTTTATAACTCCAAGTTTACACCGTTTGATCGCTTTCACCTGTTTCTCCCACACCTGCACCCCAACTCGGGCAGTCTGTTTTAACATTCCACATATGAGATGGTTTGGTATTTGTTTTCTCTCTGACTTATCTCACTTAGCAAGATGCCCTTGGGGGTCCATCCATGCTGTGCCATATGGGAAGATCTATTTATTACAGCTGAACCGTATTTCACTGTTTACATACACCGTCTTCAGCCACGGATGGACACGTAGGTGGTTTCCAGGTCTTGGCTATTGTGAATAGTGTGGTGGTGAAGATGGGGGTGTCAGTAACTTTTCTCCTCGTGTTCCTTGTGGGACATGATGGTAATAAGAACTACTACTAGTGGTGGAACTACTACTAACAGTGCTGGTGTCAGCTTTACTGTATTTCACGTAGTTAGAAACTAAATCTAAACAAATCTTTTCTATTCAGATCATAACGACGAATTGGAGAAGACGAGGGACCACAGTGCAGCGGGGACAGAGCTTGGGGGTGGAGAGGGAGGCTCGGACGGAAGAGCACTTCACTGTGAGAAGCCGGACACACTGGGGCCAGGAGGTCAAGGGCAGCAGCGGGGATCATAAACCTTGTTGACAGCAGGTACCTTCGACAGGACATGGGGACATGGTGCTCTTACTACCCCAAACCACAACCCACCTAATCATGAGGAACAGCAGACAGTGCTGATGGAGGGTTTTCTACAATGTCCCTGACCATCCTCTTCTAACACTTTCAAGATCCTCCTAAACAAGCGAAGTCGAGAGTAGCCTCACAGCCAAGGCAGGCCTAAGGAGACTTGACAACTGGTGGTTCGTGGGACCCTGAAGCAGAAAAGCCCAGGAGGCCCACATTTTCCCTCTGGAATAACTTGGGTTCTTCAGAAGGTACAGAATCTGGTATTTAATGTCTAGTTTTAAAAACTGCTTGAAACAGTGGTAATCACACATCTGCCTGACAAGTTTTCCAGTGCACATCCATGACTGTTAAAAGCTTTGTTGTTCAATCACTCAGTTGTGTCCGAATCTTTGCAACCCCATGGACTGCAGCATGCCAGGCCTCCCTGTCCTTTACCATCTCCCGGAATTAGCTCAAACTCATATGCCATCCAACTCTCATCCTTGGTTGACCCTTTCTCCTCCTGCCCTCAATCTGTCCCAGCATCAGGGTCTTTTCCAATGAGTCAGCTAGTAAAATCTTTTAGAAGAGAGGAGCTCACCCTGAGAGGTTGATAATGATTTCTCACGTTGATGTCACTTGAACCAGGCCAGCCACAGGGACACAGGAAGGCAGGGGGTGGGGGTGGGTGGTGGGTTAGCAGAGAGGCAGAGAAGGCTGGGGCCAGGTGTTGGGGAGCCTGTCACGTGCTGCTGTCATTCTGACAACACAGAACCACTGGTCTTGTGAATGGGGTGAGGACGTGGTTGGTGTTTAAAGTTACACTGATGGAGGGGAGTCTGGATTGAAAGAGTGGAAGCAGGCAAGTGCTTGGGAAAACACGTTTCAGGTTTGGAATTCAGGGGCCCTATAGCAGTAGGATGCTTGGTCTACAAACTATGGGAGTTAAAGGGCATCAGCGTGTTCAGAATGGCAAGGTGGAGATCAAAGATGGTGCTTTAGAACTGTGCCTGGAAGTAGGTGATCGGAGCCATAATAAATACCAACACAAAGGCCTGCTGAGAAGCATCACATGGAGGATCATTCTCTCGAAAGTGGGGAGTGGAGATGAAAGCGGGCAGCATTCAAGCTATGCCTCCATATATGGGACCATGTGAGCAGGCAGAGAAGGGACAGCATTACAGGGACACAGGAGGGAAGATGACCAGTGTGCGTGAGGGCGGGACCTGGGGCACCTGCTGGAGTGACGGCAGTAAGTGTGGCTGCAGAGCCGTAGAAATCCTGACAGAGGTTGGACTAGAGGCCTCGGTTTGAGCTTAACTTACAAGGAAATTGGGAACCAACTTTCAACTAAAAATAACCTTTTTTTTTTTTTTTAATGCAGGCAGTACCCAAAGTTCTACAAGGATGGAAACCCCAGTGAGGGCCACCTGGGAGGTGCTGTGAGAGGAAGGGGTGAGGAAACCAGCGTTGAGGAAACCAACAGAAATGCAAGGTGAGCCACCCTGGAGATTTAATTTCCTAGTGAAAGTGAAAGTGAAGTCGTTCAGTTGTGTCCGACTCTTTGCGACCCCATGGACTGTAGCCTATCAGGCTCCTCCGTCCATGGGATTTCCAGGCAAGAGTGCTGGAGTGGATTGCCATTTCCTTCTCCAGGGATCTTCCTGACCCAGGAATCGAACCCAGGTCTCCCGTGTTGCAAGCAGATGCTTTACCATCTGAGCCACCAGGGAAGGTCAGCCACATTCAAAAAATAAAAAGTTGGTGAGGTTAATAAATTTATATTACACAATACATTCAGGGTATTAGCACTTCCGCACATGGCACCTGCCACGTTTCTGGTGCTCAGTGGCTGCCCTCCAGAGGTCTGGCACCGGCTGACAACCCGACAGTCAGTAGGGAGCGAGTGGGCTCCGCCTTCGGCAGTGACGATTAGAAGATGGGTGTGTGATCCCGAGGCGTCAAGCTTGGGATGCTGTAGTGTGACACAATGCCACAAACAAAAATAAGTCCACACGAGTCTGCACCTGCGGTGCAAGAAAAGACAGTGCTGCTCTTGTGGAAAGGCTGATTTTTATTTCCATCCTAAGTGATTATCACATTATTATTTAAACACATTTGAAAAATCCTGAAATAATGTAAACTGAAGGCACAGAACAAACCAACACATTTAACTGAAGCTTGAGATGAGAGAATTTGAGTATTTTTTTTTTCAGTAACAATAAATTATGAACAAGTTTCCATCACCAAACATCATTCTGACCAAAAGCTCTGGTCTTTCATAATAAAACCAAATTAGCTTAAATTGATTTCAAGATTTCCACGGTAAAATAATATTGGAAAAAAGTCGCCTTTCAAAATACACATCTGACCCCTGGGTCCGCTGTAAGCCTTTTATTTATAACAAAGTGGTGGTCAGGATGTTTGCTGATGGACTGCCACTCGCCAAGGATGACACATTCTTATAAAATGTTTTAAAAAATAGCAAACTGGGCTACAAAATTCTGTTTGAGGAGCAGGGGAAAAAAAAAAACAAAAAACTTGTTCCATGTCAATTAGAGTAACAAAGCAGAGTAACAAGTAACAATATCAGACTGCTTCAGAAGCCAGTCACCACAGAATAGTGACACACTGCAAGGGGCATTCCACTCTATCTTGGTTAACTATTGACCTTAGAGTGTCATAACAGTCATTGTTGCCATTTCTTATTTAGTAAAGAGATACGTTTAAAAAAAAAATTTAAAAACTAACTGGAATAATCTCTGACACGCTACAGAAACGATGCGATGGCTAGGTTTTAAAGTAACATGGTCATGCTTCATAATATACTGTAGTGTTCTGAAATACATTCTCTGATCATTAACACCGTTTATTACAGAGGGCACTTGTAAATTAGCTCAGATTCTGAACTAGGTTTATAAATGAAACTTTTCAAGTATGCATAATATCCATAAGGTAGAGACTTTCCTCTTATTCACTTCATGTGTTCTTCTAGTGGACAACTGTGATGATTAAAGGATAAACAAAATGGGCTGGTCAGTTTTCAAAAACATGTCAAAAAACATGAGACAGTCTAGTGACCGAGGACTGATTGAAAAGTTTTTTTAAAATCTGGAGTAGGTGGTTTCAGACATTAATATCTTTCAGACTTTCTCCTGAAACAACTAAGTGTATAAGTAAAGCAATAATGGGGGGAAATAAGGGCTTCTAAAACACTCAAGAGAATAAAATAAAAAAGGCCTGTCTTCTACTTAGCTGTGATATATAAGTGTGCATTTAATAGTAATATGCCTTTATTTTTATCATCTAATTGCATAAATCACAAAAACATTCCCAGCCAAGTTTGCTGACAGAAGTATAATACAAACTCTAGAAAATGATTTTTAGCAGAAATTGCTTCAAAATTTTCCTACATAACAAAACATTCCTTTGGAAATGAAATCTTTTAGACTGTCAAGTAAATGCAGCTTTTACCATCTCTAGCACTAAACTATAATTACCTCCCAAATTCTTTTTTCATTGGATAATATTATCTTTTATTCTGCAGTATTCTAATAATGGTACATTATTTTTTAAAAATACCTTTAGTGGTCTCAGACTTATGTCTTCATCTATGAGTACTGAGATGAAAGTAGATACAAAATAAGCCAGAAAAATGACCTTTTAAACAGTATCGTTTGAAATGTTGGCACAGACGAAAATGGGGAGTGGCTTCTCCACACTGAGCAGGCGGCCACTCACGGCACTGGCCACCCAAGTGACAGCCCACTTGGCCTGTCTTGGGCACGTGGAACTCATTTTATGACTCAAGTTACTTAAAACAGAGCTACTGGAAGCCGCCTGATGCAGCCGGCTGGCTCACAGTTTGGGCAGACTTCATTCTTTATTACAGCTCACATTCTGACAACTGAGAACCTGGATTCTGAAAATGTGACCCCACGAGGGTTAGGGGAAGACACGTTCTGAGCTGAGAGAAATGTGACAAACTTGGGGGGAGGAGGCATTTAAATATTAATAACAAAAGGATAAGCCTAGTGGGTTTGGCCCTGTGTGTCCCAGCTGCGTCAGCAGGCCCTAACAGAAACTTGATAAAACCAAAGGGGTTTCTTTCCAAGACCTAAAAAAAAGGAAGCTGTTCGACTTAACATCAAATTCAAAATCTACACCAGGCTGCCAGGCCAACAGATGACGGTCAGCGTGACTTTGTTTCTCTGCTCCTTCAGCATGGGGACCAGCGCCGAGTGGCTCATGCCCACGGTCGACAGGCCGTTCACAGCCACGATCATGTCTCCACATCTGGACAACGACAGACAGAAATAGTCACTGTTTTCATGGTATCAGAAATGTTGTCCTGAGATTTGTTTGGTACACTTACCCATTAACTGTTGATGATTAGGCTATATGACTTTCTTTGAGAAATATCTGGGTCATTTTTAAGCCTATGTTGGCTCTCCCTTGTCAACCAGGGACACCCCTGTGCCAGCCTCTCCTGTTAACTGGTAGACGATTTCAAAGGAAAGCAGAGTAATTTTCACAGAAGCTTAAGCAATGTATAGTTAAGAGAATAAATCTGCTGCCTCCTTTAAAAATACCACATGATACATTTGGAGGGGCTGCTATTTTCATTGTTGATTTTTTACAGCCCATTCATTCGAGGCTTCAATTAAATGAGACCCACACCTCTTTCAGCCAAGGATGCTCACTGTCCTTCAGCTGAATTATCACAAATGGATGGTGAATCTGAAGACCTTTCTATCTTTTATAATTTTTAGTCTTATTTTGAATATGAATATGTTACTTTCTTGTGATCTAGTTAACTTCTTTTAGGAAGTGGAAGTTAATTAGTCTATAATTTACACGAGACCCAGACTGGTTGAACACTTGGCTAAGAGAATGGTTATTTCATCCCAGCCTCCTACTGTTCTCTCCTGAAGTGATTTTTTCATCTCTACCAGGTGATAGTGGGATCTGGAGCACACTGACCCTGATGGATTTTCCTTGATATTCTTGAGCTGTTGCTCTGTGTTTGCAAAATGTAAACGCCCCAATTTGTGCAGCACTCTGACTAGGATGTCAGCATCCACTTTTTAAGAACTGTTTCTTGCATCCAAAACTAGGTCCTAAGAACTTACAGTCACCCATCTCCTCTATCTGTATAATCTCTTGATGGAATGCCTCTTTCTTCTCCTGGTGCCTGAGCTCTGAGAAAGGCGGCACAGAGGCTGAGAGGGTACTTTTTGCCCAGTGGTGACAACAGCAGGGGCTGAATGGCCAAGACTCCTAGATTAATTGCTGTCAACGACTTCCAGCTATTTGACTATGGGCAGCTTTTTAACCTGAATCCTCAGTGTCTTGCTTATAAAATAGGAACACCAGCAGCACCTACCTTGCGGGCTGCTAAGAAGGTGCAGTAACCCATAGCCAGCACCTAGCACCACACTTGGCACACACATCATCCATCAATACTGATGAAACCTTTACTATGAATGCAAGGCCCCACGCTGGCTGCCAGGGATCTAACACAAAATGCAACAAAATCCCTCCCATGTGGACTTGCGTGAATTGAGCGTTACGTTGACGTAAGTGCTGTAGAGAAAAAGTCACCAGATGACAGGACTGGACTCAGGTGCTCAGGGCAAGCTTCGGGTCATGATGTGTCCGCATGACTCTGCGTTACTGTTAATCTCACAACAGGCACTGACCTGTGGTACCAAGATGCTTCAGTCTGGATCAGGCCTGGCAGATTTATCTCTGTAAAGGGCCAGATGGTAGGTTACCATCCGGGCTCTGTGAGTCACTGGTCTCAGGATTGGCCACTTGGGTCTGCCATCACATCTCAGAAGCAGCCCGGGGAGATAGGTAAACAAGGGAGCATGGGTATGTTTCAATAAAACTTTATTTACAAGGATGGACAACAGGCTGGACTTGGGAGCTGACCTTGGTCTAGACCGTGTCCATCACAGTAAATGCAAACCACATCATTAAACACAAGACTCACTTTAATCTTCCGTCGTAATAAGCAGGGGTCCCCAGGACAATAGTTTTGATGAAAAAAGGCTGATTGGTATGGTTCTCTTCGTATCCACCGACGATACTAAAGCCCCAGCTTCCCAAGTAGCTTCTTCGTAAGACTATGTCATGGCAGCTATGAAGGGCACTGTCAACACAGAGACCAAGAAAAATTAGTGTGAGGGCTTTTTATAGCCTGTTCATCTTTGTTGTAACTCCACACCATGGTCCGTGCCTCCATGATGGATGGGGAGCAACATACAACATGCTAGAACAGAGCTGCTCATATGCTCCGGATTCTTAGCTCAATGAGAAGCACTTAACAGAACACTGACAGAAGTTACTTTGCACAAAGGAACGCTTGTGGTGTTACTACATCTCTGGTCATTAATGTGTAAAAAGGCTTCCAGTAGAGAGGAGTCCCATGCATTGGCCTGATGTTTTAGGACAGTACAGGTTATTTTCGTTATTCTGAATCTTCTGCAGAAGATAAAACAATGCAAACAAGCAGGTGTGTGTACATGCCAGCACACACAGTGGAAAGGCCCCCGCTCTCACCCCACCAGGGAAAGCAGAGCTGTTGCCCCAAATGACAGCCCTGCTGACCGCCACGGTCATTGAATACTGGTTTGCATACAGTAGAGACCTGTGGGAGTCTACAGAACAGTGGCTGTTTAATGACAGGTATTCTTTTGACCTATACTAAACTAGGTTTTAGTATCCTGTGTTTCTTCTTTTATATTGGAGTGTAGTTGATTTAGCTTCCCTGGTGGCTCAGCAGTAAAGAATCTGCCTGCCAGTCCAGGAGACGTGAGTGCGATTGCTGGGCTGGGAAGATCCCCTGGAGGAGGAAATGGCAATCCACTCCAGTATTCCTGCTTGAAGAATCCCACGGGCAGAGGAGCCTGGCAGGCTACAGTCCATGGGATCGCAAAGAGACAGACACAACTTAGTGACCAAACACCGCCACAGCTGATTTATAACGTTGTTTCAGGTATACAGCTAAGAGATTCAGTTATATGTATCCATTCTGTTTCAGGGTGTTTTCCCATATAGGTTATTATAGAATATTGAGTACAGTTCCCTGTGCTATACAGTAGATCTTTATTGATTATCTATTTTGTATAGAGTGATGTGTATGTTAATCCTAAACTAATTTATCCCTTGTTGCTATATCTCCCCTTTGGTAACTGTAAGTTTATTTTTGAATGTCTGTGGGTCTGTCTTGTAAATAAGCTTATCTGTATCATTTTCTTTTTAGATTCCACAAGTAAGTGACATTATGTGATATTTCTCTTAGTCTGACTTCACTCAGTATGATAATCTCTAGGTCTGTCCATGTTTCAGCAAATGGCATTTTGTTCTTGTTTTATGGCTGAGTAATATTCCACTGTATTGTGTACCACATCTTCATTATCCATTCCTCTGTAAGTGGATATTTAAGTTGCTTCCATGTCTTGGCTATCGTGAGAAGTGCTGTTGTCAACACAGGAGTGCATGTATCTTTCTGAATTATAGCTTTGTTTGGATATATCCCCCTAGTGGGATTGCTGGACCACATGGTTTTTAATTTCTTGAAGAACCTCCATACTGTTCTCCATAGGGGTTGCACCAGTTTATATTCCCACCAACAGTGTAGGAACTTTCCTTCTCTCCACACACTCTCCAGCATTTATTAGTAGACTGTTTGATGTTGGTCATTCTGACTGTGACGTGGTACCTCGCTGTATCTTTATTTGCATTTCTCTAATAATTAGTGATGTTGAACATCTTTTCATGTATCTACTGGCCATCTGTATTTCTTTGGAGAAATGTCTATTTAGATCTTCTGCCCATTTTTTGATTGGGTTGTTCTTTGTTGCTGTTGTTTCAGTGTATAAGCTGCTTATATCAATATATTTTAGAAATTAAACCTTTGTTGGTCACATGTTTGCAAATATTTTCTCCAATTCTGTAGGTTGTCTTTTTGCTTATGGCTTCCTTCACTATCCAAAAGCTTGTAGATTTGATTAGGTCCACTTATTTTTGTTTTTATTCCTATTGCCTTGGGAGACTGACCAAAGAAAACATTGGTATGATTATGTCAAAGCGTGTTTTGCTTATGTTCTCTTCTGAGTTTTATGGTGTCCTGTTTTAAGTCTTTAAGCCATTTTGAGTTTGTGTCTGGTGAGTGGATGTGTTCTAACGTCACTGATTTGTATGCAGCTGTCCAACTTTCCCAACAATACTTGCTGAGGAGACTTTTCCTCATTGTATACTCTCGCCCCCTTGGCCGGAGGTTACCTGGTTGTAGGTGTGCAGGTTTATTTCGGGGCTCTGTTCTGCTCCATGACCCGTGTCTGGTTTTGTACCACTATCATGCTGTTTCGAGCACTGCAGCTTTGTAGTATTATCTGATGTCTGAAGGACTATGCCTCCTGCCTTGTTATTTTTCTTCAGTATTGCTTTAGCAATTCTGGTATTTTATGGTTCTATGTGAATTTTAGGATTATTTGTTCTAATCCTATGAAAAATGTCATGGGTAATTTGATAGGGATAGCATTAAATCTGAGATTGCTTTGGGTAGTATGGCCACTTAAACACACTATTGATCAGAGACGTATTAATATGTCTTTTGTCACACAAAAGTATATTTCACCAGAGACATTTCAATGTTCACTTATATAACAAATTGCCAGCCACAGGTGGTGGTGGTGTTCAGCTGCCCAGCTGTGTCCAACTCTTTGAGACCCATGGACTGGAGCACGCCAGGCCTCCCTGACCCTCACCATCTCCTGAAGTTTGCCCAAGTTCATGTCCATTGCATCAGTGATGCCATCCAGCCATCTCATCCTCCAACACCCTCTTTTCCTTCTGCCCTCAGTCTTTACCAGCATCAACGACTTTCCCTGAATTCCTTTGCTTTCTCTATGATCCAGCGAATTTGGCAATTTGTCTGGTTTTGGTATCAGAGTGATGGTGACTTCACAAAATGTCTTTGGGAGTGTTCCTTCCTCTTCAGTGTTTTGGAAGAGTTTGAGAAGGTTTGGTTTAAATTCTTTTTTGTATATTTGGTGTGAAGCCAGCTGGTCTTGGACATTTGTTTGTAGGGAGTGGATGGGAGAATAGATACATGCATATACATGGGTGAGTGACTTTGCTGTGGACCTGAAGCTATCACAACATTCTTAATCGGCTATACATTAATATAAAGTAAAAAGTCTAAGATAGTAAAATTACAGATTCTATTTCACTTCTAGTAATCTAAAATTACCTATTTCTTCTTGATTCAATTTTGGTGGGTTGTATGTTTCTAGAAATTTATCTGTTTCTTCTAGATTGTCAAATTTGTTGCCATTTAATTATTCATAGTATTCTCTCATGTTTTTTTGTATTTCTGTGGCATTGGTTGTTATGTCTCCTTTTACATTTCTTATTTTGCTTATTTGGGTTCTTTCTCTCTTTTCTTCCTGGTGAGCCTGGCCAGAGATTTGTCAATCTTGTTTATCCTTTCAAAGAACCAGTTCTTGGTGTTGATTTTTTCCTAATTTTTTAAAATCTCTATTTTATTTCCACTCTAATCTTTTATTTCCTCCTTCTGCTAACTTTAGGTTTTGTTTGTTCTTTTTCTAATCTTTTCAAGTGGTAGGTTAGGTTGTTTATTTCAGATTTTTCTTGTTTTTTTTGAGGAAGGTTTATATTGCTTTGAACTTCCCTATACTTTTGCTGCATTCCCAGATTTTGATGACTGTGCTTTCCCTATCATTTGTCAAGGTATTTTTTTAAATTTGATTTCCTTGTTGACCCATTGATTTTTTTAGTAGCATGCTGTTTAGTTTCCATGTAATTGATTTTTCTTCTTTTTCTGTGGTTAATTTCTAGTTTTGTGCCACTGTGATCAGAAAAGATGCTTGATATAATTTCTATACTCAAATTTCTTGAGGCTTATTTTGTGCCCTTGGATGTGGTTAATTCCTAAAGAATGTGCCATGTGCATATGAAAAGAAAGTGTATTGTGGGTTTTTTTTTTAAATGTAATATCCTGAAAGTATAAATTAAGCCTAACTGTTTTGTTGTATCATTTAGGATTTCTGTTGCCTTACTGATTTTCTGTCTAGAAGATCTATTGATGTCACTAGTGTGTCAAAGTCTCCTACTATTATTGTATACCCATCAGTTTCTCCCTTTATGTCTGCTGGTATTTGTTTTCTGTATTTGGGTGCTCCTATATTACATGCATATATGTTGACAAGTATAAAATCCTGTTCTTGTATTGATCCTTTTATCATTATATAGTGTCCGTCTTTCTTTGTAGCCTTTAAAGTCTATTTTGTCTGAGTACTACAGCCCTCACTTTCTTGTGATTTGTTGCATGAAATGTTTTCACACCCCCTCACTTTTAATCTATGTGTCCTCTGCCCTAAAGTGGGTCTCTTACAGGCAGTATATTATAGGCTCTTTTTTTTTTTTTTTTTAATCCAGCTGCCACTCTGTTTTGACTAGAGCATTTAGTTCACTGATGTTAAAGATAATTTACTAAGATATGTATTTTGTTGTTAAATTGCTCACTCATGTCCGACTCTTTGCTATACCACGGACTGCAACACGCCAGGTACTATCTCCCAGAGTTTGCTCAAACTCATGTCCATTGAATCAGTGATGCTATCTAACCATCTTATCCTCTGTTGCCCTCTTCTCCTCCTGCCTTCAATCTTTCCCAGCATCAGGGCCTTTTCCAATGAATTGGCTCTCACTGGAAATTTTACAGTTTGTTGTGATCCACACAAAGACTTTAGGGTAATCAAAGCAGCAGAAGTAGATGTTTTTTTTTTTTTTTTTCTGGAATTCCCTTGCTTTTTCTATAATCCAACAAATGATGGCAATTTGATCTCTAGTTCCTCTGCCTTTTCTAAATCTAGCTTGTACATCTGGAAGTACCTGGTTCACCTACTGTTGAAGCCTAGCTTGAAGGATTTTGAGTATTACTTTGCTAGCATGTGAAATGAGTACAATTGTGTGGTAGTTTGAACATTCTTTGGCATTGCCCTTCTTTGGGACTGGAATGAAAACTGACCTTTTCCAGTCCTGTGATCATTGCTGAGTTTTCCAAATTTGTTGGCATATTAAATACAGCACTTTAACAGCATCATCTTTAAGGGTTTGAAATAGCTCAGCTAGAATTTCATCACCTCCACTAGCTTTGTTCTTAGTAATGCTTACTAAGGTCCACTTGACTTCATATTCCAGGATGTCTGGTTCTAGGTGAGTGATCACACCATCATGGTTATCTGGGTCATTATGATCTTTTTTGTACAGTTCTTCTATGTATTCTTGCCACCTCTTAGCATTTTCTGCTTCTGTTAGGTCCATACTGTTTCTGTCCTTTATTGTGCCCATCTTTGGTCAAAATATTCCCTTGATAGTTCCAATTTTCCTGAAGAGATCTCTAGCCTTTCTCTTTCTATTGTTTTTCTCTATTGCAAAGTTCACTTAAGATTTTCTTATCTCTTGTTATTCTCTGGAACTCTGCATTCAGATGGGTTTCTTTCCTTTTCTCTTTTGTCTTTCACTTCTCTTCTTTTCTCAGCTATCTGTAAGCCTTCCTCAAACAACCATTTTAGCTTTTTGCATTTCTTTTTCTTGGGAATGGTTTTGATCACTGCCTCCTATACAATGTTATGAACCTCTGTCCATAGTTCTTCTGGTACTCTATTAGATCTAATCCCTTGAATCTATTTGTTACCTCCACTGTATAATCATAAGGATTTGATTTAGGTCATCCCTGAATGGCCTAGTGGTTTTCCCTACTTTCTTTAATTTAAACCTGAATTTGTCAATAAGGAATTTATGATCTGAACCACAGTAAGCTCCTGGTCTTGTTTTTGCTGACTCTACAGAGCTTCTCCATCTTTGGCTGCAAAGAATATAATCAATCTGATTTCGGTATTGACTATCTGGTGATGTCCATGTGTAGAGTCATCTCTAGTGTAGATGGAAGAGGGTGTTTGCCATGACCAGTGTATTCTCTTGGCAAAACTCTGTTAGCCTTTGCCCTGCTTCATTTTTTACTCCAAGGCCAAACTTGCCTATTCATCCCCTGACTTCCCACTTTTGCATTCCAATCTCCTCTGATGAAAAGGATATCATTTTTTGTTTTTTTGGTGTTAGTTCTAAAAGGTCATTATAGAACCATCCAAGTTCAAGTTCAGCTTTTTTGACATTAGTGGTTGGGGCACAGACTGGGATTACTGTGATACTGCATGGTTTGCCTTGGAAACGAGCAGAGATCATTCTGTCATTTTTCAGATTGCACCCAAGCACTGCATTTTGGACTCTCTTGTTGACTATGACAGCTACTCCATTTCTTCTAAGGGATTCTTGTCAACAGTAGTAGACATAATATTTATTGTAGTATATATGTATTTGTTGTCATTTTAAACTTTGTTTTCCCATTGATTTTATATTTCTTCTCTGTCCCTTGTTTTTTCTTTTTCTTTTTCCTTTTGTGGTTTGATTTTCTTTTGTATTATACTTACGTTCTCTTCTTTCTGGTTTCTGTGAATCTGTTTTATATTTTTGATTTGTGGTTATCTTGTTTTTCAAGTATGTTACCCACTTCCTATATCTATTTGCCTTAGACTGGTAGTCATACAGGCCCACACACATTTTAGAGGGGAAAAAAAATCTACATTTACTCTCCTCCCCCACATTTTATATAATTTTGATGACCTCTTTTACATCTTCATGTTCATTCTTTTGTTGTTCAGTGTGGTCATCACTTTCATGGAAATATTTTTTATTATTTTTTTAACATATTATCGACTGGTGGGGGGGTGCTCTTTGCAGAAATTTAACACCTGTGCTGGCAATTTGTTATGTAAGTGAATACTGAAACACCTGCATTTGAGTAAACTCAAATCATATCAGCAACTTTTTTTGCACTTAATGTATTTATTTGAAATTTTGTACATGTCTTAAACTGTAAAGCATTCTAGTATTTCATTAAAGCATGGCAGGCAGTGTGGCGGGTTCCTCTGTTCAGGGGATCACATCTACTACAAAAACAGAGTGTGTCACTGTGCTTTCCCCTGGAAGAGCAGACACTACACTTTCTGGTGGTTCTTTTTTTTTTTAGTCCTATGGGTGGTATTTCTTCTAGAATATGTTCTTTTATCTTCCATGATAGTAAACAAAGTGGACCTTTGAGGGGGGTTCTTTTAGAAACACAAAATTTCGTGATGCATCAGTTTTGAAAGGATCTGCCTGCCGATTCAGGAGACATAAGAGGAGTGGGTTCGATCTTTGGGTAAGGAAGATCCCCTGGAGAAGGAATGGCAACCAACTCCAATAAAGTTGCCTAGAAAATTCATGGACAGAGAAGCCTTGCAGGCTACAGTCCAGGGTGAGCACATTAACTGTATTACTCTCTAAAAACATATGTCTCTGGTCAATGATATGTTAATCTGTGTACTGGCTTATATAAGTGATTTACTTTCCATTTATGATTTTCTCTTTCCTGTAGATTGTTACTTTTTTTTTTTTTCCTATTTAGAGAAGACCTTTCGATCTTTCCTTTCAGATATGTTTTCAGTTTAATTCAGTCACACAGTAATGTCCAACTCTTTGCAACCCCATGGACTGCAGCACACCAGGCTTCCCTGTCCATCACCAACTCCTGGGGCTTGCTCAAACTCATGTCCATTGAGTCGGTGATGTCATCCAACCATCTCATCCTCTGTCGTCACCTTCTCCTCCTGCATTCAATCTTTCCCAGCATCATGGTCTTTTCCAATGAGTCAGTTCTTTGCATCAGGTGGCCAAAGTATTGGAGTTTCGGATATGTTTAGTATTGCCGTATTCTTTAGTTTTTGCTTGTATGAGAAATTCTTTCTCTCCTTCTGTTCTAAATGATAATCTTCCTGGGGAGAGCATCCTGGGTGGTATAGTTTTCTCTTTTCAGGACTTTTGAATTTATCTCACCATTCCCTTGCCTGCTGCCATTTCTGCAGAGAAGTCAGTTGATAGCCTTGTGGGGGTTCCCTTGTAATCAACTTTTTCTCTTGCTGCCTTTAGGATCCAATCTTTAACTTCTGTCATTTGTATTATACTACGTCTTGGTGTAGGTCTGTTTGGGTTTAGATTGTTTCAACCCTCTGTGATCCCTGAACCTGAGTATCTGTTTCCTTCTTTACGTTTGGGATATTTTCAGCCATAATTTCTTCAAATACATTTTGATCTCATTTTCTTTCTTCCCCTACCAGAGTCCCTACTATGAGTAGACTGGCATACTTTGTATTACCCCATGGCACTCTTATATTGCTTTCACTTCTTTTCCCTCCCACTTGGCTCTCTGCCGTCCTGACTGGGTGATTTTCATTATTCTTTCTTCCAGGCCATTTATTCATTCTTCTGCATTATTCATTCTGCTATTCATTGCCTTCAGCTCAGCTTTTGTCTCTGCAAATGAGCCTTCTTATTTTTCTTGGTTTTTCTTTATATTTCTAGTTCATTTTTACAGTACTCTGCATTTCTGTCCATAGCCTTTCTTAATTCCTTCAATATTTTCATCACCTCCTTTTTAAAATTGGTGTCTATTAGACTGAAGAGGTCTTTCATTGTTTGTTTTTTCAGGGGAATTCTCTTGGCCTTTTAACGGGAAATGGTTCCTCTGCTTTATTTTACTTCTATTTCTCTCATTCTGAGTTTAGGAGAAACTGTGGTCTTGGGGGCTATTTATATGAGGGGGCATCCCTGTGTCACTTGTGAAGGTTTAATATATTTGGTGTGAGGGCTGTCTTTAGCATGGATGCCTGCTGCCTCTCCTCAGTGTGTGCCGGTCGTGTCCCTTGATGGGGGTGTGCAGATGCAGTGGCTGGCCTGCTCCTGGAGTTTCTGGTGGCAGGGGTGGTTTGGGTGCACCCCCAGAGCACACAGTGGGCGCGGAGGCAGCTCGAGACCACTCCTGGAGTTCCAGGGGAGCAACGATGGTGTTTTGTGACTGTTTCTGGCATCTGGGCAGGTGGTGGCAGCAGTGGCTCACGATGGTGTCTTGCGACCACACCTGGAGTCCGAGAGGGAGATGGCAGCAGCTGTGATCCTCCTGGTGTCTGGGCGGGCGGCAGTGGTGGCTCATGGCGGCTCCTGGATCCTGTGCAGGCTGTGTCCTGCCTTCTGCGCATGTGCATATGGGGAAAAGGGTGGGTCCTGACCCTCGCCTTGCACATCCCCAGACACTGGCACCTGGTCTCAAGGGTGGCCAGCCATCCTCTGTGTACACCCTCGGCAGTCGCAGCAGATACCCATCACTCCCTGGCTGTTTCTGCACAGCCAACCCCCGTCCTTCCTCTCCCGGGTCTCATTTCTGAAGCCCAAGATTCTCTTGCCCTTTCAGCTGTCTGAGGTTGTCTGCCAGCATCCAGCAGGCACTCTGTGAGACTCATTCCATGCACAGATGCATTTTTGATGTGTTTGTGGGAGAAGGTGAGCTTCAGGTCCTTCTACTCCACCATCCTGACCACTTACTGTTTTTTGTTCTCAGGATTGCTCTGGCTATTTGAGGCCTTTGTGTTCCCATACGAATTTTAAAACTTTTTGGTCTAGTTCTGTGAAAAATGCCATTGATAGACATTGCACTGAATCTGTTGATTGCCTTGTACTATACTGTGTATTTCTCACCTAAAATCTTTGTTACTGTTCCTGGCACATCAGAAAATGTTCTGAACACAGGAAGAAGTGCTGACCCCAAAACTAGCCTGGGATAACAGAAAAGGAGAGCTACAAGTAGCAGGGGTGTTTCTCCAGGACTTCACTGGTCCTGTCCTGTCCAGAGGCAGAGGTGGGGGGTACCTGTGCGGAACTGCTCAGCACAAGGGCGCAACTTCACGCAAAGACTTTTGGGATGAGTGTTTATAATCAATTAGGCTCCTTCTCAGGGCCAACACCTCACAACTTAGATGGCATGTCTGCAGGAATTGAAAAGCAAGCATTTATAGCATGTTTACTTTTTAATGGGGGGAAAGACCACTTTTGGTACTTGGAATAAACCTATAAAGCAGTTAATCATCTCTGTTGTAAAAAAAAAATCTCTCTCCACAAGAGCCCTATAGGTCCCTGTAACAGTAATTCTATTACAATTTGGGGCCTTCTTTTTTTCTCCTTCTTATCCTTTTAACCAAGAGGACAAGTCAGAAAATTAAATTAACAAACTAAGTTCAATAATGTTCTTGCTTTTTTCTGTTATTCTTTATGTGAAAATATTTTATAAACTGTACAGCACCATATAAATGCTAATTATTAGTGATTTATTCCAAATGAAACCAGATGGCTCAGAAACTGGTATATTCTTACTACTTAAAGAATCGATCATTTTCACACTGGGTTAAAACAATGTTCTGTCATAGTTCAGTTTCAGTATTCTCTACAGTAAGAACCTAAATTGAGCTGGAAACAAAGATGATAATGTAATGGGCATCCTCCCTACCTCAGTACCAAGCCACACAGCCATGGTCTGGAGGTCCCAAACGTCTCATGACCAGACACTAACCAGCCGCAGAATGTCCTGGCTGATCAGCTGGTCAAAAGCCGTGACCTCTTTGTAACAGGGGTTAAGAGCACATACTTGTGAACATCAGTGATTTGGCCTACAGACTCTCTATGTCCAATAAAAACTCAGTTTTACATTCCTTTTAAGGAAGAGTTAAAAGGATTAAGAAAGGGCTTTTAGAACAGCTCTGGGACAGGAAGACATTTTGACCTGGTTTTCCCAGTGGATAATACACCTGAGTCCCAGCATATGTCAGAGTGAAGGTAAAGGACAGTCTTCTGGAGCAAGGAGAATGAATGCCCACTCTCACGGTAGCCCACATGGGAGCCTCTAGTAGCACGTGTCAGCACCTCCCAGCAGCGTGTCAGAGTGAAGGCTGGTAAAGGAGAGTCTTCTGAGCAGGAGACTGAATGCCCACTCTCACAGCGGCCCACTCTCACAGTGGCCCACGCGGAAGCCTCTAGTAGGGGTCGTTTTTATAAGCATATGTAAATCTCTTCGGCTTAGTTCTTGTTGTTAAATTTACCTTTTTTGACTATAATAACCTAAGAAAAACTGGGGGCTTCCCAGGTGGCTCAGTGGTAAAGAATCTGCCTACCAATGCAGGAGACATGGGTTTGTTCCCAGGGTCGAGAAGTTCCCCTGGAGAAGGAAATAGCAACCCACTCCATTATTCTTGCCTAGGGAATCCCATGGACAGAGCCGCCTGGTCTACAACCCATAGAGTCACAAAGTGTCGCATACAACTTAGCGACTGAGCATGAGCACGAAGAAAAACTGACCTGATTTGAAGTTGCTGCTGCTGCTGCTAAGTCACTTCAGTCATGTCCGACTCTGCAACCCCACAGACGGCAGCCCACCAGGCTCCTCCCTCCCTGGGATTCTCCAGGCAAGAATACTGGAGTGGGTTGCCATTTCCTTCTTCAATGCATGCATGCAACCCCATAGATGGCAGCCCACCAGGCTCCTCCATCCCTGGGATTCTCCAGGCAAAAATACTGGAGTGGGTTGCCATTCTCTTCTCCAATGCTTGCATGCATGCTAAGTCACTTTAGTTGTGTCTGACTCTGTGAGACCCCATAGATGGCAGCCCTCCAGGCTCCTCTGTCCACAGGATTCTCTAGACAAGAACACTGGAGTGGGCTGTTACTTTTATCTAACCAAAGCCTTTTTCCTTCCTCATTAACTTGCTGTGCTACACCCTGATAAAGGCTGTAATGACAATTTTCCATAAAACAACAGAAAAGCCTCAGCACCTGGGCAGCCCGAGCCACATGACCCACGACGGGGACCAGCTGGCGTCGTACTCATTCTCGCTGATGGCACTGAGTGGCTCGTCCGGGCCCTGGGCAGCCTCCTCCACCACCTGCACCTCCAGCGCTTTCAGGGCCACTGTGGGGGATGTGGCACTGGCCTTCAGCATAGCCACAGCCTCACTGTGGCTTAAATTGGTCAAATCAATGCCATTGATGTTCAACAAGATGTCACCTGTTCAAATGAGGAAACAAGGAAAGTGAGTTACCAAGTGGTTACTTCCCTATGAATCCTGCTATCTGTAAACTAATCAAAGGTTAGGTCCAAAATCTCTGATGAGATAAGAGACCATTTTTCTCTTCTTTATAATTCTAGAATACTGAGGAAAAATCCAGTTCACAGAGAACACTCCCAAACAATCAAAAAAAATTTTTTAATGTAGTAATATACAGGAAAAGTTGTGGCTGTGGGATTCAGTTGGGTTCACATTGTCAGCGCTGGTGTAGCAGCGGACAGGCCCTGGACACTGTCATTTCTCTATCTACAGTTCCTTCCAATTAAGAAAATGGTTTGATCTTTTGCCCTTAGAAATGGATTTTTAATACATTCTAGTTTATATTTATACAGTTTTATACATCTAGACAGCTCTACATAGCTCACACAGTGCAAACTTATCAGAGTATGTACAGAGCGTGTCCTTGGGCCAACACAAATGAAATTCATTACTCGAACATGTCCTGCTTGAGGAAGAAAAACAGTGTCTGTTGCTACGCTGAGTAATATAATGAAAAAGAGCAATGCAGCTTATATAAAAGGTTAGGAAGGAAAGGATTAGTTTTATAAGAAGCACAAACATTTGTACTAAGAAAGTCCACAGTAATCCTCTCCCAATTCATCATTTTTTAGATTATTAAAGCAAAACATTCTCTTTGTAGAAAATTTAAAAATATATACAAACAAATAAAATTACCTCAAATTCCTCAACAGAATGAATAACTTTAAAAAGACAGCTTTATAAAGATATAATTCATATACCATTCAATGAAAGTCTGTAATTTTATGGTTTTATAGTCAGAGATGTACAACAATCACATGTCATTTTGAGAACATTTTTATTACCACCTCCAAAACCTCATACCACTAGTCTTAAACAACTACTAATCTATTTTCTATCTCTAAAGATAGATATGTAGACATATAGATATAATTTGGATATTTCATATATATGGATTCATGTAGTCTTTTGTGACTGGCTTCTTTTACTTAGCACGTTTCCAAGATTCATTTCTACTATACAGCAGAATGTGGGAATACATCACTCTTTTTTATGGCTAATTAATATTCTGTTGTATGGATGAATCACATTCTCTTCATCCATTCACCAGTAAATGGACATTTGGGATGTTTTTACTTTTTGGCTATTATGGAAAGTGCTGCTATAAACCTTCATGGACAAGTTTTTTGTGAACATATGTTTTCATTTTTCTAGGAATGGAATTGCTGGGTCATATGATAACTGTTTAACTTTTGAAAGAACTGCTAAACTGTTTTACAAAACAATAGTACCATTCTGTATTCTTGCTGGCAAATTAGAAGTCAGTTTCTATTCATCCTTGCCAATGTTTGTTCTTGTCTTTTAAACTATATTCATCCTAGTGATGAATTTGCATTTCCCTAATAACTAGTGTCACTGAGCATCTTTTCAAATGATTATTGGCCATTTGTGTGTCTTCTTGGGAGTAATGACTATTCAGATCCTTTACCCATTTTAATATTGGTTTATCTCTTATTATTGAGTTATAACGGTTCTATAAGTACTCTAGAGACAAGCCCTTCATCAGATACATGATTTATAGATATTTTCTCCAATTCTGTGGGTTGTTTTTTCACTTTAATGATGTATTCTTTGCAGCACAAAAATCTGTGATTTTGATACAGTTTACTGTTTTAGATTTTTAGTTGATTTACTATGTCATGTTAGTTTCAGGTGTACAGCAGTGATTCAGTTTTATATATACATATAAATACATAGATCTTGAGCATTTTTTCACATGCCTTTTGGCCATCTAATGTCGTCTTTGGAGAAATATCTGTTTAGATTGTTTGCCTGTTTTTTGATTGTTTTGTTTTTGATATCTGAGCTGTTTGTATATTTTGGAGATTAACCCCTTGTTGGCTGCATCGTTTGCAAATATTTCCTCCCATTCTGTAGGTAGTCTGTTTCGTTTATGGTTTCCTTTGCTGTGCAAATCTTTTAAATTTAATTAGATCTCAATTGTTTTTGTTTTTATTACCATTACTGCAGGAGACGGATCCAGACATTGCTTCAGTTTTCATCAGTGTTCTGCCTATGTTTTCATATATAGTATCCAATCTTACATTTAGTCTTTAACTCATTTTGAGTTTATTTCTATATATGGTGTTAGAGAATGTTCTCAATTCATTCTTTTATATGTAGCTGTCCAGTTTTCCAAGCACCACTTAACTGATGAGACTGTCTTTTCTCCAGTGTATATTTTTCCCTCCTTTGTAACTGACTATAGGTATGTAATCAATTGACTATAGCATTTATTTCTGGGCTGTCCTGTTTCACTGATCTATATTTCTCTTCTGTGCCACTGTCATACTGTTTTGATTACTGTACCTTTGTAGTATAGTCTGAGCTCAGGCAGCCTGATTCCTCCAGCTCTGCTTTTTTCTCAAGGTTGCTTTAGCTATTCCAGATATTTTAGGTTTCCAAATTTTTACAGTTTTTTGTTCTAGTTCTGTGGAAAATGCCATTGGTAATCTGATAGGAATTGCACTGAATCTGAAAACAAATAAACTCCTCTATTTTGACAATATTGATTCTTCCAATCAAAGAACATGGTATCCATCTCTCCATCTGTCTCATTTTTTATTTCTGTCATCAGCATCTTATGGCTTTTAGAGTACAGGGTTTTGCCTCCTTGAACAGTGAAAGTGTTATTCACTCAGTTGTGTCTGACTCTTTATGATCCCACGGACTGTAGTGTGCCAGCCTTCTCTGTCCATGTGATTTCCCAAGCAAGAATACTGGAGTGGGTTGCCATTCCCTCCTCCAGGGGATCTTCCCAACCCAGGGATTGAACCCTGGCCTCCTGTATTGCAGGAAGATTCTTTACTGTCTGAGCCACCAGGGAAACTCGTTAGGTAGGTTTATTCTTGGGTATTTTATTCTTTTTGATGTGATGGTAAATGGGATTGTTCCCTTCCCTTTTTGTCTTTCATTGTTAGCGCAACAGATTTCTATGCACTAATTTTGTATCCTGCTACTTTACTGAATTCACCGAAAACTACTCCAGTAGTTTTCTGGTAGCATGTTTAGGACTTTCTAAATATTAATATGTCATCTGCAAAAAGTGACAGTTTTACTTCTTTTCCAATTTAGAGTCCTTCTATCAGACTGTTGTAGCCTGGACTTTCAAAACTATATTCAATAAAAATGGGTCTTGTTCCTAATTTTAGACAGAATGCTTCCAGCTTTTCACCGCTGAATCTGTTAGCTCTGGGTCTGTCACGTATGGTCTTTATTATGTTGAAGTAGGTTCCCTCTATGCTCATTTTCTGGAAAGTTTTATCATAAATCGATGTTACATTTCGTCAAAAGTTTGTTCTACATTTACTGAGATGATCATATAGTTTCTATCCTTCAATTTGTTAATGTGTATCACCCTGACTGACTTGCAGATATTGAAAAATCCTTGTACCCCTGGTATAACTCTCACTTGATCATGGTATATGATCCTTTAAATGTATTGTTGGGTTCAATTTGCTAGTATTTTGTTGCGGACTTTTGAGTCTATGTTCATTAGTGATACTGGTCTGTAGTTTTTTGTTTTTTTTTTGTGGTATTTTTGTCTGGTTTTAGTATTAGGGTGACAGTGGCTACACTGAGTTTGGGAGTGTTTCTTCCTCTGCAGTTATTTGTAATAATTTCTGAAGAACAGGTGCTAACTCTTGTCTAAATGTTTGACAGAATTCTCCTATGAAGTCACTTGGTAATAGACTTTTATTTATTGGGATTTTTTTCTGACATTCAATTTCAGTACCTGTAATCGGTCTGTTCATATTTTCTATATCACCCTGGTTTAGTCATAGGAAATTGTACTTCTCTTAAGAATTTGTCCATTTCTCCTAGGTTGTCCATCTTATTGGCTTATAGTTGCTAGTGTAGTCTCTAAAGTCCTTTGTATTTGTATATCTGTGGTGTTGGCTGTTAACTTCTTTCTCATTTCTAATTTTACTGATTTAGGCCCTCTCCATTTTTTCCTGCTGAGCCTGGAAAGAAGTTTATCAATTTTGTTCATATTTTCAAAGAACAAGCTTTTAGTTTCATTGATCTTTTCTATTGTTTTTGTTTTTACTGCTTGTGTTTTTGGTATCATAGCTAAGATAACCATTGATTAATCTATTGCCTAATCAAAGCCATGAGGATTTACATTTGGTTTTCTTCTAAAAGTTTTACCTCTTACATTTAGGTCTTGGATCAGTTAATTTTTATATATGGTGTAAGGTAAGGCTCCAACTTCACTTTTGGAAAATAGCTTTTAAGATTTACTTTTCCATATGAAACAAACCAAATATATTGAGAATGCTATTTTTACAACTACCACCCCCCATACAAATTATATAGTATTGACTGTTTAGTTGCTAAGTCATGTTGAAATCTTGTGACCCTCATGGACTATAGGCTCCTTCTGTCTATAGGATTTCCCAGGCAAGAATACAGGAGTGGGTTGCCATTTCCTTTTCTAGTAGTATTGATAGGGGTTGTGAAATTGTGAATGAATTAATCCCTAAAACCACTACATTTTTACTAAGTTTATCTTCTGCTCAACCTCTTCTGTGAGCTTCCTCCCACTCAGACACTTTAATAGTCAGCAAGTGTATTTCTGCTGGCAGTTAGTAAAATCAAGAGAGAGAATCTTTCCAAGTATCTAGTCTGCCATAAGGCTGGGAACATAAACCTCTTAGAGGATCTTTTCCAACATAAAGTAACCCAACAGTCTGAGTAACTGTTAGAAAGTAACAGAACCATTATTAAGCTCCAGCAATTTCCCTTTACTTAGGAATTTTTCTAACCTTATAGAGGCTTTATGCTTCCATATGTAAAGCAGTGGTCCCCAGTCTTTCTGGCACCAGGGACCAGTTTCATGCAAGACAGTTTTTCCACTAGGATTGGGGGCAGGGGATGATTCAAGCACATTACATTTATTATGCACTTTATTTCTATTATTTCATCAGTTCCATCTCAGATCATCAGGCATTAGATCCAAGAGGCCAGGGATTCTTGATGCAAGGGATATTTTAAGAAGCTATGCTTAACAGTAAACTTTGTTAGATATTCTTATTTGTAAGAATGCGAGCTGAATTTGAGAGATGTGGTGAAACTGTCCAAACCCCTAGCTTACCTCTCTTAATTCTGCCATCACGTGCAAGGCAGCCATGAGGTGGCACACTGGTCACAAAGATGGGCAGTTCCCCACTCTTACTTCCTCGGCCTCCAGCTACTGTCATCCCAAGGGACTCATGTGGTTCTTTCTTTATAGTAATGTGTTTTTCTTGGCATGTAACACACTGGGCAAGATCCTAAATGTGAGAGGAAAAACTTATTGGATAATGAATAATATATATAGGCAAAGTAAAGACAGCTGAAGTAAAAACTTACATGGCAATTATAAAGGCATTAAAAAAAAATCACTATAGAATTGAAAGTAATACACAGTTCTTCACAGGCACAGGAACCATGTGGATCACAATGACAAACTCTGCACTACTGTCTCTTCACATGACTGTACATGGAACTGAAACACTCAGGGCTGCTGACACAGGCAAGTCCAAGTAAAACAAGCTCATCATTTGTATATAGTTACCATGAGCTCCCAGGTCGGATCAATCTACAAAAGTAAATAATGCACTTGAATTTTAAGATCCTGAAGAGAAGCCAATTAATTTTACTTCCATTTTTCTCTTATATTCTTTGAAAGAAAAATTGACAGTAGTATTAAAGTGTGGATTTTACTAACTGCCAAAAACAAAAAAGCTACGTACTTATCTTCTGATTCTGACTTACAAAGGTTATCAGAGTACTCAGTCATGAAGCAGATGCAAATCTACCTTCAAACCTTTTACGAAAAGCTAAAAGGATATAAAATAATTGAAAATTTGAAGTTAGTGACAAGGAAATAAATCCCCAATGAACTATATTCTCAAGGAAAAGCTATTTTTATTGACATCTGTTACTGTTACTTATTATTGAGATACTCTTGATAACCAGTTTTCTTTTGAAAAATAGAATTCAATAAAATCAAGGTACATATATAATAGGAATATTAAAACAATATTGAAGGCTTACTATGTGCAAGCTCATGGCTTTTATGCATTATTTTTAAAGTTTACCTCTTTTTGGCTGTGCTAGGTCTTCATTGCTACACAGGCTTTTCTTTAGTTGTGGCAAGTGGGGGCTACTCTTCATTATGGTGCAGGAGCTTCTCATTGTGACGGTTTCTCTTGTTGCAGAGCACAGGCCCTAGAGCACAGGCTCAACAGCTGTGGTACATGGGCTTAGTGGCACATGGGATCTTCTCAGATCACGGATCAAACCCGTGTCTCCTGCATTAGCAGGCAGATTCTTTACCACTGAGCCAGCAGGGGAGCACTATGTACATTATTTAATTTAATCCTCACTGTGGTCTTCAAAGTAAGTGTACTATTGGTGCCTCCCTTTTATAGATGAGGAACAGCTCAGCTCTTGTAACTCGTCCCAAATCATACAGCTCTTTAAGCCCCTGCACAGGGACTTGAGCAGATGCAAATATATGAACATGTGCACATATGATGTGCACCCACACCACACCACTACTGTCCCACAGGGAAAGCTAACGTAAGAAGGTTTCCAACATTTATCAACTATAACATTATTAACAACAGAAATATGAGCTTATGGTTACAGAATTGTAGCACTCCTTTAATGACATGATTTGAAAGCACTGACATGTACCTATCTGTTAATCCAGCCCCTGAAACTGCAGGCCCATCTCCCTTTCTCTGATCCTAGAACACATATAACTCTTGAAATTTTATTTAAGGGAGCTACTTGCAAGAACTGCCTAGCACTCCTAGAAAATGTTATGACCTAGTAGAAAACTTGGAAATGTCTTAAGCCTGTTTAAAGGTATGAAATCCATCTTAGTATCCTTCAAAAATGGACAAAACCCACTTTATTAAGACAACTCCTGTAAATTCAGTAGTCTTGAATATATTTACAAGCAATTTTGGCTTTCAGGTATTTAATCAATTAGTTATTTTAGTTGTCTAGAGGGCTCAGATATACAATTTCTCCTTGGGAATGGAACCAAACCAAACTTTAAAGATTATACTCAGTATACTTCAATTAAAGTACTAAATCATACAAATGTTTATCTAAGCAGCTACTTAGAGGCCTAGTAGTAGGCTCATGTATGCCGTGATTTTTACAATGATTATAATCATCTGAACGGGGTTTTTGGGGGTGAATTTGTGTTTGTCTTCCATAGGAGGCCCTTTTTCCAAATCAGGATTTTATATAACAAATGTAGTATTTTAGTAGTAAATAGCTAACACTTAAAAGTATATTTCATGTGGTTGTTCTAACCAATCAGATTTGCAGAGTACATAGTAATGCTAAACTTATTCTATTTAAAATGTTGTCATGTAAGTTCAGTTCAGTTGCTCAGTCGTGTCTGACTCTGCGACCCCACAGACCACAGCATGCCAGGCCTCCCTGTCCATCACCAACTCCTGGAGTTTACTCAAACTCTTGTCCATTGAGTCGGTGATGCCATCCAACCATCTCATCCTCTGTCATCCCCTTCTCCCGGCTTCAATTCTTCTCAGCATCAGGGTCTTTTCAAATGCATCAGTCAGTTGTCATATAACATTAAAGACAACAAGAGTTAACAGGAAGTTAAGAGAAAAAAATATTTGCCCCAAATAAAATAAGCGGAGTTTTCTATATGAATGTTGGAATGACCAAGTACAGTTTTTTAAGTGTCTTAAAATTATGTTCAGACACTCATATCTCAAATTACCATAAAATTCAATGATGTAAAATTCAAAAATTGATTCAGTAATCTATTTTTGCCTTATGATTCTTTAGGAACATATATTATATGCATAAAGCAAGGACAAGCCGTATGAAACAACTATTTGAAATTCCTATTAAAAACAGTAAGTCCTTTTTCATAGTCATCATCATGAAGGCGAAATTACAGGTTTCCTTCATATACTTCAATTTCAGTTCAGAAATGAGAACGAGCCTGTGGGTACAATTTCTTACAAGTATTAACTAAACCAGAAACCAGTGACAAGTCTGTACTTAAGCTAGGAAACCAGATACACCTGACAGGCCAAAAATACTTCTGCTGTTAAGGGGTGCTTTTCTCAGGGTCCCTATGACATTCCAAAGGTAAGTAATCTCTCAAATACTCTCCTTACACTAAGAAGTCATTTGAACACACAGGGAACTTCCTGTGGTTTTAAGCAGACCAACAGATGTTTTTGTTTAGTAAAGAAATTTAATTTTACTTAAAGAGATTGACTGTGGAAGCTCATTTAGCAAGAAGGAACTACAAACCCTCTTTAAATTTCTGCAACTTAAGTGAGACAGTATCAAAATTCTCAGCACAAGTAAAAGACCTTGGAATATGTTATAAAACCAGTGAAATACTGAAGAAGCAGGGATAAAACATACAGGAATTTTAAAAAGATTTAGGGTAGTCTTCCTATTCTAGAATAGTCTTCCTATTCTAGAAGATAAAATTATATGTTATACATGTAGCTGTCAAAATTTATGAGTTATGTGTTTAATATTCACATGTCTAATTCTGTTTTAGGCAAGCTACCTACAGTTGCTAAGTACAGGCTGTCAATCATTGTCTTCATTATGCCTTTTCAATTATGTAAACTTTTCATTTAAATGAGCAAGTTAAGTCCCATTTTCAAACAGAACTAAACAAACCAAAGATTTTTCTGGACAATTACTTCTCATTAATCACCTGGCAGGAGGCCTTCCCCACCAAGAAACTACTGACTGAGGGACTGAGACAGGCACTCTCCAAAGTGGCAGGACGCACACACTGCACAAACACTTCTGTGCACCTTCTCCAGGAGTGCACAGCCCTCATTAAAGTCTCACCAGCCTGTAATGACTTATCCTTGGAGGGTGGATGAATTCAGAACCATGAGCAGGCGCCTCACCTTATGCGAGCTGGGTCTATTGTAAGGCAGCGTCTGTGGGTGGTGCTGGCTGCCGCTCTGAGTTCCTGCCTCTCGGACGGTGCTTCCAGGCTGGGGTTTCCCTGGTCTGGCAATTGTTAAACTCACCCTCTCCCCGCTGGCCTGGAGGAAATACAGACACAGCCACCAGTCATTACCGATGTTTCTCATTTCGCAGAGCACAAGTACTTCCCATCACTGCGCCAGGGCCTTGCCTGGGGTGGCTGCAAGTGCCTGGTGGTAGGAGGAAGGGAGCTGGTCTTGTGAGCTTGTGGTTCAAGGTGTCTGCCGCTGAAATACACACACAGCTCTTGGACAGACCCTCCCCAGACCCCCCTCCCCAACAACCCAGGCAGAGCAGTCCACCTCCCCAAGGAGGTGTTCTTCCTCCCCAGGACTTCTTGAAGGGTAACTTTCTTTTAAAATGAAAACAAAACATGCAAGTCTGTCAACAGGAGATGACAGAGTCAACCAGCTGGTGAAGATCAGGACACAGTTCTACACTTACTTTCATAGTTAGGATGTTCGCAACATATTGCAGACACAAAGCTGCGAATTCAGAACTTACAAGGAAAGTGCATGTGTTGTATAAATGTGTGTCTGTCTGTGGACATATACACTCAGGAGTTTGTAAGGATGTTCTCCAAACAATGCTGACATCGCTTGCAGTGTTTAGTGCAAATTCAATTTTAACATATTTTCAATATTTTATCTTCAGTATTTTATTTCCATTTTAGACACAGAATCTATTTTTACAATCCTCAATAAGATTACTGAAAGTGAAAGTTGCTCAGTTGTGTCTGACTCTTTGTGACCACACGAACTGTAGCCTGCCAGGCTCCTCTGCCCATGGAATTCTCCAGGGGATCTTGCCAACCCAGGGGTCAAACCGATTCATTTTTCTCAAAAAGAAACTTAAATTGAGCAACTTGAGTTTTCTATGCCTTGGGGGGAAAAAAAATCACACACAAAATATGATGTAACTATTTAAATTATAAAAATCCAAATAAATGTATTACTGATGAAAAATTTTAAGTGTGTTTTCTACCTGTGTAACTATATTTTCCACATTTTGGTTAGAAATTTAGAACACTGCCTGAGACACAGTCAATATATATTGCTCTCTTCTTGGCTATCTTACTGAACTGACTTCTCACTTCCAAAAGCCTATCCAACTCACTCATTTCCTTTAACAAATTTCCAAACTGGGTTAACTACCCCCCCACACAAGATAAACTGTTCTCAGCAGTGCAGCAGCTGATGCAACACACAGGTATAGCCCCTGGTGCCCTGAGTGCTGCCTCTGATGTGAGGGAATGTCAAGGCATTCAATTTCTTTAAGCTTGAAGTCTATGAAATAAGACCAATGCCTGAACCTCCTCTCAGTGCAGTATGGCTGTGAGTGTGTTTCCTGAAGACTACATTTAACCAAAAAGTGAAAAAAAAAAACCGGGGGGGCGGGGGGAGTAGGTTAAAGGGGGAGCGAAACCTGGGTTTTCTTAGTCTTAAAACCTCACTGTTATTTGATTCTATGTACATATACATATTTCATGACTATCAACCTATCTTAATTTCAGATATTCAATTAACAGATGCTTGGTTTCCACTGCAATATGTGTTGTGCCTCCTTAAAGAAACCCATTTTGCTTTACCTTTCTGTAAGGCTGTGGGAAGCCCCCTCCCTTCCCCACTCCCCCTTAGATGCCATGGCATCCTAGAACCTAAAGATCTTCTCTAGTTTTTAACTCATCTGTTTTGATGCTGTTACTGAAAACACATTTCTTTTCTCTAATAATGACAACCTACTTCCAGAAAATATTATATTTTTTTAAAAAGGCACTATAGAGATACTCTGAATAGTAAGTTACCTTCCCCTATTTTTATGGACTGAGAAGTGCAGGGGAATGGAGAGACCAGGTGAGTCGTACCCTCAGTGTCTACAGCCCCTGGGGTCTTGCTGCTCCCACAAGTCCACACGTGAAGTGCAGACACCACCACCGGCCACCTGACACCAAAGGGCCTTTAGAAACAGCCACCTAGAAGGTCACGGGGGTGTAGATCAGCTGGGAAGAGGCAGGACCAGCATGGATTAGACAGTGTGGAAGAATTTAGGTGGCCCGGCTGGATGGTGAGGTGACGTTGCACCACCCTGGACCAATCGCTGTTACCCGCTGTTGGGAACATGCACTGAGCTCCAAGGGGAGACTGGGCAAGCGCAGTGGGCACAGGCAGGGCTTACCTGGATGATCTGGGCGGCCAGCTCGGGCGTCCCATGCTTCAGGTCGTGGCCATTGATAGCCAGCACCCGGTCGTTGCTGCTCAGCCGACCGTCCTGGGCCGCCAGCCCCCCTTCCAACAGGTCAAGGATGAAGACCCCCGGCTCGTCGGTTCTGCGCACGAGTTTGATGCCTAGCTGCTCAGCAGAGTCCCGCTTGTGCAGCACCACTGGGAAGACCTCCTCCCGGGGTGAGCTGCCCTCAGGGTGGCCGTGCGCGCGGCTTCCAAAGCGCCTCTCGCGAAGCACGGTGAGCTGCAGAGTGCTGCAGGGCTGCGACAGCACGGCCCGGGCATAGTTGTGTGACACGCTGCTGATGTTGTAGTTGTTGACCTGTAAAGAAAGCATTAGGACGACTCTTATTTTCCCAAGTTGTGGAAATGTATAACATTTCTAAAGGAGACCAACCTTGTGAAAAACATATACAGTCATTATTTACAAAGAACACTTTACAAAGACATTCTAAAAGACAGACTTCCTAAAATTAACTTAAAATGAAGAGCAGTATGTAGAGATTGGTAGTTCAGATCACAGCCTTTAATGATAGCTGGATAACCTGTGGTGGATTTCAGAGCTTGTTTGAGTGAGTGTCTCATGTGTAAAATGTGTTTACCACTATCCACTCCACCGAGTCAGGATGAGCCTAACTAGTCAACATCAGGTATGACAAGAGGTGATGAAAGACTAGCTCTAGTCGAACAGAAACGGAAGGTCTACTGGATTACAAGTTTGCTTGATCAAATGAAATCCACTTAAGTTAGAGAAAATAAACTTAAGGAAACTGGCACATTCCAAACGTATCTTATTTCAGATGAGTGACTTACTTTAAAGCAGATAATCATAATTTCACTCTAATTCTTTGGCTCACAAGTGTAATGTATCTAACAAACATGAGCATAATTTAGTACTCACAGAACACTTATTAAACTTTGTAACTCTGAAATAAGTACAGTGACTGATCCTTGGACATGTGACATCACTAAGAAAATACACCCAGCTCCAGTTGTTTACCCAAAGGGAGGAGATTAGCACAGCTCTTGTATTTTTCACAGTGAGAGCTGCTCGCAACCCAACGCAACAGCGAGGGGGACAAGGCTCTGAATAGCAGTGACAGGATCTGGCTGAGGAAGGTGTGATCACCTGAACTCCTTACATTTTTTTCATGTTAATCTACATGAAGCAAGGCCTCCCCACTTCCTGTTACTCTAGGATTGATAGTTCTGAACACTATTACCTTGAAATTTTGTTGATTTTGGCCTGTTGATGTCTTTAAAACGTCGATCAAATTCATAGGTATCGTACACAAACTTGCTATTCTCCCAAATCTGAGCCTTTTGTGCATTTGGTAGCCACCCAAGCCCTCAATAAGAACACTTTATAACACGGGATCAAGTACATAATTAAAGCAGTGTCTAAAAAGACTAGTCAGCCATGGATCCATGAATCAAAAACCATCCTTCTGTCTATTCAGCTAAGAGCCACCTAGCTCTCAGCTCACATTTGTCTTTCTTGCATTCAGATATCACATGACTCTGGCCAAAACCCAGTCGTAGCCATGCGAAAGCATGTAGCCTCTTAACTAGCCTTGAGCAGTAGGGGTGGAATATCCCACAAGGGAAAAAGGTTTTCCCTCATGAATGTGTGGTTGCTAGAAAAATGCAGAGAAAGAAGAGACCAAATAAATTATTGTTTCTAGGCTTTGTAAAAGCAGTGCCAGAAGAGTAAACTCTACCATTTTGGTTAAATGTGCTTTGTACCAGTGTAATCAACACATGGGGCTTCTTCTCTGGTGGCTCAGACAGTAAAGACTCTGCCTGCAGTGCAAGAGACCCGGGTTTGATCCCTGGGTCGGGAAGATCCCCATGAGAAGGTCATGGCAACCCACTCCAGTATTCTTTCTGGAGAACCCCATGGACAGAGGAGCCAGGCAAGCTACAGCCCATGGGGTCACAAAGAGCTGGACATAACTGAGCGACTCACACTTGCACTTCACTTTCAATCAACACATGGCTGTAGTTGTTTTCCTTTAAAACTGAACATGCCTCAATCATTGATGATAACTCCAACTGAGAACACTCATTCTTCATAATGCTCTTAAAAGCTGTATTATCTTTAATTGTGACACTGATGTAATTTATACCAGCAGTATTTTTTTCTTCCAACTGCTCCAAAGGCTGCATCACAAAAGGTCCTGAAGGTATATGGGTCTCCTAGTCAAAGAATCTATGTAGCAGAAGAAGGTGTGTGTTTAATGTGGGAAAACCAAAGCCACACCTGTTACTGCAAATAGTTTGCTAAAATAAAAGCACAGGCTTAGAGCTCTTTGCTCTATAAATATACCATCTTCACAACTCTCGGGTATTTTCAAATTGGGCTCCCTGTATTATTTATGTAGCTCATACAAAGATGGAGATAACCAGATAGTAACAAATTCCAAGCAGCCTCCTTTCCCAGTATTCACTTCTGAGTGACCATTAATACTCCACATGTGGGTGAGGGGTGTGGCTTTACTTACTGGTTCCAGCATAACCAGCCAAGAGGCCAAGTAGAAGTCAGGGCCCACAGTAGCAGAGATCCTTTTGAATTCATTAATCAGGTTATGTGTTCATACTTTTGTTACCAATTTGAATCATTAAACTGGATTTCAGATGACTATTACTAGAGTTATCAGTATTATGCCTCCATAAACAACAGAGCCTTGGAATTTCTACAATGTAAATGTATATAGCTTTCAGTAAATTTTCAAAAAATATAGTCAATAATTTCAGATAACTGTAATGTTGAGTTATAAGGATTCAGTTATATTACTTAACACAATTCACTAAAACAGAGCAGTAAAAAGTCTACTGCCCAACTATATTAGCTAACAAAGCCTAAAAAACTATTTAACCTCAGTTGTAATCAAACAAATGCAAATGAAAATAAAGTATTTATTTTTACCTTTAAAATTTAGAAAAAGAATACCTAATGTTAGTATATCACTATTGGCAAAAAAGAAAACAGAAAAACCCATGTAAACTTATTAACAGAATGGCTGGCAGTTGGAGAAAATGGGACTAAAATAAGACAATATATGAGCTGCAGAAAAGGGCAGCTGGGCTCTTTTCTTTTCCTGAACCGCCCACGTGTCAGGATGTGGGGGCAACCCACGGACCCAGCCTTTGGGGCTGGAAGTTCAGGTGAGGTACCCACAGGTTTTGCCAGCCTCGTACAGCAAGAGACTAATGTCATAAGGTGAGAGCAATCACAGCTGTGCAATGAACAGTGAGCTTACTGGTAAACACTGCACAGTCAAGAAGCTGAGTTTACATAACCAGGACTGGTGACGCTTCCTGTACCCTGTTTCTTAGTATTTCTAAACAAAACCCTGCTGGAAAGTTCCGTCTGTATCAGCCGTGCTAAGGGTTTGGGGTCCAAGTGTTATAGTGGGGATAACATACCTGAGGGGCAGCATACACCTAGGGGTGGGGAAATTCCTAGAGGTTCCAGGTTTACTTCAATAAAGGAGGTGGCTATGCCTGGCAGGATGTTAGAGCCACATCCACTCCATCAGGGTGGCTGCAGTCATACAGAAAAGACAAGTCCACTTACACAGTGCACTGTCCTGATATGCCAAGTGATGAACGGAGCAATGAAGGTCGTCAGTGGCTCACAAAGGAGAGGGGAGAAGGGCTAAGCAGAACTGGAAGGACGAAGGTGGACAAGCCAGCACAGTGGGCCAGGCTGGAACTTCATCCCACACAGAAGCCTCACCTCCCTCTCCCCTCAGGCTTAAGGCTAAGAAAACAGCACCTGTCCTGAGCCAGCTCTTGGGAAATGGGAGAAATTGCTAACAAATTCTGACACACTTTGCTTATAAAAACAGCAAAACTTACTTACATACAACGCAGGTCCCACAGTACCACAATGTTGTTCTAATCTCATGAGTAAGAACGAGAAAGCGCCAAGTTGACAGAGGAATTAAAACAAGTACCTGAAGAATCTGGTCCCCAGCAAGGAGGCGTCCGTCTTTAGCGATCACCCCATCGCGGTAGACTTCCTGGATGACAATGTTAATCAGTGGCGTTTCGTTGCCACCCACAATACTAATTCCTAGCCGAATAAAAGGATTAGACCGGTGGATTTCGATGGTGGTGATTTCACCTTCTGGTAAGCTAAGTGGTTGTGGTGTGGCTGCCGAGTTAAAAGTGAGAGAAAAATAGATGGAAAGAGAAACAACATTTTATATCTTGATTATCTTCAGGCAAAGAAGTCATATTACATTAACAGCTATGCAATACCACTGGATAAGAAAACAGAATGACAAACAATATCTGTGTGTTAAGATTATCTAAACATTTCTTCTCCTAAAGGTGATCAGTAAATTATTGCAACCAGCTACTATGTATCAGATCATGAGGGGTGACACAGAGATCTGGAAGCTGTATTAAGAGTGTTATCAGTCATCACCTCATCCTAACTGATGAGACAGTCTGGAGGGTGGTATGTGTGAAAATCACTCACTTGTGTCCGACTCTGCGACCCCATGGACTGTATAGGCCAGAATACTGGAGTGGGTTGCCTTTCCCTTCTCCAGGGAGTCTTCCCAACCCAGGGATCGAACCCAGGTCTCCCGCATTGCAGGCGGATTCTTTACCAGCTGAGTCACAAGGGGAGCCCAAGAATACTGGAGTGGGTAGCCTATCCCGTCTCCAGCAGATCTTCCTGACCCAGGAACTGAACCAGGGTATCCTGCATTGCAGGAAGATTCTTTACCAACTGAGCTATGAAGGAAGCCCCTGGAGGGGGGAACAAATCTCAACAATGCACAGCAGTATAAAGAAAAGACAGTTCTGGTATGTGGTCACCACAGAGGTGAGAGGGAAGTCACATAGGCCCTGAGAAAGGGAGCGTCTTAAAAACGGGTTATGGCTATTGCGGGCAAAATCTGAATTTGTAGGAACTTCTTCAAGAAAAGTGTATTTAAAAGTAATTTAAGTATTTAAAAGTAAATACCCAGGGCCAACCACCAAGCTATGCCTAGGAGCTATGACTACAGACTTTCCTAGCGGGCAGGAATCGAGGGGGCCACCAGAGCATTGCAGCAGAGGAGTGGCCTCGGTGTCAGGGACACACTCAGTCCTTCTCTGGCCGCACATGCTGACCAAGCAGTCTCTCCAGACTCTCCCTGATACAGCCTCCTCACGGCACTGACACAGGCTGCGGGTCAGTTAGCGGACGGAGAGGGTCTGGCATGGGGCCTGACACAAGAGGCACTTAATTGGGGTCATTATTTTCGTTGCTCTTAATATTGTTGTTGTCTTAGTCAAGAAGTGATAAGCAAACGTTTGAACACAAACACAATAAGAAGCAGTTTAACAACCAGTGAATCTTGGACTGAATATAAGAGGGAGTGGAAAGGTCCCCTTCCTCGGGCTAAGTTCCACATCCTGCTTCTAAGCTGCAAACTGTTAGAACTGTACCCCTAAAAGGGTGACTTCTGTGGTATGTGAACCATATCTCAAAGTTAATTGTTTAAAGAGGAAAACAACATATGTGGGAGGGCAGTGGGGATAGGTGGGAAGGAAGGAAGGAACGCCTGACTTCAGACAAGGTGGAGAACAGAGGCGGGGGTGGCACGTACTGTCCCCAGCCAGGCTCTCCTCAAAGGCGGGGTTGTCCAGGCCGGGCTCCTCTGTCCAGGAGGGAAGGGATGCCGATGTCAGCGTCCGCCCTGAGCAGTCCGTTTCGGGTGATAAAGCAGCTGGAAGGTCTATGACAGTGGTTCCATTTTCATTCTCGATCTCCATCTGAGTCTTACTAGTTTTCCGTTTCTCTAGGGCAGCTCTCCGATGAGAAGCTCCAGGGCATCTAGAAAGACAACAGCAGGTGGTTTCCAGACAGTGTGAAAGGGGAAAAAAAAAAAGGTGACCAATAGTTTGTACCACAACTAAACAACAGCAAAGGCTTCTATGCAAAAAGCACCTAGAAGTACCCGCAAGCAGTACATAATTCTGATCTTAATTTCCACAGAAACTAAGTTCTTACCACTCCATGCAGCAAATTTAAAACAAGGCATCTGCACAAACAAGGATTTGGTATATCTCAAAGAATACTTCAGTAAGAAGCTGTGTTTAGGAATATATTAGTACATACCCAGTATACAGCACTACAATAGTCTCTGCCCTGTGAGGGTTGTCCTGAGGCTTCAGTTAATCCCCCTTTTCACAGGTAGATGGCTGAACCGCAGTAGTGGGAATGAGTGCCTTTCTCCACATGCCGCTGGCGCCCTGCCTCAGAGCCTGAGCACTGCTGGCCTCTCTGCTCTTGCAACCAACACTGCACCTCACCCGCTAGGAGCAGAGACCCACATGAAGCTTCACCAGCTGCAGGAAGCTCAGCCAAGGCTCAGACTACCTACTTTATGACAGACAAGGAAGCAGGTGAAAACATACCTCCTGGTTTGTAAAAGCAAAGCTGCAACAGGGGAATTACAGGTACGCTATGAAACTTAAAGCATGTATTTCTAAGTTCTGGGGAAACTTCCATAAGTACCAAGAAATAACTGTTACCTGGCTTGTTTTGACTTATTTAGGCAAACAAAGGGGGCAGATACATGCTTGTTTAAACATTTAAAGAAAGTCTTATACACACACTGGAAATGCTGCAAGGTGCCAGCTCTTTTCCACCTGACTCCTTGACAAGACACAGGATGAATAATGAATGCCGTCTGAGGAGTGAGCAGGAGGAGTCGGGCATCTATGAAGAAGAGAGCCAGGCACACAGCCCCAGACCCTGACACGACTCCACAGACCCCACCGACTCTCCTGCTGGGGGAAGAAGTTTAGAAAAGGTGGGGCAGGGTAGACGACGGTCTTGTGTTCAGGACTGCAGCCTTTCATTCAATGACAGCATTCTTAAAAAATCTAAAATTTCAAACAAACTAAGTATAGAATTAAATTCAATTAAAGTATAGAATTCAGTTAAAATTAGAAGCTATTCCCTAAGGGTATGAGTAATACAATTTCCCACATGAACCGAAGATTTATTTTAGGTCCTGGATTTCAAGGTCTTGAGAAGGTCATTATGAAGTCTCTCTATTCAGCACTCTCTCTTGACTCATTTTCCCTTCACCTTGCTAAAAAGGGGCACAATGGATGTTCTGCACTGCACTGCGGGGCAGCGCTCCACGGAGTGTTTCTGTAAGGGCCTGGTGAATATTTTTGAAAATTATATCACTGAAAAGATTACTTCTGTCAAGAAGTAATTAGAATTTAATTTGAAATTCACTTTTTAAATATTTTACTCAATAAAAAATTGACACAAAAAAATTGAATCATAAAAATACTTATAACTAAGATAGGTAAAGATTTAGTTCTCAAAATATATATCATACACAAATATCTACACAGACTAGAAAAAAGAACTAGGAACAGGAATTGAAGAGGAAATACAAACAATATGAACACCTGGGAATTAGCCTAACAAATGACTAAAAAAATCCTACAAAGTAAATAATCATAAAGGCTAAGAAATAGTTATTAAATACAGAAAAACAAGTTTAAAAAGCAAAACAAAGTTGCTAGAGAGGTAAAGAAATAGGTATATATAAGTTCCCAGTAAGAGCAAATTGGTAACATGAATTAAAGACATTAAAAATGATGCCATACAAACATACAAAAGAATAAGCCTGCCTAGCCCCAGAAGAAAGTTAGAGAGGGAACCTTTGGGAACACCCATGTTTAAATACAATGAACCAACTGAGTAGATGGAGATAGAACCAACTGAGTAGATGGAGATAGAACCACCACACAAGAGCAGAAACAAAGAAAAAGCAGCCAACTGTGTCAATGCCATGAAGGGGCAAATAAGATAAGGGCCACAGAGCTGGTTTGATCTGGAAATGAGGTCATGGTGACCTTAGAGAGAACACTTTCAGTGATGAGGGCAGATGCCCAGACCAAACACATGCAGCTCTGTTAACAAAATACATGCATTCCACAAAATCTGCAGAGCTTAGGGCAAAAGAGGGCTGGGGCAGATCATCCAAAACCAGGGTGTCTGGGGATGGGGATGGTTGCTAGTGGGTACAGGGCTTCTTTCTGGGGTGCTAACACGTTCTAAAAATTAGACTGTGATGATGGTTACACAATTCTGTGAATATACTAAAAACCACTGAATTGTACACTTCAAAAACAGCTGAAGTTTATGGTAGATGAAATACATCTCAATAAAACTGATTTTTAAACAAAAATTAGGGAGTGAATAGACAGACCAAAGCTCTGACACAGGTGGCCAGAGTCAGTGTCCCTCCCATCTGTAAACATTTGGAGCTGAAAGAGAAAGGAAGACACCAGCATGTGTTGAGTGTCTAAGCTGTGTCTGGTGCTGTGTAGATGTTATGGACAGTATTTCACTGAATCCTCACAACCGCTCTATTATCCTCATTTTACAAATGGGAAACCTGAACTAAGCCAAAACCACAGAGCTATCAAATTACAGAGTCAAAACCCAAACAAACTCAGATCTGACTTCAAAGATGCCTACTCTTTATACTGGATCATACTAAGTTCAATCTTACGGAGTCCCATCTCTGCGCCTTAAGAAAACGTAAATTGCATTCCTTTCACAAACTTCTACCTAGAAACACAGCCATAGAACGTTAGAGTATGAAAGGCCTTGGTAACACAAAACTCACAAGCAACAACAAAACCTCTGCTTTTTAAATGGTGCATTTAACAATAACAACACAAACTGCAACTGGCACCAGAGGGTAGGTAACTGAGTGTACTAGGAGGCTAGTGGGGACACTATTGCACATGATTAAAAACAGCAGAAAACAAGTGTACACTGATCCAAGTTAAATGCCCTGAACAAGATCGGGGTAGGTGTGCACTCAGTGCAGGTGGAAGGGGAACCCTGAGACAGTGGGGGCCCTCACCAAGGGCACTGGACGCAATGTGACTGGCCACAGGCCGAGCACTTGTCACCCCCCAGGGAGGGCCCTGTACATGCAGGTGTGTCTTTAAAATTTTCCTAAATAAATCCCAAAGGCTCTTGCATCAGCCAGAGCAAACTGAGGGACTTCTTTCCTACTGAAGGTGGTAACTGAACTCCCCTATTCTGGCTCTTCTTACGGAGGAAAATCACATATGAACTAGCTTGATTTACAGCACAGTGGCACCATTCCCTGATATACGATGACTCACATTAGGAGATGCAGAGTGTAGCAGAACCCACTGTATTATTAGTAGCAGTATTAGTGGCGGTGCAGGGGGCGGGGGGGAGGAGCAGCAGGAACAGTAGACGTAAGATTAAATGGCTCATGATTAAGTGCCAGCACGATGCCAGGCACTTAATGAAGCTCAATGAATACGAGCATCTTAGAACCAAGATAAATGATAAAAATAGTTACGGATTATAGCATGCAAAAATCAACTTAAATGGCATTAGTAAAATTGTTAGACTGGGGTATCCCAAAAGCCTCTCCTCCATAAAGCCATGCGAACACTGGGAAAAACTGTCAGTAGCAACTATTACTGAACTCTGGAAATAAGCCAGGGTTCGATAGCAATCTGGAATGCATTTATTTAAGAAAAATGACTGAGTTTCAACAGAAGGTACATATGAGCTAAATTTTTGTGTACCAGTGAAATCAAGTCCATACTAATCTGAACTGGACTGTTGAAGTTAATATGTTAATTGTAATCCCCTAGGCAACCACTAAGAAAATAATTCAAAAAACAGGTATGAACAGAAACGAAAAAGGAATTAAAATGGCATTCTTGGAAATATTTATTTAACAAGAACAGGGGAAGAAGTAGATGAACCTTTAGAGAAACTGAAAAGAAATGATATATATAAACAAATAACAAAATAAAAAAGATAAATTCTACCTTGTGGTAATTACATCAAGTATAAATGAATTAAAACACTCCAATCAAAAACCAGTAATTGGCTGGATGGATTAAAAAGACAAACAGGATCCAACTATATACTGTCTACAAGAGACACATTTCAAAGATACAAATAGGTTTAAATCAGGAGAGAAAAAAATATATAACCAAACAACATAAAGAGTTGAATGGGTATACTAATTTCAGACAACAGAGACTTTAAGACAAAAATACTTTCTAGTGACAAAGAACATTCTACAATAATGAAAAGGGTTTGATTTATCACAAAACTATAACAATTATAAATAAACACAACAGCAGGCCCTCAAAGTATTTACATGAACTTCAAAATGACAGAATTAGACGAAAAACTTAATAGTCTTTAAAAAAAAGAAAAAGAAGTCTAAGACTTCTCTTTTCCACTTTCAATAATGAATAGAATAATTAGACATAAGGAAAAGAAGAGAGACTTTTAACAATATTATATATCAACTAGACCTACGATAAATCTATAGAACACTCCACCCATCAACAGTAAAACACACCTAGGGTACAAACGGAATATTTTCCAAGACAGACTGTGTGCTAGGCCACTAAAAAAAAAAGCCTCAATAAAATTTAAAGTATTAAATCATACACATGTTCTCCAATGACAATTAATTCACAATTGGATCAAAGACCCAAACGTAAGAGCTAAAAGTGTAAAAGTCTTAGAAGAAAACATAGGCGCAAAACTTCATTACCTGGGATTAGGCAGTGGTTTTTTAGATATGACACCAAAACCACAAGCAAAGAAAGAAAAGATAAAATGGACTTCATAAAAATTAAACTTGTTTGTCCTTCAAAGGGCACAGGAAAATGAAAAGACAACTGACAGAATAAGAGAAAATACTTGCAAATCACATATTTTAATAAGGGTCAGAATACATAGAGACTGTTTAAAACTTACAAAAAGACAATCACTTTTAAAATGGACTAGTGACATTAAGCATTATTCATGAGCTTATGGGCCATTTAAATATCTTCTCTGGAGAAATATCTACCTAAATCCTTTGACCATTTAAAATTGTATTGAATTTTTGTTCAGTTATAAGAACTCTTTATATATTCTGGATACTAGACCCTTACTGGATACAATTTACAAATACATATCTATTTTTTACATTATGTAGGCTGAAAAAATGCTGGTGAGCATGTCCTAGACACAAACTTCTCTCCAAGTTACAAAGTGAATTTAAAAGAGCAATCTTCTCTCTGTGTGAAGTGAAGTGAAGTTGCTCAGTCATGTCCGACTCTTTGCGATCCTATGGACTGGCTCCTTCGTCCATGGGATTTTCCAGGCAAGAGTGCTGGAGTGGATTGCCATTTCCTTCTCCAAGAGATCTTCCTGACCCAGGAATCGAACCCGGGTCTCCCACATTGCAGGCAGACACTTTACCGTCTGAGCCACCAACCCTTAAAGTCTCAAAACCATGTTAACTTAACTAAAGAAGCTCTCAGCACAGAAAGACTTCTTTCAAGTTTTTCTCCGTATTGTACGTTCTTTTAGAATACTGTTAAACTCAAGTTCTAAGAGGAAAAGAAAAAAACGGTTCTGAATTTTGCCATAAACTAGGGCACAAATTATCAATTTAATTTAAAAAAAATTATCACTTACAATTACCATAAGCTTTAAATGTTAAATTGCTGAGGATAAGGCAGGATGGGGTTGAGAGGGGAAGAGGAATCCTCACAGTTGATATTGCTTGGCAGAACTTCATAAAGCAATTACTAAAATGTTACATGTGTCATACAGTATATGGAATATTTCTTGAGGGCTTTAGTTCTCCCTTCAAAGATGAGCACTATCCCATGTCTTAAAATTCTTCATTGTTTTCCTAATATATAACCACTTAGTAACTAGTAATTTTATTTAAAAATGGTCATATTTCACAAATGTTTTACTCTTAGCCCTAGGACAAAATGTCAGCTGTTCTCAAACTGAAGCAGATTTCTTAAGAGTAGAATTTTGTTCAAATAGGGAAGGTAATTTTGCACTCAAAACTACCAGATTTAACAAACTATTTCTACTAACAAAATTATCATAATTCTGTGTCTCATGACATCACCCTTATTGCTAGTTTGTGCTGGTTTTGCATGACTGTACATTTTTTGTTCTCTCCCCACAAAGGGAAGTTTATGCCTCAAATTGCATAAGAGATGCTATGTGACTTGAAGGCTAGACCATACAAGGCCATGCAGCTTCTCCAAATTCACTGGAACCCATGTAAGAACTTAAAGTAGCTGGAGAGGCACCTGGAGGCTCTCCTGTGGACGAGTCCTGCCTGAGCCCATGCTTCCTGGGACCTCCATCAATGTGCCAGACACGTGAATGAAGCTTCTTTCCTGGATGTAAACACTCCAGTGCCAATGGCTGCAGTCCTGGGCTTTCAGTTCTCAGCTGTGGCCCAGAGTGGAAAGAGCAGAGACAAGCCAGCCCTGCTATGCCCTGAATCCCTGGGACTCACCGAATCCACTAGTGGAATATGTTACCATGTGCTCACTGTTTTTATGTGGTTATATTTGCAGTGGTTGGTTTCTCACCAATACTGACATTTAACATTTGTGAGGTCAGTCAGGCAACAGGTAAGTGAAGTCAGGGTCTTCCCTGGTGGCACAGCAATAAACAATCTGCCCGCCAATGCAAGAGATACTGGTTTGATCCCTGGATCAGGAAGATCTTTGGAGAAGGAGATGACAACCCACTCCAGTATTCTTGCTTGGGAAATCCCATAGACAGAGGAGCTTGGTGGACATGGGGTTGCAAGAGTCGGATATGACTTAGCAACCCAACAATAGATAACCAGAACACAGATTAACAACTTAACTGAACAAAAGTTGATCCAATTTTGATAATCAGTAGTCACTCTTAGCTCTTTCCATCAAGCAAGTCACCTCACCTTTCAAATCATACACCTTTTTCAGTGTTATCTTTCAAAACACAGGCCTAACACACTTTGGAAATGATTAAATTAGTAGCTCAAATATTAATAAGGACACTTAGAAAATGGAACTTTCAATTGGACATAACTGCTTAGCTTTTATCAACCTGTAAGTGAAGAGATGGTTTGCAGTTCCCAAGTTTTTACATCATCAACATAACAGTTTGATAGAAAAAATTCATGATACTTCAACTACATATTAAATTCTTACATGCACTTTAAGTAAACATTCCTACAATAACTGTGTAATTTTTATCTCACTGCTATCAAAATAATTAACTGAGACTCTGTTCAGTTCCTCTAATATCCCAAAACTGACGTTCGTAAGAGCCAGAAAAGAAACATTTCCTAAAAAGAATACTTCTACTGAGAGAAAATAGAAAAGCCTAAAATCTTCAACCTCAGCCAAAACTAGGCCTGAACCAGACAGTCTGGGGTCAGTTTTCAGGAAGTCTCTGTTATTGTGTTCAGATTCTATGCCTGCTGGTGATCAAAGACAAACAAGAACCTAACACCACATGCATTTTCAAAAGTGTACATATTTATCCCACTCTTAGTTCAGTGGAGCTTAAGTTTAAGCAATTCCTTTGTAAATCTTCTCATTCTTTCTCATAAATGTAAATTATTTCTAATGAGTACACTCATTATATAATACTGATATTTCGGATCAGAATGAACACATATTCACATATATATCAAATATTTACTACCACACAGCAGAGAATGGGATTCACCCTGCATAAGGCCAGCATACGGCAGAACAGTAAGCCGGAACACTGAAGTTTAAGTCTAACCATGCTTTTACCTACCTCCAAATCTCTGTGACTCAGTTTCCTGATTTGTAAAGTGAGGGGATGAGCTTAGATTCAGCTCTATGATTTCAGAGTGAGTATAGTGACAAGCTGTTCTATACCAGACTTATACTATATTATTTCTAAATCCAGTATCTTACACTTAGCTTTGTTATTCACAATTACTGCAGATTTACACTGCATGAGTGGTTTACCTACCAAACATCAATACATTTATTTTGGTCATTTTATATGATTCTATCTCAGAAGAGGTAAGTTTTAACCCTTCCCAAAGTGTACAAACAATTTTAAAGAACAATCCTTTTATTAAGGTCAAATGATAAAAACTCACTAAACAATCAGCTGAACAGATTACTTTACCCTTTAAAAAGCCTTCGTTAGTAAAACAAAAACCCCTACTAAAATGTTTCCAACCTCTAGTTCTTGCTCAGTCTACTTCCTGAACATAGAATTTTTTAAGATTTTAAAGAATGAAATCATGGATACAGGCACACCTCATTTTATCGCACGTCCTTTACTGTGCTTCAAAGATACTCCATGTTTTACAAATTGTGGCAGTCCTGTGTGTCATCAGATGATGGCTATTTCTTTCCTAGCAGTAAAAGATTTTCAATCAAGGTGGGTACATTTTTACCTAATGCTGTTGAACCCTTCCTAGAGCACAGCATAGTGTAAACATAACTTTCATAAGCATTCGGAAACCAGAAAGCTCCTGTGACCCGTGGTGTTATGCTCCCTGATATTCACTTTATAGCGGTGGTCTGGAACTCAACCCGCAACATCTCTGAGGTGTGCCTGTGCCCATTTCCATGTTGTAGCAATGTTGTCATTTTTAACAGCTGCATTGTATCCCGATGCACTGATGTACCACTGTTAAGTAATTAGCTTGACCTCAATTTACTGAACTCTGCACAAGGTTGCAATGAACATCTTTATATACAACGTTCCCTCCTTTTGGATTATGTCCTTAGGATGAAAAGCTAGGTAAGATGATACTGACAGTTCCAGTTTTGAAACAAACTGTGAAACTGCCTTGCATATCCTGCTACCCATGTGAATATAATAACTTCATATTATACCACCAAAAACACTGATAGGGGGACTTGCCTGGTGGTCCAGTGGCTAAGACTCTGAGCTCCCAATGCAGGGGGCTTGGTTTTGATCCCTGGTCAGGGAACTAGATCCCACATGCTGCAACTAAGAGTTGCAATGGATACAACATGGTCACAACTAAGGTCCCACACAGCCAAATAAATAAGTAAATATTATTTAAAAAAAATACTGATAGGTATAAAATGGTGCTTTCTGTCTGTAGGTTTTATATTCATGTTTCTGATTTCTGTCTGCTTGAGCAGCCTTTTCACAAAGCCTAGAGCCATGCTCTCCCTTTCTCTTGCTCACCTGTTCTTAAGATGGCCTTCCAGGTCACAGCGCTGCATCACATCATGGCACACTGAAGAAAATGGACATGAAACCAACAATTTGTCCAGGAGTTTATGAACTAGAATGCTAGACTTCTTACATGACTTAAAGTGGAGTCTCTTCCGGTCCAGTGGACAGAAATCCTTCTCCTGTAGGAAGTTTCTGAGGCACTTGCAGCAGAATGTATGTCCACAGGGAGTGTCCAGCGGCTGCAGCAGAGGCTGAAGGCAGATATGGCAGACCAGGTCGTCATCCACTTCATCCTGGTAATTGTACAGGTGGTTTTCCCGCGTCCAGTGCTGCTGGCCACATTCGAAACACAAAGGGTTGAAGGAGGACGAGGTCTGTTCCACAGACCCCATCTCGTCACTTGTGGTTCCCATTGTGAATCAACTGCAGCAGTTTCTGTATCTTTATATACTGGACTTCCACCAAAGGTTTGGTTTCCTTTACAAGTCAGTGATGCTGTCCTTTAAAATCCAGGCCTGGTTTTCTAGACTAGACAAAGCAAAATAACCAAAAAGTAATTAATATCAATCAACATAGGTTAAAAGAATCAACATCATATTCGCAGTTAACATTTTAATAAAAATTTTACTAAAAAAATTTTAGTAAAAAATTAAAATTTAGGTCATATAATAAATTAGCCATAAAAACATAAAAAAAAAGAAAAAAAAAGAAAATTAATATAGTTTGCTTGTTGGCTAAGAAGAATGACTTACCATGCCAAGTTATCGGTAAGAAAAGAATTCAGGATTAAAAGCAGAGAAGTCATATTTATATATGGTGTAATACAGGAATCACGTTCTACTGACTGAAATCACTCAAGACTTCACTGTTTAATGGTAGTTTTAATGCCAATTAATCTGTACAGTATGCTAACAGTGCAAACTGAGGTGTATTATATGTAACATGTTTGCATTTGCTATCCCAGTCATGGCTCCCTGCTTCTGATGGATTTTTACACATCTACAGTGCCATCCCAAAGATGGTGTCTTTGGAAGGATAAGTCAGTATCTGTGAAAAAAATGACCTTTGCGCTATACTGTTTAGGAAAAAATGGATTTCAAAGAATGTATGTATGATTAGAATATTCTCTAATACAGATTTTGTCTGTATTGGTAGACACGGCATAGATGAATGACATCTAGGCAAACTCCATAAACTTCAATACTATTATATGCCTTTAGGAGAAAAAAACCTGCTATAATTCAATTACAGAGATAAGCCATGTTATAAATGCCAATCTCAGCTCATATTATTCTACACTCCCACTAGTTCTGGCTTACTCAGCGCAGGGGTGTGTGTGTGTGTACATGTATGTGTCTCCTCTGAGACTGTAGCCCACTCCAGTGCAGGGCCAGCAGGGAAGGTTCCATACCTCTTGCTACTGCAGGACCAGGGGTTAAAAGTTCACCTCCAAAGGCAGCAGCTAAGTTACTCTGAATATTTACAGACCCTGGTAAGTGCCAAACAGTGAACAGGGAGAGAAGGGATGTAGGGAAAGGATGATTAAGAAAGCCCAGTGTGAAAACTAAAGGCACTAAAACTTCTAAGAAAGTTGTGCACAGGACGCTGTGCGAACACAGAGAAAATGGAGAAGAACTGGTATCTAACTCGGTCTGGTTTTGTGGCTGCTGGGCGGTGGCAGGAATCAGTGGCCAGAGGAGAAAATGGACAAGGGGAGCTTGACTAAGTCACACTTGAACTGGCACAGCAATTTGGGCACATGAACAGGTGAAATGGCGAAGACAAGAAAGGAAGTCAGGTGGGGTGCTCCTAAAACCTGGGGTCCGGTACCAGATGAGAAAGAGCAGACAGCATGTTAATGCTGCTGGCATTGTCTCTGTGATCATTCTCCTCTGATCATCCACATATATGGACTTCCCTGGTGGCTCAGACGGTAAAGCATCTGTCTACAATGTGGGAGACCTGGGTCCGATCCCTGGGTCAGGAAGTTCCCTGGAGAAGGAAACGGCAACTCACTCCGGTACTCTTGCCTAGAAAATCCCATGGACAGAAGAGCCTGGTAGGCTGTAGTCCAGGGGGTCACTAAGAGTCGGACGCGACTGAGCAAATTCACTACTAAGTCGCTTCAGTCGTGTCCGATTCTGTGCGACCCCATAGACGGTATCAAGACCATAGATCCTAGAAAGTTAAAAGTACATATACCCTGGAGCCAGTCTGCAAGGGGTTCAAACACTTGTTCAGTCACTTACCAGCCCTGTGGCCTGACTAGACTTCTCTGTGGCTATTTCCTGCTCACAAGTAAAATGAGGTTAGTGACAGTGCTGATCTCAGAGGGGTGATACACAGAACAAACAGGCACATAATAGGTGCTGTAGAGATATGAGCTCTTACTATTATTATCAAAGATAAAGGAATAAACGTTCAGACAGATTTTATGATTTGCTCAAAGCCACTCAACTTAATTATTTAGTAAGAGAGAAGGAAAATAAATCCAGTTCCTTCTTGTTTCAATATAACCCAATAGTAATTGGCTACCACCGGTGGCTCAGTGGTAAAGAATCTGCCTGCAGTGCAGGAGAAGTGGGTTCAATCCCTGGGCGGGAAGATTCTCTGGAAGAGGAAATGGCTGCCCAGGTCCAGTCTTCTTGCCTGGAGAACCCCATGGAGAGAGGAGCCTGGTAGGCTACAGTCCACAGCGTTGTGAAGAGATGGACACAACTTAGCGACTGAATAACATTAAGTAATTACATGAAAGAGGAAAGGTATCTCATGAAAGTCTTAGTGTATGAATTTTGTGAAGACCAGGGAGCCTGAGCCTACTTTTCCAACCCCCAGCCCAACTCCTCTCCTTGTAGCCTAGGACATAATTCTACTTTGGGAACAAGTCCATGATAATGGCTCTTACAGCATTTCACACTGCCATCCCTCACTAACTGTGAGCTCCTCACACCTGAGCCTCCCACGGGGGTGAAGCTCCCTAAACGTGGAGTGACCAACTGACTAACAAAATGTTTGCTCACTCCTGCTAGTTAGGTGGCTATAAATACACTTATACATACAGAAGCATACACCCATGTTTAATTTTGATTTCAGATATTCTAGGAGCAGAATCTGAATATTAAAATACAAGTTAAATACTAGTTTTGAATAGTCTCCAAAATATAAAGACAAAATGTCACAAAATGTGTATCTTCACAAGCTACATTATTTGTATCTAGTATTCCAGGAACACAGTATACAGATCAGTCAGTTCAGTCACTCAGTCGTGTCCAACTCTTTGCGACCCCATCAACTGCAGCACGCCAGGCCTCCCTGTCCATCACCAACTCCAGGAGTTCACCCAAACTCATGTCCATTGAATCGGTGATGCCATCTAGCCATCTCATCCTCTGTCATCCCCTTCTCCTCCTGCCCCCAATCCCTCCCAGCATCAGGGTCTTTTCCAATGAGTCAACTCTTCCAATCAGGTGGCCAAAGTACTGGAGTTTCAGCTTTAGCATCAGTCCTTCCAAAGAACAACCAGGACTGATCTCCTTTAGAATGGACTGGTTGGATCTCCTTGCAGTCCAAGGGACTCTCAAGAGTCTTCCCCAACACCACAGTTCAAAAGCATCAATTCTTCGGCACTCAGCCTTCTTCACAGTCCAACTCTCACATCCACACATGACCACTGGAAAAACCAGAGCCTTGACTAGACCGACCTTTGTTGGCAAAGTAATGTCTCTGGCTTTTTAATATACTATCTAGGTTGGTCATAACTTTCCTTCCAAGGAGTAAGCATCTTTTAATTTCATGGCTGCAATCACCATCTGCAGTGATTTTGGAGCCCCCCCCAAAAAAAGTCTGACACTGTTTTCACTGTTTCCCCATCTATTTGCCGTGAAGTGATGGGACCAGATGCCATGATCTTCGTTTTCTGAATGTTGAGTTTTAAGCCAACTTTTTCACTTTCTTCTTTCACTTTCATCAAGAGGCTTTTTAGTTCCTCTTCACTTTCTGCCATAAGGGTGGTGTCTTCTGCATATCTGAGGTTATTGGTACTTCTCCCTGCAACCTTGATTCCAGCTTGTGCTTCTTTCAACCCAGCGTTTCTCATGATGTAATCTGCATATAAGTTAAATAAGCAGGGTAACAATACACAACCTCAACGTACTCCTTTTCCTATTTGGAACCAGTCTGTTGTTCCATGTCCAGTTCTAACTGTTGCTTCCTGACCTGCATAAAAGTTTCTCAAGAGGCAGGTCAGGTGGTCTGGTATTCCCATCTCTTTCAGAATTTTCCACAGTTTATTGTGATCCACACAGTCAAAGGCTTTGGCATACTCAATAAATCAGAAATAGATGTTTTTCTGGAATTCTCTTGCTTTTTCGATGATCCAGCGAATGTTGGCAATTTGATCCATGAACAGTATGAAAAGGCAAAAAGATGGACACTGAAAGATGAACTCCCCACGTTGGTAGGTGCCCAGTATGCTACTGGGGATCAGTGGAGAAATAACTCCAGAAAGAATGAAGGGATGGAGCCAGAGCAAAAACAACACCCAGCTATGGATGTGACTGGTGATAGAAGCAAGGTCTAATGCTGCAAAGAGCAATATTGCATAGGAACCTGGAATGTTATGTCCATGAATCAAGGCAAATTGGAAGTGGTCAAACAGGAGATAGCAAGAGTGAACATCGACATTCTAGGAATCAGCAAACTAATGGACTGGAATGGGTGAATTTAATTCAGATGACTATTATATCTACTACTGTGGGCAGGAATTCCTCAGAAGAAATGGAGTAGCCATGATAGTCAACAAGTGTCTGGAATGCAGTACTTGGATGCAATGTCAAAAATGACAGAATGATCTCTGTTCGTCTCCAAGGCAAACTATTCAGTATCATGGTAATGCAAGTCTATGTCCCAACCAGTAATGCTGAAGAAGCTGAAGTTGAACGGTTCTATGAAGACCTACAAGACCTTTTAGAACTAACACCCAAAAAAGATGTCCTTTTCATTATAGGGGACTGGAATGCAAAAGCAGGAAGTCAAGAAACACCTGGAGTAACAGGCAAATTTAGCCTTGGAGTACAGAATGAAGCAGGACAAAGGCTAATAGAGTTTTGCCAAGAGAACGCACTGGTCATAGCAAACACCCTCTTCCAACAACACAAGAGAAGACTCTACACGTGGACATCACCAGATGGTCAACACTGAAATCAGATTGATTATATTCTTTGCAGTAAACAGATGGATGCTATTAAACTGGCTGGGAATATTACAACACATTTAAATAGCACTGGAGAGGGAGTTATAAGACTGTTTACCACCTAACTCCAGTCACTATTAATATGCTTGCTCTTCCTGGTTTATGAGACAAGACTATCCTGGTACATCTTAGAAACTCAGATGGAGGGTAGTTTTCAGTTAATCTGCACACTCCTAAACTATGTTATTCAGATAATTTCTCTTACTGTTACTTTTCATTTAGGCTGAAAGGGTCCTCAGTGGCCCTAACCTGGAAGATCCATACCCAGGATAAAAGAGGATAAGCAAGAGTTAGCACCAAAGTATGGTTGGGGTGGGTTGGGGGATGGGACAGGACATAACACATCACTGGTTCCTCTGACACATCTGAGAAAACCTCTCCTCTCTCTTTAAGTTTCAGCTCTGCCTCTACCTCCTGTCAGATCCCATCAGGCTCCTTCCTGCTCTCAGGCCTTCCCTCCTGTTCCTGCTGCTCTGTACACATGCCTTCCTCTTAGCAGCTACTACCTTTGCATGCTTGTTTATCTGTCTTTGGGCCTCCCTGGTGACTCAGATGGTAAAGAATCTGCCTGCAATGCAGGAGACCAGAGTCAGGAAGATCCCCTGAAGGAGGAAATGACAACCCACTCCAGTATTTTTGCCTGGAAAATCCCATGGACAGAGGAGCCTGGCAGGCTATACAGTCCATGGGGTCGCAAACGGTCAGACACAACAGAGTGACTAACACTTTCATACTTCTAGCTGTCTTCTCACCTCTTGGAGAGTAAAGACAGTATCTGCTTTCTCTCTTGTATTCCCACGTGTTAGCACATACTATGCAATAAAAAAAACTGAGACTGAGCCTGAAGTACAGTCCTGAGGCGTATTATATAACTACGTATATATGAGAAAATCTTGTATTAACCTGTGGTACTGCAAGTAGTCAATATACTGGACCCTGCACTATGACCATAAACACACTAGGAATAAGGTATTACTTCCTTTAATCTTCAAAAGTCTGAGGAAAACATCGCCTCTTTTTTTTTGGCTTGATGATATCAATAACACAAAATTTTCTTGTATTGTCTATGTTACATATCAGCTTGCATTGCACAGCTACCTTTGTATAAAGCAGCAGTTGTCAACCTTTTACACCTAAGGATCCCTTTATCCACCCTGAACAAGCCTGGCTAGTTCAAAAAACCCCCAAACTACCATGCAATCCAGCAACTGCACTCCTGGGCATTTATCTCAAAGAAACGAAAACTTATGTTCGCACAAAAATGGGTTCAGCTTATCTGTAATAGACCCAATTCAGAAACAACCCAGGTATTCTTCAACAGGTGACACGCCACAGGACACGGCTCAGCAGTAAAGAAGAATGAACTGCTGACGTGCACACCAGTCTGGATGGACCTTAGAAAATCATGCGGAGTGAGGAAGCTGATCTGAGAAGGCTGCATACTGTATTATTCCATGTATATAACATTCTTGAAATGACAATGCAACTAAGTTAATTAAAATGTTTATGTTTATTCATCTGTTAATAAAACAATGAAGCCCACTTTTACATATTAACTTTTTTATGAAGAATAACTTTTTTTCAAAATTAAAGGACACACTGAGGGGAGGCCCTGTTTATGAAGCATGTATTTTGCAGATCTGGAGTCTTGGGTCTGTTTCAATCTGCTGTGAGCTCACCTGTCAAGTTTCCTCTGGAAACTCTACTGGACCCTCATGAGAGACAGTGAGAGTGAAAAGGAAAGGAAACATCTTAGTGTTCCTGGCAAAACAGTTTTGGTCTTGTAGACCCGCTGAACACAGCATGGCCTAGGCCACACGTGGACACGTGGCACAGAGTACTGAAGGGTTCTGACACCCTCTTCCACAGGAAGAGGTCCTAGTCGGCAACCAACACAACTTTTTAAAAAGACAAAACCTGAAAAAGGCAAGATGTGGAGGTAAGCGCATGCTGGAGAAGTCTGCCTGTCCTAGAATGGAGCTCTCTCCCCAGAGCCTTCTATCCTAAACATGTGTGTCTGGATATTTCTCTGTATGTACGGAGTACTTAGCATATTCTATGAGACCCTTACAGAAAGTCTATTCTTCAATTAATTAAAATTTATTTCCTACTGCAAGACATGAGGAAAAACCCAAACACCAGTTTCCAACAACTCCACATCTGTAATTTATAATTCTCTCATTGTCGACATAAAAGTGTGATTCAGCACACTCAGTGTTATGCCTCCCTTTTCCTTTTCATGAAGTAGAAATGCTGAAAAACCATTTTAAAATTCTTAAGATGCTACTTGTAGTTAGATGTACCCTATTTAGTAAGCTAGAAAATTAATAAGCTAAGAAAAAAATGCTGGAGGCTATGAAACTTAGGCTCTGAATTCCATGCCAGCTGGGTAATTAGGTCATTACACAATTCATTTTCATTCACCACATGTTTATCCAGAGTCTACTAGATGCTGGTATTACACAGATATTCTGGTATCTTGGCTTCTTGTCTGTGTACTACCAGCTATGCTTAAAGAGTAACTGACCATACACATACACACATGCACGGAGTTTAAATCTAGCTCCATCATTCTCATGATTTTATATCTTTTTATACACAATAAAATACTTAATGATATGTTGTATTTATCTTCTGGTCCTGACAACTGTTATTGTTCTTTGATAACTTTAATAGTCTCCTAAGTATAAAAAGGAGGTTAAATTGTGGCTGCCAAAGACTTTGCAAATTTCAAAAGTCCTTCTGCCTTTAGTTCTTCTAATTTTGAACCACTAAGCTATGAAAACTTTTTTTTCTAATGCAAAAACCAAACCGATTACCTACACAATTCCTGTAGGCTCAGAGTTATACTTCTAAAAATTATATTAAATGATGTTACCTTAGAGTAATTTTAAAACAGATTTGATATAAAACTATTTCAAAAAGGAAACACACCATATGGAAAACTAAACATTTCCATACAGGTAAGACACACTCCCACAACACATGACAGCTTCACAGCAGAGCTCAGCACAGCCACCAGCTCACTGGGATGGTCACCTAACATCTTAAAGACATCACAAATTCAGGAGAGTTGCACAATACAGAAATGACACGGTGGGGGTGTATGAGGGGAAGCAGTTTGCATAGGTTTAGCTTTATTGCATGTGATGTTTACCAGCTGGATATAGTTTTATACTTATTTATTATGGCATTCAAAATCACTGTGGATGGTGACTACAGTCACCAAATTAAAAGACGCTTGCTCCTAGGATACGACAAACCTAGACAGTACATTAAAAAATAGAGACTTTGCTGATAAAGGTTCATAAAGTCAAAGCTATGGTTTTTCCAGTAATCATGTCTGGATATCAGAGTTAGACCTTAAAGAAGGCTGAGCATTGAAGAATTGATGCTTTAAAACTGTGGTCTTTGAGAAGACTCTTTAGAGTCCCTTCAACTGCAAGATCAAACCAGTCAATCCTAAAGGAAATCAACCCTGAATATTCATTGAAGGGACTGATGCTGAAGCTTGAGCCTCAATACTCTGGCCACCTGATGCAAAAAGCTGACTCACTGAAAAGACCCTGATGCTGGGAAAGACTGAGGGCAGGAAGAGAAGGGGACGACAGGGGATAAAATGGTTAGACAGCATGACTGACTCAATGGACATGAATTTGAGCAAAGTCCAGGAGGTAGTAAAGGACAGGAAGCCTGGTGTGCTGCAGTCCATGGGGTTGCAAAGAGTCAGACATAACTGAGCGATTGAACAACAACAATATGACATTCAAAGGCAAATGTTCTCATTTTAATAAATTAAATGATTGATTTTCTTCTAAAAGGTGAAAACGTTCAAACATCTATCTTCTTGCACTAAGTTTAGAAAACATTTGTTTTCAAGTGATTGATAAAATTCTTATTTTCCAGGTCTTTTCAGTCCCTAATTTTTATAAATGTGCATCAGAACTCCACTAACTCTGTGATCCAAGGAAGCCAAGGGCATCAGAAAGAGCACTGCTGCAGGTTTGAAACCTGGCTCCACCTGCCAGTCACTAGCAACGTGACACCATAATGTAGCACAGCAATTAGAAGTTTATAAACCTCAAGTTCCTCATGTTAGAAATAGTATCTTGCTTATGGCACAGGATTACTGTGAGGCTAAAAATGTTACACTGCCAGAAAACCCTCTCACAGACCACAAGGCATTGTAACACAAACTTCTGAGTAGATTAAGGCCTGTAAGGGACAATGCAGATAAGAGCGGACAACTGGATGCTGGGTGGCCCGGGCTCCTTCCACTAGACTGGTCACAGGAGGAAAGCATCTGATGCTCGGCTCTAAGACCAGTAACCAGGCTGTCCCGCTCAGCCCTCCTCCTCTCTAGGCTTCCCCTCTCTCTCCCTACAGACCAGTGGGCCACACCAGACAGACTCTAAGTTGCCTACAGGTCCCTCATTCCATGATTCTAGAAATGTGCTTGAGCACACATTTGTTCCCAAAAGACAAACGTTTTTCTTTACTGTTATCCAGTGCTGTAATTACTATAAAGATGATCTAAATCCAAAGGTTATCAGGAGGTTTTTTAGAGTTTTTTGTTTCTTAATTTTGTTTGATTTTTATAGTACCAGACACTTATCTCCTGACCTGAAAGTTTCTCTTTTTGCAGACAAGTCTACATACAAGAGAGGAGGGCTAGATATAGAACTGGACATCTCCCTGTGTTTCTTATGGTGCTACAACATCTGATGCTATAGTGCTGTAAGACAAAAATAACTTCTTCCTGGCTCCCAGAAAAATGCCATTTAGGAGACGCAGGTACATCTATCTGAAGGACTAATACAGTTAGCTTGTCTTTTTTTTTTTTTTTTTAAGACAAGTGTAGGTAATTGTCAGTAGTATAAACACATGGTTTTAGATGGCAGATTTTGCTCCAGAGTTAATCTTGTATTTTCCCATTAAAGAAACATCCGAAGCTACAGAAAAAGGACAAACACTTCAGCATTACTTTCTTCAATAAATGCAAAGCAATCAGCAGGACACTTACTCCTCTGTGATCAAGCCCACACAATAAAATAAATGGAGTGGAACTAAATCACAGTCAGGATAGGTAGGTTTTATGGTGGTGGTATTACTAATAATTAAGATTCCCAGGCTTCATTATCTTAACTGTGAGCAAGATATAAGAAATTTAAATGCTCCAGCTTTCTAAGCTCATTTAGGGACACTGATAATTAAAAGAATAGATGCTATTTAAGATGCTCAGTTTGTCCCACTTATCCAGTTGTAATTCAATACATACAAGAATGATCAGCTCAAGCCCAGACTGGTCCAGACTCTGGACCAGACTCAAAGGACCATCACTGAGTGGCCAGATCTGGTACTTTCTCAGGACCAGGTAACATGCCACGGTGTCAGGTGCAGGGACCACAGCCTTGCTGGCCTTGGTGTGTATCCAGAATGACTCTCATGTGTTCCCAGAGGTCGTTTTAAATGATTAAACACAGTTCTAATACTGAGAAAAATCGAAAGGGATATCTTCATGCGATGAGACTCGTGGTCCAGGCTCAGCTGTGTCACAGATAAAACCACCCTCCAAAGTACAACTGCCTACGTCACATGACGGGAAATGTCTGTACTATAAAGCCAGAAACTGTTAAGGGGCTGTGCTGTGTTAGGATGATCAACAATGCACCCTAAATTACATTAGCTTCCCAAGTTTCAGAAACGGAGTCAAACAAAATCCCAGGTTTTACATGTTATGTAGTTATTATCTGCCTTTCTGACATTTCCACTAGGAAACTTTAACAAACAAAATATTCAAAAGCAAACTAATTACTCATCTCCATCTCCCTAAACTTCAATCCCAACCTCCTTTTCAATCTCCCATCCTCCCTCCTTTCCATCCCTCTATCTGTCTATCTATCTGTCCAGGAGTTACTAAGAATCTTCTATGAGCCAGGCACTGTTCTAGGGCCAGGCATTCAGCCCTGAACAAAAACAAAAGTCCCTTCCCTTGTGAAGTTCACATTCTGGGTTGGGGCTGGGGAGTAGACAGACAATACACACACAAAATGAATAAAATACTGGGAAAAGGAGGGCTTTTTAAACAGGGTGATCAGGGAAAAACTCACTATGAAGGTGACACCTGAGTTAACGCCACAAGAATGTAACTAGAAAGCCACATAGTTAATATAGAACATAAAGGGCCCGAGCTGACAAGGTGCCTGGTATGTCCAGGGAATAGTCAGGAGGCCCATGTGGATGAGACACACAGGCAGAGAGAAGCAAACGCAGCAGACCCTAACAGAGGCTCACTTTTCCTTTGGGTTAGAATCCTCACAGAATCACTCTGGCTGCTGTGCTGAGAATAATCTGAAAGGACCAGAGGCAGAACCAAGCAGGAACCTACTAAAATACTCTAAGCAAGAGATGACAGTGGACTGAACCAGGGTGCACACAGTAGAAAGTGGGAAGTGACCCAATTCTGGATCTACTTTGAAGGCAGACTGCTATGATTTGCTGATGAATAAAATGTGTGTGTGGGCTGCCGGCAGCAGAAGTCAAGGATGATGCCAAGGCTTTTGGTCTGAACTGCAAAGACAGAATTAATACATCTGACATGGGAAAGTCTGTAAGAGAGTAGGTTTAATGGGTATGGCCAAATTCAAACAGGTTCTATTGGAAATGCCTGTTAGACCTCTAAGTAGACACACAGAGTAGGCAGTTAAGTATACAAGTCCAGTTCAAGAGAGAGGACTGGGCTGGTGATATAAATTTAGGAAGCTTCAGTGTGTAGATGGTACAGAAAGCGATTCAACTGGGAAAGATCACCAAAGAGGAGTGGATTAGTTTAAGTAGAAGAGAAGGGGTCTGAGGGCTGAGCCATGGGCATGTTCGGTATGGCGAGCCCTGGGAGAGAAGGAACCAAACCGAGCAGGCGTGGTCAGTGCAGAAGATCAGCAGAGCGTGGCGCTGACCAAATGTACAGCGTATTTCAAGGAGGACAGAAAGATTAGCTGGGTCAGATCCAGGAGGCAGGTAAAGTAAGATTAGGACTGAGAATTAATCAAGCGTGGGATTTAGCAACACAGCATTCACCAGTGACCTCGACAGGGGTCTGGTGGACCAAGCATTTCCCAGAAATGCTTCCTGGGAAAGAGTTCAAGAGACCACCTGGAAGAGAGCGATGAGAGCACCGACAATCGTTTTGAGAAACTGTGCAATATGGAAAGGGAAATTCTGTATTCTGGCAGGAACTGAGACTCTACCGGGGATCCCCTCAACAGTTAACAAAGACGTACAACTTCATTATTTGCATCTACACATCCCTAGTTACTTCCTTCTTGGGTCAGACTTCGCCTTCACTTGGGCTCAATATTCCATTCTTTTTGGCAACCTTTGTCACTTATTTTATCTTTCTTCAACCTCCTCTAATTTTTTCCCTGCCACATAAAAGAAGTTTACGTTCCAATAACTTGAACAATGAAAACAAAATACTCCCCTACAGTTACTACCCTTTTCACCTCCTTCATTTCACCTCCAATATTTCTGAAATACATGACCATGCTTGCAGTCTCCATTTCCTGATCCAAAGGGCCTCTACCCGCTCCGACTGCTGAGGCTGATTCCACTCGTGGTCGTCGTGACTGGCTGCCAACTCCGATGGTCACCTCCCAGTTCTGAATTGTTCTTGCTCTCTCTGCACCATCACTGATTTCCCTCTCCTTGAAACTCTTTGCTCCACTGTCTACATTATGCCACTTTGCTCCAGTTTTCTTACTACATATCACTCTTTTATGACAGCTGTCTGATTTTTTTTATTTTAGACAAACTCTAAAAAATTTAAATTGTTGTGCCAAGAGAAAAAGTCTTCTGATTGACTTCATTAAACTGCTCTCCAACATGGTGAACAAAATCTTGATTCCTACTAGCAGTGCTAGTATGCTAACTTCTCCCAAACTCTTTCCAGTTTTTAGTTCAGTCACTCAGTCGTGTCCAGCTCTTTGTGACCCCATGAGTTTACCCAAACTCATGTCCATTGAGTCGGGGATGTCATCCAACCACCTCATCCTCTGTCATCCCCTTCTCCTCCCGCCCTCAATCTTTCCCAGCATCAGGGTCTTTTCAAATGAGTCAGCTCTTCGCATCAGGTGGCCAAAGTATTGGAGTTTCACCTTCAACATCAGTCCTTCCAATGAACACCCAGGACTGATCTCCTCTAGGATGGACTGGTTGGATCTCCTTGCAGTCCAAGGGACTCTCAAGAGTCTCCTAATCCTGGTTAATTTTGTTTTTTAAACATTTATAAATCTGACAGTTGAAATACAAAATACCACCTCATTTTTTCTTTAATTAGCATCTCTTTGAGTCTAGTTAAATTTATGATTATTATACTTATTTCTCTATGAAGTGCCTCTATATGCTCGGCCTCATTTTTTCCCTATTGAATAGTGGTGTTTTTCTCAATCGATATGAACAATATATTAAGATAACAATCCTTTATCACATTATTATAACTACTTTTCCTTCTGTTTGCTTTTAGTTGTCTACAGGCATAAAAAAAGTTGTCAATTTTAATGTAATTGAATGTATTCATTTTCCTCTTTAAAAATTCCTCCACTACTCTTAACCCCTCCTCTATAACAAGAGGAGGGCTTCCCTGGGGCTCCGTGGTGAGGAATCCGCCTGCCCCTGCAGGAGATGCAGGACGCACAGGTTTGATCCCAGGGTCAGGAAGACCCCCTGGAGGAGGAAATGGCAACCCGCTCCAGCGTTCTTGCCCAGGAAATCCCAGGGACAGAGGAGCCTGACGGGCTACAGTCCGTGGGGCCACAGAGTTGGACATAGCTGAGTGAGCGAGCACACTCACACACAACAAGCTGAGATGAAGATTTGCCCCTATATTCTTCATTTGCATAGTTTATTTTAAAACATGATAACACTCAATTCAACTGGAATGCAGTATGAAAACAGATTTTTCTCTCCCAGTAGATAAGTAACTGTCCTAATTCTAGTATATCTAACTCACGCTTATGTTCAAAAGCCATATCATTACTTCTGCCTAACCGATCCTATTACTGTGGCTGCTAACAACCCTCTAGACTCCTAGCATCCTGTAACTGGGGCCTGGAAATCCGGGGTCTCTCTCACCCACTGCCTATCTGGTCACCAGGTTCCTATCGATTCCACCTCCAGAATGTCTTACCCCTGCCTCCTCTCCCCTGGTCCCCACCACTGCTCTGTTATCCACTGCACTGGCTCCCTGAGCCGTCACTCAAGGTTTTGCAGGCTTCTTCCTCTCCCATCCTCCTTTACGACACTGGCATCCAAGCACCAGTGATATTACTGTCCCTGCTGAGTACTCTTTTGGAGCCCCAACTGCTTCTACAAAATGAAAGCCGAAGTCTCAACCTGGTGCCTATGCCCTCGGGATCTGGCTCTGTAGTTTCATTTCCTGACACAATTCCATACGTTCTGTGCAGGGCTGAACCAAATGACCCCTGCCCTCAGCATGCTGTTCTCTGCCTGGAATGTCTGTGCCTACCTTGCTGGTCTGCAGAACTCCATGCATTTAAGGGCCAGCTCAAGAGACCCTTGGCTACGAAGGTCTTCCTGATCCACCAGAACATAATTACGCACTCTGTCCCTTACATCAGTGTGTCATTACTACAGTCACCATGTTCCTCCTCACTGCTGGGGTGAGCAAGCACTTGCTTGCATGGGTCTTGCTACAGACCAAGTGTCCCTTTAAAGACAGCAATCAGACATGTATATACTGCTGTATTTAAAACACATTACCAACAAGGACCTACTATACAGCACAGGGAACTCTGTCCAGTATCCTGTAATAACCTAAATGAGAAAAGAACTAGAAAAAGAATAGATACACGTATAGATGTAACTGAATCACTATGCGGTACATCCCAAACTAACACAACATTGTTAAACAACTACACTCCAATATAACATAAAAATTAAAAAACAACAACAACAACAAGAATCAAGCCTCATCTCTATAACCCTGGCATTTGGAGCCCTCCTGACAAAGTATGTGGTTCATCTCAAGAAACACGGAGGGGATGAATGACCAAATCTCAGATGTCGCCTGCCCCACCAAATCCTGACCTTCTCTAGCATTTTTATTCCCTCTGTGTCTGTCCTGATTCAGGTTCCTGTGACTTCTTGACTATTTCCTGCCTGCCTGCCCTTTCACCTCTCCATCACTAAGGTGATCTTTTACACAACTATGATTCTATCATTCCCCTCCAGAAAAAAATCTGATTCTAGGAGAGAGATCAGGGCTTCCCTCATAGCTCGGTTGGTAAAGAATCCGCCTGCAATGCAGGAGACCCCGGTTCAATTCCTGGATGGGGGAGATCCGCTGGAGAAGGGATAGGCTACCCACTCCAGTATTCTTGGGCGTCCCTGATGGCTCAGCTGGTCAAGAATCTGCCTGCAATGTAGGAGACCTGGATTTGATCCCTGGGTTGGGAAGATCCCCTGGCGAAGGGAACAGCTACCCACTCCAGTATTCTGCCCTGGAGAATTCCATGGACTATACAGTTCATGGGGTCACAAAGAGTCGGACACAACTGAGAGACTTTCACTTTCAGGAGAGTGATTTAACAGGACCTGTCTGTCGCTGTTACCCCACATGAGTGCTCTAGCTGGATGCTGCTGCAAACCATTCCCTGATCACATGCCTTACCCCATCATGCTCCCAGCAACTGGGGAGCTGGGAACTCCTCTCTGACGGGACGGGTTCTTCCTGCTGTGGTTCCTTCCTGTCTCCTTCAATCCCCTCCTCTCTGACTGTGGCCCTCTCCACGCCCCACACCACACTCCCCTCACCAATTTCTCAAGGCCTCCTTTGTCTTATATGCATACTTCCTTATCTTCTTAAATAGAGTAGACATAACTTTTTATCTAACAATTCATTACCATAAACGGTGCTATAAATAAGCCAATTTTAGTTTTTCATTTTTCTGCCATGCCCCTCAAAGCTTGTCCTCATACAAATACACCCCCCAAACTCTCCATCTGTTGCTGCTAATCTGTTCTAGGCTAGGCATTCAGATATCCCAACCCATCAGGAACCATGCATTAAAAAGCAGCCAGTGGTGAGGTCTGGGAAGGGAGCAGAGTTCATGGCTTCGGTGCCACAAACTGGACACACAACGGTATCTATGGCTCTGCTCAGTCTCTTCCCTCACTCTGTCCACAGCCTAAGGGAGCCACTCACAGACCAAGATGCCAACTTTCAAATTTACTGTGACACATGTAAGTGCCAAACCAAGAGGCTGAACAAATCACGTTCTCACTTGATGAGCCCCTTACTCTCAATTATATCTATAACCGTTTGATGGTCTTTGCCACTGCAGAGTCACCATTCATTGCCTCAACCTACTTTTATAGTATTTTACACTTTACAGATTTTACCTATGAGACTTACCATTTCAGATACAACATAAGGCGAGAGATTACAGGAAGAGGAAACTTGATTCAAATCAAACTGCAAGAAAGGGTTATAGAAAATGTCCCTATACAACATCTATTTTAAAATACAAGATGTAGATTCTTGTTAGGTTTCTCAAAGACAGCTCTCAAACCTGTCCTTAAGTATTGTGCTTTGTTGTCCTGATAAGGGCCTCCAACTTTTAAGAAATAATAATAATTATCATTAAATATTTCAATGGTTTTATCACTAACATTGAGACATTTAAACAAGGACAACCTAAGAAACATCTAGAGATTCCATAATTCTTGACTGTTCTTAAATCTTAGCTCTAAATAAAACAAAATCTAATGGTCTTGTTGAAAGAACACTTCTTGAAATTTTAGAATTAAATTGTACATATAAAATAGCTATCTGACATAGTCACTTACCACTCCTCCAAAATTTACATATTGTTGCTTCTTTCTTCAAATTTCTCTATTTAGAGAACTGAGTTAGGATTTTTTTAACTTTAAAATATCTGTTGCTTAGCAGTCCAATATGAGAAACTGTTCTGTTTCTAGAAACAATCTGACTGAATCTGGATTAATTTATAAACAATTACACAGACACACAAACACACTTTAACACTTTTAGGGAAAAAAAACTAACTTAGGATAGGTGTTCAACATAAGCTACCAAAACATGAATTAAGCAAAACATTTTTCTGTAATTCCTGGAAGCTTATATCATTTCCCCTATGTACTAAAAATATTCAGAATTCATTTAACACTTCAAAATGCATCTTCACTCTTAAGAATGCCTATAGTTTTTTTAACTAGCAGGAAACCTAGTCTGCAAAAAACAAAAATTATCCATATTTCCTAGGTCTTTACTTAAGAAATACAGAAGTTCAAAAATTGTACTTTCCTTGAAAAAAAAAAAATCAAGCAATGGATTCATCTAAACACTTACTTCATACTACAAACCATCTCATGTTCAGATCATTTCCTGTTATTAAGCATGTCCTAATATTTCAAATACTGGAAGATGCTGTGAAAGTGCTGTACTCAATATGCCAGCAAATTTGGAAAGCTCAGCAGTGGCCACAGGACTGGAAAAGGGCAGTTTTCATTCCAATCCCAAAGAAAGACAATGCCAAAGAATGCTCAAACTACCGCACAATTGCACTCATCTCACACGCTAGTAAAGTAATGCTCAAAATTCTCCAAGCCAGGCTTCAGCAATAGGTGAACCATGAACTTCCAGATGTTCAAGCTCGTTTTAGAAAAGGCAGAGGAACCAGAGATCAGAGTGCCAACATCCGCTGGATCATGGAAACAGCAAGAGAGTTCCAGAAAAACATCTATTTCTGCTTTATTGACTATGCCAAAGCCTTTGACTGTGTGGATCACAATAAAATGTGGACATTTCTGAAAGAGATGGGAATACCAGACCACCTGACCTGCCTCTTAAGAAATCTGTATGCAGGTCAGGAAGCAACAGTTAGAACTGGACATGGAACAACAGACTGGTTCCAAATAGGAAAAGGAGTACATCAAGGCTGTATATTGTCACCCTGCTTATTTAACTTCTATGCAGAGTACACATTGAGAAACATTGGGCTGGAAGAAGCACAAGCTGGAATCAAGATTGCCGGGAGAAATATCAATAACCTCAGATATGCAGATGACACCACCCTTATGGCAGAAAGTGAAGAGGAAGTAAAAAGCCTCTTGATGAAAGTGAAAGAGGAGAGTGAAAAAGTTAGTTTAACGCTCAACATTCAGAAAATTGGCATCTGGTCCCATCACTTCATGGCAAATAGATGGGGAAACAGTGGAAACAGTGTCAGACTTTGTTTTTTTTGGGCTCCAAAATCACTGCAGATGGTGAATGCAGCCATGAAATTAAAAGACGCTTAATTACTCCTTGGAAGGAAAATTATGACCAACCTAGACAGCATATTAAAGGTCCGTCTAGTCAAGGCTATGGTTTTTCCAGTGGTCATGTATGGATGTGAGAGTTGGACTGTGAAGAAGGCTGAGTGCCGAAGAATTGATGCTTTTGAAGTGTGGTGCTGGAGAAGACTCTTGAGAGTCCCTTGGACTGCAAGGAGATCCAACCAGTCCATTCTAAAGGAGATAAGTCCTGGGTGTTCATTGGAAGGACTGATGCTAAAGCTGAAACTCCAGTACTTTGGCCACCTGATGCTAAGAGTTGACTCATTGGAAAAGACTCTGATGCTGGGAGGGATTGGGGGCAGGAGGAGAAGGGGATGACAGAGGATGAGATGGCTGGATGGCATCACCGACTCGATGGACATGAGTTTGGGTGAACTCCGGGAGTTGGTGATGGACAGGGAGACCTGGTGTGCTGCGATTCATGGGATCACAAAGAGTCAGACACAACTGAGCAAATGAACTGAACTAAACATTGTATAAATAGCTCAATACCATATGCTTATTGCTTTCCTAGATGCTGACTGTGTCCTTTCAGCTATATTTTGCAGTGGCTGGAGAAGTACAAAAATACCCATGAGGAAGCACTGTGTGGTGGATGTATATGGTTGGGTCAATGTGGGCGAGTACAGTGCACCATATGTAAAATATTATTTAATTATATAACAGCTTGTAGTTAGGCTGTGTACTATTTTTAAAGTAGATGAAATTCTATTAAGTACTCAAATGTAAATAGAAAATACTAGCTGTAGAGTGCTTAATAATTGAAAAGGGCAATAGATGAGTCAGTCTTTACACAATGTAATTCACAAGTGCTCAGACTATGAATATCAAATTTCAAAGCTAGAGGAGAAAATAAAAAGGTATCGCAATGATATTACTGAGTAGTGAATTACTGATTTTGTAGAACATTTTCCCTCAAACACTATCATCTTCTTTTAGCTACTCAGGCAACTGGCCCCCTTTTAAGGGGGTGGTGGTGGTTTAGTTGCTAAGTCATGTCCAACTCTTGGGACCCCATGGACTGGGAACCTACCAGGCTCCTTTGTCCATGGGATTCTCCAGGCAAGAATACTGGAGTGAGTTGCGTTTCCTTCTCCAGGGTATCCTCCTGACCCAGGAATCGAACCCAGGTCTCCTGCATTGCAAGCAGATTCTCTACCGAGAGCTAGGATAGGGAATGATTACATTTATCACTTAAAAATATTTACTTAAAGATTTTAAAGCCATCTATTATACCCATTTATGTCAGTTAACTATAAATCACTGGCCAACTGGTTGAAAAAAAAAAATGAACTATGTTAGACTTTAATATAATCTTTTCTATAATTTAAAACTCAGCATGTAGAACATTAAAAGCAGTACTGAGATGTACATCACAGGTGACTGACTTTCTTATGTTTACCTATATGTATTTTCAAAGTTTTCTAATATGGCCATGTATAACTTGTACAATAAAAATTGTTTGTTTATTTAAGAAGTAATGCATACTCTCCAAATTAATGGGGAAAAAAAGTGTGAAACTGGCCAATGAAAAATGGAAAGAAAGAGCACCTGCACAGGGACAGGCGCAGACAGGCGTCCCTGGCTTCCCAGCAAGTGCACAGCACCCTGCAAGCCGACGGCAGGAACACGATGCAGCTGGGGCAGACCGGTGTTCACAGGCTCTTCAGCAGGGTTATTTCCTTCAAATGCCACACAGAAAATGTCTGCATTTAAACTCTCTCCAAAGCAGTAGATTTCAGTAACATATCACATGAGTGTTTGTTACAAGAGGACAGGTTAGACCACAAAGAGAGGATGGGTTAGACCACAAAGACATCTCAGAGGAAGGAAATCACAGAAAATGGTCCTTTCCAACTCCAGGAAGCTCCCTATCCCTATAAGTGCTTTGTCTAGAGGTCCACGCACTCAGAGGACACCACCCACATAGCCGGGCATGTGACTGTGACCAGAAGCCACCCCTCCCCACTTCCCCAGGAGAAGTAACTGTGGAGGTCCAGAATTAGGCCAAATGCCCAAGACTGCTGTGACAAGAGGTCATTCAGTTGTATCTAACCTTTTTACATAAAAAGGATTCACCAGGTTTGTGGAATTCTATCTATGAAGATGTCTCTACTGAGAACTAAGGGTCCAATTTTGACCCTCTCTATGCCAATGAAAAGCATAATAGTCAAGAGAACATCTTTGATCAACTCAAAAGGGTCATACCCAGTTATCCTATACCCTTAAGATCTCATCCTCCAAACACTAATTTTTGAGCCTCTTTACATCTCAGATATAACTGCAACCACCTACTGTTACTATTCTTGGACAATTCCAGTCCACTCAGCACTAACCCCAATCACCAACGGCCCAATGACATTAATTAATTCACACCCTCACCACAATTTCCACATTTCCAATAATGTTGCCTAACTACTTCTATTCATATTCATTCATTGGAAAGACTGATACTGAAGCTCCAATACTTTGGCCAGCTTATGGGAAGAGCTGGCTCACTGGAAAAGACCCCGATGTTGGGAAAGAGTGAGGGCAGGAGGAGAAGAGGGTGGCAGAAGATGAGATGGTTAGACAGCATCACCAATTCAGTAGACATGATTTTGAGCAAACTATGGGAGATAATGAAGGACAGAAAAGCGTGGTGTGCTGCAGTCCACAAGGTCGCAGAGTCAGACATGACCTAGCAAGAACTACTTCTATTAAAAATATATATTATGTAAAGTATTAAAAGTATGTATTACATTACCAATGATAACTTTTGTTAAGCATAAGGAAACCAGGTTTTCAAAAATAAAGGTGTTAAACTGGTAGATGTTATTCTATTTCAAGTTAATAATTCTACCCATATACAGAAACAAGAAGGAAATTTCTGGCTTCTGAGAAATGTATTAGTCTTTCAAATTGTCATCTCAGGATATTGCTTCTGAATGGATTGAGCATTTTGTGGCCACTGATGTTATACTTTAGTCAATTAAATTGCACCTAACAAATATTTACTGAGTGCCCACTCTGTGCTAGGCTGGGTACTTGGAAAATAAAATTGAATATCTATCTGTGATTCTATTAATCAAACAGTTTTTTAAGTTTCTATTTTCAATATATTGTGTATGTTTTACAGTAGTTTTCAAGAAAACTAACAGAATTGATCAAAATTGGAAATAACAAAAGAAAAGCTTCAGATTTATTTGTGGTTCTTGCCAGATAAATTGTTTTTCATGTACACCCTTTTCATTTTAATTCATTTCATTGGAGTATGGAAAGTAGATAGACACTCAAGTTAAAATGGCTATAAAATGAAAACCTTTGGTTTACAGAACAATATTAGAACAAAGGTCAAATATTCACTCAATAAAAATATATTTTCAATTATATACTATTTATTTTTACTTATAAATTGTGAGGATGCCTCAATCTACATGATTGAAGTTCTAGCACACAGAATTAAAGATTCGTTATTATTACACAACTCTCTACTTTTAACAAAGCTCGATCAACTATTTCTTAAAAAACTAAAGGAAAAGATGGTGAGAAGGAAAGGATCCTATGAAGGTACATGAGACATATACATGATTAATTCTGTCTCATACATTTTGTTTTCTTAACCATTTTTTTCCTTTTCTATGTCCTTTCCTTCCTCCATTTCAATACTACCTTTTCCACCCTTACCTATTTCCTTTTGAAACAAAACCTCTTTAAGGAAATAAATTTCTATCAAGTGATAGAGAACAGTCAAAGGAAAAGTGGATTTGCGCAGCATTTCAGGATGTGGAAATAAAAGAAAAGAGGAGCAAGAGGGTAAAAGAAGGGGTTCACAAACCAAAACCATCACAGACATATCCAAGAAAAAAGACCTGTAAGTGAAGTTTTATCCTATGTTCCATCAAAATATATGTATGTTCCCAATAATTCAGGTGAGTTTCTCAGTCATAAATCTAAGAATTTCCTACTATCTTCCCAATTTACAAGTCCATTTACTGTTTTAGTCTGTGAATTATAGTCTGTTGAAAATAAAAGGTCTTTCAAGATTTAAAAAAAAAAGAAAAAAAATGTCCATCCTCAGCAGGAGTGTGGTCTGAGCCCCAGCCTTCTGCTTTGAACAACCAGGGCTCTGGGCTAGACAATCCATTAAGCTTCTTTCAGCTCAAACACTCTGGGAAGCACAGTGATGGGTACAGAGTGGGGGACTATTCAGAGGAGAGGAGTCACAGCATTGTTTACAACCAAAGGCAAACACTGTCAACACCTAGGGACCATATACCTGAGTGAAATGTCAATCAATGCCTGATAACCTCAAAGAAAACACAGTGTAGTCAGAAAAAGACTGAGAAGCAGGCAACTAAAATGAGAATGAGTGAAAGGAACTAGAACATGTGATGGGACAGAATTATTAGGATTTCTGTTGTTAGACAAAAGGGATATGACTCATATCATAAAGAAACACACAGTCTAAACAGGGATTAACTAATGGGGGCAATTTTGACATCTAGAAGGAATGGGTTTCAGGAGATAATTGTAAGAGCTAATATTTATTTACCCTCTATCAGGCATGGCATTAACTAAATTGGAGAATTAACAGATTCAGTCCTCATGATAACCCTGAGTTTGATATCATCAGCATCCCCATTTCTCAGATGAGGAAACTGAAAATAAGAAACATTAAGTTGCCCAAAAGCCCAAAGCTAGTAACTGATGCAACCACGATTCAAATCAGGCACTGACTCCAGAGCTACAATTTTAAAAGTACATATTGTACTTAATTAAGTACAAAGCCAATATGTAGAGGTGGCACACACTCTCCAGTATATACTCACACATAAATGTATACACACACATACATATGTTCATGGGTTTCCCTGGTGGCTCAGTGGTAAAAGAATCTGCCTGCAGTGCAGGAGATGCAGGTTTGATCCCTGGGTCAGGAAGATCCCCTGGAGGAGAAAATGGCAACACACTCCAGCATTCTTCACTGGAAAATTCTATGGACAGAGGAGCCTGGTGGGCTATAGTCCATGGGGTCACAAAGAGACAGACACAGCTGAGCACACATGCACACACATATAGTCATACAAATAAATGGATGATAGACCTATAGGAAAATAATTTATCTTCTGCTGTTCGCATCTGGGAGGCTTGTTTCCAGAAGAAAATACATGCTGCTATTTATAGAAGGGCCAGAATGCTGGATGGACCTGATTTCTTAATCTCACAGGAATTTTCCACAATTTTATATTTTAATTTTTACCATAATAAAATAAAACTTTCAAAATCGACATTCCTTTTTACAACCACAAAATTAAAATACCTTTGTGCTTCTGCATTCAGATATCAAAATCAATCAGGATAAATATAACCATAGAGCATCTCCATTTTTGAGCTGTTCATCAATCTTTCTAAACACTTTCTGGAAAACATTCACTTACATTTACAGTGGAGCACAAAGCTCTGAATGCCTTCTTAAATAAAAGGGTGGCCAGTCAGCCCTCTTTATAGGTAGGTTCTGCATCTGCAGATTCACTGAAACCAATCAACATCAGGTGGAAAATATTCAAGTAAACAAATTTCAAAAAGTCCCCAAAAGGAAAACCTGAATTTACTGCAAACCAGCAATTATTTATACAGCTTTTTCATTGTATTTATAACTATCCATATACCATTATACCATCTGGAAATGATGTGAGGTATATAAGAGGATGCGTATAGTATTATATGCAAAGACTATGCCATTTTATCAGGGACTTGAGAACCCCTGGATTTTGGTGACCTCGGGGATCCTGGAACCAGTCCTAATGGGTACCAAGAGAGTACTGTGTGAGAGTTTAACTACGTTTAGAGCTTTCTTCCTGTGCTTTATAGTACAAAAGGAGCTGTTATGCTTCCTCGATGCAGCGACACTGCCATCCAAGGCCATCTACTACTGTGTATATTAATGTCTCAAAATCTATATTCTCATCTCTTTTTTTTTTTGCCAATAGCTCTGGGCATAATTTGAGATATAACTATCTCTATTCCCTACTAGCATCCTCAGTGTAATCTGACCTTAAGATTCCCAGTAAGAGAAGTTCACTTATTTTACAGACAATATAATTCTGTTCTAACAATGTAAATGTCAACTAAAACACTTATTTACAAAGCATTCAGTAAGAAAGAAAACAAAAAGGAAAGAAAACAAGTGACAAATAATACAAATGAAAGCAAACAACAGAAGTATCTAGTCAGAACAATCCTTGTGTTTTAGCAACTCTTTGCTCTCTGGCAGACTATTTTAATAAAGAGCTTCAAAATAATACTAGGAAAAAAGTGAATAGTTGACAACTTTCCTCAAATTTTTACACTTGGGATGGTAAACTCGAGAAACACAGATCTAAATATTTAAGTTTCTGGGTGTTGATTAACAATGGCAGCAAACATCACCCAGAGACTATTACAGCAGCCCAATCTTTTGCTTCCTGTTTCCATGGAAACCGACTGAAGGCAAAGAACATAACAGTAAAACATAATGCATTTTTTTAAAATTCACCTTGTTGACCCCTTTTACTTTACTAAACACGGAACATAACAGGTACAGAAACTGCCAGAAAATTCACAATTCATTCAACCCGTATTTGTCAATCATGCAGCCTGCCAGGCACCGGGTGACTGGAGCACTCACAGCGCCTGCCCTCACAGAGCTTCTCCAGTGCAGACACTAAGCATCCAAGGACACAGATGTATAACAGCCAGGAAGAGTACATAATGTGTTATTAGGAAAGCATGACAAGGAGGCTCAAAGTACTTGAATGTCAAGGCAACAGAAAGAAAGCTCATTAGAGGGTGTGAGGAAAGCTGGGGAGTCTGCGGGGACATGAGTAACTCACAAAGCGCCATGGACAATGTTAAGGATTTGGGTGTTTATCCTATAAACAGAAAGCAGCAACTGAAGGGTTATTTATGGAGACTGACATGATGAGATCTGCATTCCGGATATACTAATGGATAGGGGAATCTGGTTAAAAAGCCAGCAGAGTAGTCCAAGGGAAAAAATGCCAATTTGAACTCATATGGTGGGAGTGTAAAGGGAGCAGTCTGAGAGATTTAGAAGGTTAGACGGATGACTTAGATATTGGGGGACTGGGGCTGAGGGCGAGAGAAGACAAAGTCTGGGTCACACTCTCGGGCTTTTAAAACAAGAAAGCAGGCAGTGCCATCCCCTAGGGTCTGGTGGAGGAGAGGTCATAACACAGTGTGACATGACTGTGAGAGAGCCATCCAAACAGGGACCCAGGTCCCGTGGACAGGCGAGAGGACAGGTCTGCAAGAGGGATGTACGGAGTTTTTAGTATATGGAGGCACTGAGGCCGTGGAGAGTAGGTATGAGGTCATTGAGGACAGGGGGTAGTGTGAGAACAGGGAAAGGACCAGTAAACCTCAATACTTACTAATGTCACCTTCTGACTTGTGTTTTGTAACAAACATCCACTGTGGACTGTTAAGTATACCTCAAGAGCAACATAAAAGAATATAATTGATTTTGAGCTTATTCAACCTGTCCATCTAAATTATTTGGTAGAGAAACAGGATCAGAAAGATCATCAGGCAGACAAGGACCAGAGACGCCTAAATCTACTACACTTACAGGACTGAGAAAGCAAATAGGAGTCACAAAACAAAACTATGTGGGGGGAGGTGTCTTCCTTCATAGTCTGATAAAACAAAACACATACCTAGTTGTCTCAGAGATAGCATAACATGTTCAGAATCAAACCCAAGATCATTTCCACCAAAACTCAGTCCCCCTCTAGTGAATAAGCTCCCCAGCACGGGTTATGTGGTCATGAGAGTGTCTGTCACCCAGTTGTGTCTGACTCTTTTGAGACCCCATGGACTGTAGCCCGCCAGGTTCTTCTGAATATGGGATTCTCCAGGCAAGGATACTGGAGTGGGTAGCTAGTCCCTTCTTCAGGGGATCTCCCTGACCCACGGACAGAACCCGGGTCTCTTGCACTGCAGGCAGATTCTCTACCCTGAGACACCAAGGAATCCAGATAGTTAGAGGCTGTCTGTGATGCAGCCCTCACCTCCCACAACTGGCTCATTATAAAGTCCTACCAATTTCACGCTGCAGAATTTTGTTCTGACTTAACTTTCTAACTTTTATATCTTACAATCCTCACTGATTTCACTTCTCCAATCCACAAATTTTCTCACTTCCTTTAAAGTGTCACGCACTATATACTATACATAGTGTCATGTGTATCCATATACTATACGAGGATAAAAAGGGTATCTGATAGATTAAGAGGGGCCGTCCCTCAGAGCACTGACCACCTAACCAGCAGGTAACCATTACATAACGACACGGAGTCACACAAGCCTAGCTGTGAACTCACTCAGGCAGGAAAGAAGCCCCGAAGCAAGGGCTGTACACGCCAGGGGTGCACATGGGTGGGCATCTCCGTGCAGGGTGCTTCAGGCTCCCAGTAGGGTGACAGACAGAGTTGTCATTCAAACGGTAGTTATTGCAGTGATTCATATTTGCAGTTTTACAGTTCTGCCCAATAACATCTCACAACCAAAAGGAGGGCTGTATACAGTGAAAATATTAAAGCCTTCTAGGGTGATAGTCTTAAATCACTAAAACAATTTACTTTTTTCCCCTCCACATCTAACACTGTATTCTGATCGAATTCAAGGAAAAGACTGCTTTTCCCTCTCTGCTTTTAGAATAAAATCAATGCACTCAACACTTCTCAAACTGGAAAGTATCCTAAGAGTGTCCACTACAAATGTTAATGCTGTAAAGATACAACCTATAGAACTGATGAACACTATAAGATGCACCAAGATATTTCAAATCAGCAAGGAGATTTGCTAAACAAGTAGTTTATAATTCACCATAATTTTTACCGAATAGGCTCTAATAACCAAGTTTTTTAGCAAAATATAAAATGTACCAAACAGCTACTCTTCCATGGCTGTAGAAACCAGCAAATGCTCCATTTTCTCTTACGTCATCATAAAGATAATTAAATTTTTATTATGTTCAGCACACCCTTTAAAAAGGAATAAGCAACAAGGCATGATTTATAGTTTAAAAAAAGTTCAAATAACTTTTTTTTTCCAGAATCATAATCAGCAGAGAAAACCTCTGCATGGTAATGTTTACACGTTTCTCAAGAGAAACAATTTTTCTTAATGTAATATAATTTAGATGAGACCAACAAATGACTAAGTTAAATTTCAAAAAGACTAGCAACTTAACAAATTTTGAGCTAATTTAAATCAAGGTACAGAACAGTATGTGTTTAAAAATGTCTGTATAGATACACACATGGGTTTATAGGCATAAAGCATGGCTAGAGAGAAAAAACTAGTGATAGTCAACTTTGGAGGAGCTCAGTTGTTGGAAAAATGAAGTTCAAGTATCACTTTCATTAAGTATCTATTTGTACAGACTGACTTTTATGTGTGGGAGGGTATGCCACAGCAGGAGCACATACAAAAGGAGATAAAGTCAGAGGTAGGGCTTCCCAGGCGGCTCAGCAGTAAAGAATCCTCCTGCAATGCAGGAGACGAGGGTTCGATCCCTGTGTCAGGAAAATGCCCTGGAAAAGGAAATGGCAACCCACTCCAGAATTCTTGCCTGGGAAATCCCATGGACAGAGGAGCCTAGCAGGAGTCTAGCAGGAGCCTAGCAGGTCGCCAAGAGTCGGACACGACTGAGTGACTAAACAACAACAATAAATTCTAGCAGCCATGCTTGGTTCTCACATACATGAAATTAAAAAGCTAACTGAACAAACAAGATGTCCACATCAAAAATAAAAACAATTTTATGAAGCACTAAAAATGAAGTAGTATCCCCAAGATTAGGCCTTTTTTTCACTGCTTCATCTGTTTCAAAAATAAGTAAAACACAAGCCTAATATTAAAGTACTGTATTTATCTACAAAGTGACTTCATATCCTAAGAAAGAGAAAAATGCAGTGACTGCTGCATGTAAGAATCTTTTTCAGGATCCACAACATAGTTTATACCTATTCTACTTAAGCTCTTTGAAATGTCCAAGGTTGTAACACTTCTCTAAGAATCAACATACAGCTGTAATAACACCAGGAGATACAGACGACTTTGTGTTTTCTTGTATTTACTTGCATTAGTGCTGCTCAGGGGAAACCTGCTACTGCATTCTTTGTTTCTAAAAATGCTCTGCAACGTCAACTGATGAGTCATGGGTCACAATGAAAACTCTTCTGTACCAAAAAAAGCAGGGCATGAACATCTTACACATCAACTGTAACGACAGTCTCACCAGCTGATACATAAAGTGACACAGACGATGGATTTTCGAAATGATGTGAGAAACTTTAAAATAAAACTGCAAGGATTGATAAAATCATTTTCCCTTGGTCCCTTTCCTAATAACTGGCAGGGTTCTGTTTTTCTTAATTCAGAACCTACAAGCAGTAAGTGCTGTTGAGAGACTGACAGGTACAAACTCAACAAAGCCTCAGCTCCATGCAGAGCCAGATTATCTGAAACACAATTTTCCAGATGTCTGCTTCTCCTCTTCCTTCCTTCCTTCCCACTTCTGCTTTGTAGTCATTTGACCGGGTAAAAAACCTCCAGGAGAGGGTACAAAAGGGCAATAAACAGAAGGGACTACTGGTGTCCTTTGGGCAGTGTTGGCAAGAAGTTTTCCTGGTGAAGAAGACAACTAATACCTGAAATATTAATAGCTGAACCTGAAGACCAGTTGTAGATTTTAGCCACCGGTGTGACAGATCGCTGAGATCTGACCACACTGTCTGATTTTCTTCCCAGCATTTGTCACTATGCTTTTCATTAATCTGCCTCCCTCCCTTCATGTAAACTCTGTAAGAACAGGGATCCCACTTTGTCTTGTTCACTGAATTGTCTTACCACCTAGAACAGTGCCTGGCGTGTAATAGACATTCAATACATAGTCAGCAGGAGAAAAGACACCTCAGCTGTCTCCAGACCAACAGTCATAAAAATACTGAAATTTGCTTGAGACTACTCTCTACCTTTGTTGCTATTTAGTTGCTCAGTTGTGTCCAACTCTTTGCAACCCTATGAACTGTAGCCTGCCAGGCTCCTCTGTCCATGGGATTTCCCAGGCAAGGATACTGGACTGGGCTGCCATGCCCTCCTCCAGGGGATCTTCCGGACCCAGGATCGAACCTGCATCTCCTGCATTAGCAGGTGGGTTCTTTACCACTGAGCCACCAGGGTGGCTCCCACTCTTTACCTACAATTTATAACTGTAATTATCAACTTTCACCTTGCCACAATACTCTCTATGCTTATGTTTTACCATTTAAATACCATATTTGCATCAAAATATAGTAACTGTAATAACACTGTTATCTGATTCATCTCAATTTCTTATTTTTTTCAATTCTCTTTTAAGAAAATAGAAAGATTCTTTAAGATGGTGATGTTACTACTTTAATATTGAATTACAAATATTATCAAGAACATCAAGCTTTATCTCCCACATAGATTATCCTTCCTTAAATCCTAGTATGCTGTGAGAGCTATCTGTTTTCTATTAACAGAGCAATTTTGTTTTCAAGAAGCTCAAGTAACCAAGAGTAATTCTTTATGGACACGTAAAGAACTCTGTACTACGAATAAGCATTTTCAGAACTACCTAATGGTCTATTTTGCTTTCTTCCAGGATCAGGTTTGATTTACCACTTCTGAATCCAAACTATAAAGAAGGAAAATTAAGTCACATTGTCACAGACTAAAATCACACTGAGCAACTTTATAACATGTAAACCTTTTATAAGAAAAAAGTTAATACACATTAGGTATAAGCTGAGATTTTTATCATCTTTCTGTATCCTACAGAATGGTTTCGTTAAAAAAATTTTTTAGTCCTCTGTGTAAATAGCTATCATATATTAAAACTCAGAATCCAGATTTTCAGAATAAGTCCTGAAAGTTTTCTTAATGTTATTATATACCTACAAACGGCTTCCCTGGTGGCTCAGTGGTTAAAAAAAAAAAAAAACAACCTGCCTGCCAATGCAGGAGACACAAGAGACTCAGGTTCGATCCCTGGGTTGGGAAGATCCCTGGAGTAGGAAGTAACAACCCACTACAGTATTCTTGCCTGGGAAATTCCATGGACAGAGCCTGGTGGTCTACAGTCCACAGGGCCACAAAAGAGTCAGACACAAATTATTAAACAACAACAAAACCTTCAAAGGTGGACAAATCATTCAAAGATGCTGACTAATATACTCCATATATGTGGAAAAAGAACAGGTCAGAGACCCAGAAAAACTATATCTATTTTTAACAAACTCTGAAATTAGTCTATTGAAGTATCAATTAATGTATCTCATCTATAATGAAAGCACAGAGCCTAAAATTAGAGAAATTAATGAGACTAATAAATATTTCATATGAGATCTAATTGCGATGGATACTTCTGAAATCTTACTAAAGGGCCCCTGACAGAACGGTCTTAAAAGGCAGACTACTGACCTTACATATTTAGTAGGAGAGACACAGAAAGCAACTATATGCAGTCTGATACCTGGCTCCTTCCCAATCACCCTATTTTTTAGCTTCAGCTAGCCTTAGACTGCTGACTGTGGTGTCTCACAAGTATAAGATACAAAAATGAAAGAGAAATTCTAGTTGAAAATCCATTAAACTTTGCAGCAGGCCCTTGGCATCCATGGTCCCCTAGCCTCAGGCCGGGTAGTACTGCAGCACTATTTATTGAGAAGAAAAATCTACAAATAAGTGGGCCCACACAGCTCAAACCCCTGTTGTTCAAGGGCCACCTGTACTAAGTACCACTTGAGAACTGTGTCCTTCATCAATGTCATCCATTTCCTCCTCCCACTAAAACTATTCCATGTATTTCAGACCTTTTGCTTTTACATACAGTCTCAAAAATATGTTCAAAATATTTTGTTTGGACCCTTACTTACACCATATCCAAAATACGATTCATCTGGATTTTAAAAACTATGAAACTCCTATAACAAAATATAGGGAGAATGTTCCATGACATCAGATTTGATAGAGATTTCTTGAATAGGACACCGAAAGCAAAGGAAATAAAAGCAAAAATTGACAAATAGGATTATAGCAAACTTTAAAACAAAAGACACACCAATGAAGTGAAAAGGCATTAACAAATTTACATCTGATAAAGTGTTAATATCCAAACACAGAAAGAATGCCTACAAATCAACAACAAAAATAAAATAACACAATAATGGGCCAAAGACTTGAATAGACATTTCCCCAAAGATGATCTACAAGTGGTCAACAAGCATAATGAGAAGATGCTCAACATCACTAATCAGAGAAATGCAAATGAAAACCACAATGAGATATCTCTACATACCCGTTAAGATAGTCACTACTGAAAAACTCAGGATAAAAGGTTGGTAAGGATGCAGAGAAAGTGAACTCTTGAGTACTGTTGTTGAGATTTTACAACTGTATAGCAGCTACGGAAAACTACTTAAAAAAAATTAAAAGTGCAACTACCACATGATCCAGCAAATCCACGTCTAGGATAGAAAGAACTGGGATTCAAAAGAACTGAGAGCAGGATCTCAAAGAGAGATCTGTACACTCATGTTCACTGCAGCACTGATCACAACAGCCAAGAGACGGAAGCAAACCAAATGTCCATCAACAGAGGAAGGGTATAGACATAGAGAGGAATATTCAACCTTCCCAAGGAAGAAAATCCTATCACATACTACATCATGGATGAATTGTGAGGTCATTATACTATATGAAGTGAAGGAAGCCAGTTTCAAAAAGACAAATACTATATGGTTCTAATTACATGAGGTATTTAAAGTAATCAAATTCATATAAATGGAAAATAGAATGATGGTTACCAGGGACAAAGGGGGAGGCAGAAACGGGGAACTGTTGTTATGGGTCCAGAGTTTCAGTTTTGCAAAATGAGAACGTTCTGGAAACATGCTGTACAACAAAGTGAACACACCTCAGACTCCCAACCTGCACTTAAAGTGGTCAAGATGGTCAATTTTATGCGACATGGTTTTTTTTTTACCACAATAAAAACTGAAGCAGTATAAAATACTTTTGTTAGATTATTATTATCTTGATAAGATTCCTTTTACTTTACACACTGAAAATTTAGTATCTGCACTAAGATCAGTTCAGTCACTCACTCATGTCCAACTCTTTGTGACCCCATAGACTGCAGTACACCAGGTTTCCCTGTCCATCACTAACTCCCAGAGCTTGCTCCAACTCATGTCCATTGAGTCAGTGATGCCATCCAACCATCTCATCCTCTGTCATCTCCTTCTCCTGCCTTCAATCTTTCCCAGCATCAGGATCTTTTCCAGTGAGTCAGTTCTTTGCATCAGGTGGCCAAAGTATTGGAGTTTCAGTTTCAGCATTAGTCCTTCCAATGAATATTCCGGACTGATTTCCTTTAGGATGGACTGGCTGGATCTCCTTGCAGGCCAAGGGACTCTCAAGAGTCTTCTCCAACATCACAGTTCAAAAGCATCAGTTCTTCATTGCTCAGCTTTTTTTATAATCCAACACTCACATCCATACACGACTACTGGAAAAACCATAACTTTGACTATACGGACTTTTGTCGGCAAAGTAACATCTCTGCTTTCTAATATACTATCTAGGTTGGTCATAGCTTTTCTTCGAAGGAGCAAGCATCTTTTAATTTCATGGCTGCAGTCATCATTTGCAGTGATTTTGGAGCCCCCAAAAATAGTCTCTCACTGTGTTCATTGTTTCCCCATCTACTTGCCATGAAGTGATGGGACCAAATGTCATGATCTTAGTTTTCTGAATGTTGAGTTTTAAGCCAACTTTTTCACTCTCCTCTTTCACTTTCAAGAGGCTCTTTAGTTCCTCTTCACTTTCTGCCATAAGGGTGGTGTCATCTGCATATCTGAGGTTATTGATATTTCTCTGGCAATCTTTATTCCAGCTTGTGCTTCATTCAACCCAGTGTTTCACATAATATACTCAGCATAGAAGTTAAATTAGCAGGGTGACAATATACAACCTTGACATACTCCTTTCCCGATTTAGAATTGTCTATTGTTCCATGTCCAGTTCAAATGTTGCTTCTTGACAACAGCTGAGAAACCTGTATACAGATTTCTCAGGAGGCAGGTAAAGTGGTCTGGTATTCCCATCTCTTTCAGAATTTTCCATAGCTTGTTGTGATCCACCAGTCAAAGGCTTTGGCATAGTCAATAAAACATGTTTTTCTGGAACTCTCTTGCTTTTTTGATGATCCAATGGATGTTGACAATTTATCTCTGATTCCTCTGCCTTTTCTAAATCCAGCTTGAACATCTGGAAGTTCGCAGTTCACATACTGTTGAAGCCTGGCTTGGAGAATTTTGAGCATTACTTTGCTACTGTGTGAGATGAGTGAAAATGTGCGGTAGTTAGAGCATTCTTTGGCATTGCTTTTCCTTGAGATTGGAATGAAAACTGACCTTTTCCAGTCCTGTGGCCACTGCTGAGTTTTCCAAATTTGCTGACATATTGAGTGCAACGCTGTAACAGCATCATCTTTTAGGATTTGAAACAGCTCAACTGGAATTCAATCACCTCCACTAGCTTTGTCATAGTGATGCCTCCTAAGGCCCTTTGACTTCACATTCCAGGATGTCTGGCTCTAGGTGACTGATCACACCGTTGTGGTTATCTGGGTCATGAAGATCTTTTTTGTATAGTTCTTCTGTGTATTCTTGCCACCTCTTAATACCTTTTGCTTCTTAGGTCCATACCATTTCTGTCCTTTATTGTGCCCATCTTTGCAAGAAATGTTCCCTTCGTATCACTAATTTTCTTGAAGAGATAGGCTATACGTGTAAAATATAGTTGAGCCTTAAACAACAAAAGTTTGAACTACATGGGTCCACTTACACACCGCTTGTTTTCAACAGTAAATACTAAAGTACTGCACAGTCTGCATTTGAAATCATCAGATACAGACCACTGTGGACAGGGAGGGTTGGCCCTAAGTTGTACATGGATATTCAACTGCCTGGGAGGATCAGTGCCCTTCATCCCCACGTTGTTCAATGGACAATCAACCATATAACCATATTTCAAATACATAATATGAAAAAGTCAAATCTTATTAATTATATATACATCAATATAATTATACTGACATGTTAACACATTATGCATTTTAAATATTAAATTGTAAAATATTTCATTACTTTTTAGGAACAATAACTAGAGGAAATGTGAGGTCAATGGTGCTTTGTTTTACAAGTTTGGAACTGGAGTATATTTGTAGGTGAAAAAGCCATCAGGGAGAAAGAGACTCAGTACAGAAAGGGGTTAATGGATAAAGCTCTCTTAAAAGATACTCTGAAGGATGGGATCATGGGCCCATGGGAAAATAAGCATTTAACACAACAGACTTATTCAGACAAGCTGGAAAAGGGAGGGACAGAAATCTGCTAAATCAAACCAGGTGCAAAAGAGAGGGTTTGATCAAAGGTTTCTGAATGAGGACAGTCTAGAATCATCCACGAGAAAGGAAGAACAAGAGCCTGATTAGGGCCAACAGGGCCCACATGACCCGGCCCTACCTACCTCCCAGGCCCTATCTCCCATCACACTTTCCCAACTCTCTGCTACCCACCTCCTCACCCTCCTGCAGTGCCACCCGCCTCTGCTGCTTCCTCTGAGAAGGCTTTACCTGTAACATCTACGCAACCAGATATCGGTTCAAAGACAACTTCCTCGGGGTGGTTCCAGGGACAGCCAGCTCCCCAGAGACTAGGTTAGTTTCCCTTGTTATAGCCCTGACAACACCCCATGCCACAGCTACCCAACCGAAGGTGAATCACACCTGCCATGTTAAATGTTCTAGCAGCCAAGTGAATGAACTAGTTTGAATATTTTATTTGACCCAATATATCCAGGATATCATTTCGATCTGTAATCAATATAAAACTGAGCTATTTTACCATTTTGGGTACTAAGTCTTCAAAATCGGGAAGGGTACAGGGACAGCAATCTCAGTTCCGATCAGGAACGTTTCAGGAGCTGCACATGCAGGTGACTGCCGTGCTGACAGCACAGCTCTCTGTCTCGTCAAAGCACTTACCGTATTTGTAACTATAATGTGTGCTGCTATTTGTTGAATGTCCATCTCCTCTAGAATGTAAGCTCTGTGAGATACTCCTGCCCGCTGAACTCTGAGCTCAGTGTCACAGCACTCAGTAGGTGCCAAATAAAGGGAACTGCCTGAAGGGAGTGCAGGGGAGGGGCTGTTTGAGAGGTGATTCCCTGCGCCTGGCCTTCTAACAGGGTTTGCCAAAATAACTCAGGGAGAAGCAGAGTTAATGAAGCAGGCACAGAACAAAAGCAAGTTCAAGCAAAGCTAAGGTGCCAAGGAGACATATTCCAGGTGCTTAAATATAGATCCCACAGATGTTAATACAACAGGATGGGAGGCGGGATAAACAGGATGGCAGGCAAACTGTCCCTGCCCAAAGGGCACCGAAGAGCGACTGTGAATGTAAGAGAGCTGGAAGGACAGGATCAGAAGCTGCGGTCAGAGGACAGGATACAGAAACGTAAGGTCTAATGTGGAGAACTGGGGGAATGTCCAAGGACAGTGGAAGTGAAGGTCAAGGAAAAGAGGAGACAAGGTACTTGCTTGAAGTCAGAGGTATTCGTCATGCTCTGAGATGATGTGGGGTGGCCATGGAGGGTAGAGGCTTGAAGTGGGATCTCAGTTCCCTGAACAGGAATCAAACCCAGACTGTGGCAGTGAAAGCGCCAAATTGTCACCACTAGACCACCAGGGACTAGTAGCCAGAAGCAGGGTCCTGGCTCTTGCCTTCTTTGCAAAAGGAATTTTAGCAAAAAGATGGAAAAAAGAGAAACTGGTAAACTGTTTATTAGAAAAATGCATGCAGGTGAGCTCAGAAAAAGAGTCAGGTGCTTTTGGGGTGGCTGCTTGTTGTTTAGTCACATCAGAGTCATTTCCAATGAGTTGGCTCTTCACTTTGCCACCTGATGTGAAGAGCTGACTCATTAGAAAAGACCCTGATGCTGGGAAAGACTGAAGACAAAAGGATGAGACTGTTGGATGGCATCACCAACTCAACGGACATAAGTTTGAGCAAACTCTGGGAGATGGTGAAGGACAGGGAAGCCTGGCATGCTGCAGTCCATAGGTGCAAAGAGAAGGACAGGACTCAGTGACCGAACAAGCCATGTCCAACTCTTTTGTGTTCCCATGGACTGTAGCCCACCAAGCTCCTCTATCCATGGGATTTCCCAGGCGGGATTTCCCAGGCAAGATTTCCCACTAGATTGGGTAGCCATTCCCTTCTCCAGGGGATCTTCCCGACTCAGGGATTGAACCTGCGCCTCCTGCATTACAGGCAGATCCTTTACCTCTGAGCCACCTGGGAAGCCCTGGTTGCTATATGGAGGCAGTTTTCTGGGTCTTTGTTTCCCTCCGGCCAATTACCTTGCTTTAACCCCACATTTGGTCTGACTCATGGCCCTCCCCTGTGTTATCTTTTAGCCAAGATGGATTCCAGCGTGAAGGTCTCTGGGAGGTTGACTGGACATATTATGGGCTAGTGTCCCCTCCCTTGAGGACCCTTTCTGCGCATGTGTAGTCTGGGAGACTGCCTTGACCCCAAGAATGAGGAATGTGCAACCTCCTTACCTAGCCAGGGCTCAGCCCTTCTCTGCTCCTGCCACCACTGTTATCTTAGCGTCCACAGGAGACTAAATCCAGCTGCTTATCCTGTTCCTGTTATTATCTTTGTCTTAAAGCATAAACAGGAGGCTAGTTATAAATGTCTAACCCAGGGTCCATCTATCTTCTGCCTCAGAATGATTAACTCTGACTTAACATCTTTTAAGATTTTAACCTTTCCAAGGGCAGAGAACATTGTATCCCACACAGACCAGTGTCAATCCCATCATGTATGCTGCTTGTTGAATACAATTAAATTGGAAGTCTACAAACATTAAAATCATGTGGAAGAAAAGTGGAAATGGTTAGAATAAAACAAAGAAATAAGACATAAGGACTTCAATTTATTTGCTCAATAATTAGATAGTTCAATTGAACAGGATTAACAACTCTGATAAAGAATTAATTTTTAATTTTGGTAGCCAAAATCCCAATCTGAGGGGTAAAGGGGACATGGGGTACAAATATATACCAGACTTACTTTAATCAGTAAAACAAAATGATAACCAACAGAGCCTTTGGTAGCTTTATTAAAGCCAAGTAGACACCTGTTTATAGTTGGTAAAGAAACTGCCTGCAATGCAGGAGATCTAGGTTCGATCCCTGGGTCGGAAAGATCCCCCTAGAGAAGAAAATGGCAAACCACTCCAGTATTCTTGCCTGGAGAATCCCATGGACAGAGGAGCCTGGCGGGCTACAGTCCATGGGGTTGCAAGAGTCAGACACTGCTACTGCTGCTGCTAAGTCGCTTCAGTCGTGTCCGACTCTGTGAGACCCCATAGACGGCAGCCCACCAGGCTCCCCCGTCCCTGGGATTCTCCATGCAAGAACACTGGAGTGGGGTGCCATTTCCTTCTCCAACGCATTAAGTGAAAAGTGAAAGTGAAGTCGCTCAGTTGTGTCCGTGACCCCATGGACTGCAGCCCACCAGACTCCTCCGTCCATGGGATTTTCCAGGCAAGAGTACTGCAGTGGGGTGCCATTGAGTCAGACACTACTTAGCTACTAAACCACCACCACCAGACACCTGTTTTACATAAGATACAGGTCCTCATAGTTTGTTTATAAACATTTTTTACAATGCCCCCTATTATATACTTTAGGGAAATTTGCTATTTAAAAGAACGCTAAGATTACTCTTTCAATAGAGGAAACAAAACCTAATTTGTTTACATGAAAGTGGCATGCTTTTTAAGTGGACACATGATAGTTTATGCTTATACATATAAACACATAAATACATGATATATGTAATTCCTATAGTATACTTAGGCATATATTCTGTGTAGGTAAAGTTTTAGTTGCCTATCACCTATTTTCTGCACTTGTTTCTAATTCTCATTTTGCCTTCCCGGTCCAATTTTGAGAAACAAAATTCTCCCATATAATTATTCTGATGAGGGACCCTGATTATGAGAAAGAATAGAAGGAGACCTCAAGGGTGGGGGAATTAAGGTGTCAACTGTGCTTGGCCCTCTCTACCCACAACACTGCTGCTCCTTTTCTCATGTCTTACCTGGTCTGGAGTTTTACTAATAAGAGGACAAAATGATGATACAGGTGTCATCAGTTTAGCTCTGAACAAGGCAATACCCCTACAGAAACCTTTCTTCCCAACTACACCCCACAACAATCACCGTAAAAGGGGTTCCGAGAAAAAGGGAATCATGCAAATAAATTACAGCAGCTGGCACTAAAATCACTGAATCATAATGGCCATAAATTCTGTTCCAGTGTTTTCTATAAGAACATAGAGTACTTTAAGCAGCTTGGCTGGCTCAAATGCCTCTTTTGTTTTCCCTCTGACCAATGACTGTTCTAAAGATTTCAGCATGTCTGTGGGCCAAGACAGATCCAAGTCAATGGAGCCAATTCATTTATTCATACATACATTAGTATCTTTGGTTCTGGGACTTGGGGACTCTACTGCAGTAACCAAATCATGATCCCTGCTCTCATGAGGTGTGCATTCTGAGGAATGCTGCTGCTGCTAAGTCGCTTCAGTCGAGTCCAACTCTGTGCGACCCCACAGACGGCAGCCCACCAGGCTCCCCCGTCCCTGGGATTCTCCCTGCAAGAACACTGGAGTGGGTTGCCATTTCCTTCTCCAATGCAGGAAAGTGAAAAGTGAAACCGAAGTCGCTCAGTCGTGTCCAACTCTTAGTGACCCCATGGACTGCAGCCCACCAGGCTCCTCTGTCCATGGGGTTTTCCAGGCAAGAGTACTGGAGTAGGGTGCCATTGCCAGAGCCTACATATCTGCCTCTTTAAAAACACACTGACTGGATGCTTCTATCACCGTCACCATAATGTACATCACCAACATTTGCTTCTTAAAAAATTCCTCTTAACAACTTCTCATCAGTGAATACACAAAACAGCCGTTTCTTCTAACTCGACTGACCAAAAAACTTATGTAACCACAGATTTTCCCAGTTTTGTACTTTCTGAGGAAGAGAGATGTATGACAGGAAAGCTGAAGGGGATTGAGTTTGTCAATCTCCCAGGCCCCTTAATAGAATCATTTTAGGCCTAAGCCTTCTACAACTGTACCTGTACATGCAAGATATACACAGATATGTATTTAAAATATGCTTATATACATCTATTTTTAGAACCAACATTACTTCCTAAGTAAACCTATTAGATGAGACCTTTGATTCTTCTAGAAACCTTGGATTTTGATATAGGAAGGTAGGCCTAAAGTGAACTTTAGCCCCAGGAAAAATTAAATGGCTCTGCATAATAAAATTTAAAAGTACCGGGATTTTGAGGGGAGCAATCAAAAAGGAGAAGAGAAGGCAGGGGATGAGGGCAAAGGGCCCACCAGGTTACAGGAGCCTTGAGTTCCCTTGTGCTGGTGACCAAAATGCATTTTAAGGCTAGAGATGCCCAGCATGGGACAGCAACACTTCTGGCACTGCAATGATGTAAACTCCCCACTGCTGCACCCCCTGCAAACCTCCCGAAAGCTGACCACATCCACCAAGGCTTTATGTGAGCTCTTGATCGTTTTATCTTCCATTCTTTCCTAGCTCCTGCCTGACACATTTATCTAATGACGGCACCACAGATTCAACCACCCATGTGCTCCTCAATGGGTTGGTCCCAAACTATCTTCCTTTCCCCACCTCTACCACGGACTGTTCTTAACTGTTCCTTCTCGTAACTCCCAGCATTCCACTAGCTCTTTAATGTCATAACCACTTCAGGAACAAACAATATTTATTGAGCACTTGTAATGTGCTAGGTACTCTGCCAAGGGCATTAATGCGTAATTTCATTTGATCCTCAAACCCCACTAGACAGGTACACTTCCTTTTCTAAATGTTAGGAAACCAAAGTTCGGTGAGGACAGTGGTGCTCAGAGTAAGTGATGGAATTCAACCCCCTTCCGACTCCACAGCCAGCTTAAGCAGTATAATCCAATGCCCCCAAGTCAAAAACCCTCCGAACCATCCCTCTCATTAATCATTCGTAGTCACCTATCTGGTTGGACCAATTATATCTCCTGGATGCCAGATCATCTCTACTTCTACTGCCTTCACAGAGAACAAAAAACAGCATCTACCAAGTCCTTCCTATGTGCTAAGCACTATTCTAAGTAACATACATGTTTTTCAAGCTTTATCCCCCAAATCCTATGAAGTGAAGACCCTAAAGAAGAGGTTGCGTAATGAGTGACAGAGCCAGATCCAAACCCAGACAATGTGAATTGAGAAGTGCTGAGCACTTAAACCGTCCAGGATTTAAGAGGCCCTGTGCCGTCTCCCTACCTCCCATCTGGACCCCCACCAACCTTCAGCCTGCCGCAGACATCCTTCTGGAAGGCAAATGTTATCATGACATTCTCCTGCTTAAACTTGGCAGCTCTGTATCGCTGACTGGATCAAGTCCAGATTTCTTAATTTGGCACACAAAACCCTCTACGTTCCTGTTCAACTCAGTTCAATAAATATTTGAGTGCCCACTGTAAGCAAGGCCAAGTGCTAAGTGCTCCGAAATGAATAACACATCCCAGGCCCTGACCACGACTCCAACCGCAGACACTATGTTCTTCAGCCAGAGAAACCAGATGCGGCTCTCATAAAGCAACACCCTACACGCTAGTCCCTTTGCAGAGAATGAAAATCCCCCAGCCACCTGAAGAGTAAGTGCAGGTGTGATGCCTTCCCTAACAAACTCCAGGCAGAAATTCTCCCTCTTTTAAGGTCCCTCAACACCCGCTCAAATCGCTTTCAAGTGGATGGTTGAAGAAAGGCATATATAGGCTTCCAAAAAGCACTGTGAGCCAGTTCAGGGCAAGAGCTGACCCTTGCCAAGCATGTCCGGTTTGCAGAGACACTCATTTGCTGAATGAATAAATAATAGAAAAAGTATAACCTGATGAGAAAAGGAGAGGAACAAGATACAGAATTAGGACTGCTAACACACAGGTGGGCCACATTAAAAGCAGCAGCAGTTATTTTGCCTGGGTTACAAACAGGCCTACATTTTCCCTCCTATGGGAAAACTCACGTGCAGGACTTGGACAAGCTAAAAGGGCACAACTTTTGTTATTCGTGGCTCCAGAAAGCTCGGACAGGCCAAAAAGGATACAAGATGAAAGTCCATTGTCTAAAGGGGTGAGGAGATGGGAATCAAATCTATCCAAGTAAATAATATTGATCTACTGGGATGAACTCACCAGGGCTATGTCGCAGTATGGTGTAAGGAAGAGAGAAAAAAAAAAAGTCAAAATCTGTCCTGAGACCAATTTAGAAATTAGTATGACTGTGGCCAGAATGTGAAATTTTAAAAGCGAAGACAGTTACAATAAACGGAAGCTCACAACTGTTTCCCCCTTCTGAATCGCCACTGCTTTTCGCTCAACTTCATTTCTGTAATTTAAAAAGCAACCATCTACCAGAGTTAAGCCCAGGTACGAGCGTACTGTAGCTCCTGGCATATACTGAACGTCTTGATTCATAACCGTAAATGCACACAGAAACCTCCGAAAAGACGCTACATCTAAGCCGCAAGTCCTTCGTCTAGATCTGGGCATGAGGTTCTGAAAAGCGAGTGAGGTCCTTTCTGAACGGTGCTTTGTGTGCGGCTGTTTCCAAGTCAAGGGCCGTGTTTTGAAATTACCCCCTCGAGGGTGTCACGTCTCTCTCACCCCCTCTCCAGCCTCCAGGGAAAGGTGAGAATTCGCGGGCAACAGGCTGGGACGGAGCGTACGACCTCGCCCCGCTCCTTTCAAACGGGTACAAGACAGGGTAAGGCAGCCGGTGGCTCTCTCACCCATGGCCACAGACACTCAGGGGACAAAAATATTACCCCATCTCTCCCCTCCCTAAAACCGGAGCAAACGACGCAAAAAACTCGGCCACCGGCGGCCGGGACCCCCCAGATTGTCAGAGCCGAGGCCGCCCGCCCCCGCCGGCGCCCGGCAGCCCTGCGCCCTCCTCACTGGACCCCGTGTCCCCGCAGCCCGGCCCGGCCAGGAGAGCGCGAAGGACGCCGCGGCCGCCCGCCTCCGCCGCCTCCCGGGCGCCGCGACGCCCCACACCCCACACGCCGCCCGCACCTGAGGCGCGGCCGGACCGCGAGCGGGCGCCGAGCGTGGCGGGCAGGGCAAAGTTACTCACCGGGTGAGCCCGGCTCCCGCGCCTCAGCCAAGCGTCGGCTCCGATTCCGCGGCCCCGCTGAGGGAGCGCGCGGGCCAGCTGGCCTCCGCTCCGCCGGGACCTGCCGCCGCCGCCACCGCCGCAGATTTCCTGGCAAGGAGCAAACTCTAGTCAAGACTTCGCTCCTCAACCGCCCCTGCTGCCTTCCCGCGGGCGAACGCCAGGGCCGAGCCACGCAAGCCGACACGCACCCCGGCCAATGGGCAGCGGCATAGGGCGGGGAGGGGGCGGGCCAGAGGGCGGCTTCACCTATCCGAGAGCTCGGGGGGCGGGCCGAGCCCGGGCCGTCACTCAGGGTTAGAGTGAGCCCGCTCCGCCCCCGCCCGCCGCGCGCCCTCCCTCCACCCCGTCAGCCGTCCCCTCTGCTGTGCTCCTTGAAGCCCCCGGCGCGGGGCTAGTGCTGCCTCTACTCTCACTACCGACCGCGCGAGGACAGGGGAACAGCTGGGGGAGGCGGGGAACATCTAGGGGGTCGGGGGTGGGGTAAGGAGAACAGGTGGCGCCGGAAAGCTGGACTGTGGGCGTGTCGGGCGAGAGGACAGCGGGGGTCGGGGTGGGGGGAAGGGACGGGAGCTGGCTGGGGTGAAGGGGGGACAGGAAGGGAGAAGCGAGGGTTTTGGTAAAGAACACCTGAGGGGTCGGGGCGCGGAGAGTGAGTCTGGGTGGTGAAAGGCTGCCGAGGCGGGGGCATGAGCACCTGGGAACGAAGGTGAGAGAGAGGTTCCGCGGGTGAGGTTGAAGAGGCCAAAAGGGTGAAGAGGAAAGGACGTGTCCAAAGCGAGGCAGGACGTACGTACTCCAGGGAGAGAAAAAGATCCAGGAAGGAAAGAATGGGGATGCGAGATAGGGACAGTTTACATCCAAACTCGCTCATCCTCCAGCAAAAATAAACAAACGCTTGTCCTTTGACCCAGTTGAGCTGTGAAACCATTCAAGATCGCGGATGAGACAAATACCGTCTTACACGTGCATCTTGTTCAGTTGTGAAATTCATCAAAATGTATCGATCAACTATAGCTGTCCGTTGTCCCCGGAAAGGCCTCCCGGGGCGGGCGGGGTCCAGCATGGGATTAATCCCGTCCCCCACGGGGCCAAGATCTTCCTCGGAGGCCAGGATGGTAAAGAATCTGCCTGTAATGCAGGAGACCTGGGTTCGATCCCTGGGTCGGGAAGATTCCCCGGAGAAAGGTATGGCAATACTCCACTCCAGTACTCTTGCCCGGAGAACCCCATGGACAGAGGAGCCTGGCGGGCTACAGTTCGTGGGGCGCAAAGAGCCGGACGTGACTGAAGCACACTGCTACACTGCCAGGGGGCCAGCAGCAAGTCAGAAAGAGACTTGATCCTGGCCCCAGGGGAAAAGGGGATCTCGGGGAGTCAGGTAAGGCCCCGCCCCTCCTGCTATCACCTTGGCGGGGTGGTGCCAAGGGCCGAGCTCTGGCGCCCACAGGCAGGTCTAGGCCTCGGGGCGGGGCAGGAGCCCGGCTCCACCTGTCTACCACCACCGGTTCGGGGGGCGGGCTCACTCAGCACCTCAGGTGAGCAGCTCAGGCTCGGCCACCGCCCTCCTCGCGCCGGGGGCGGGGCCGGGGCGGGGGCCAGGGGCGGAGCCTCCACGCCCCGCCCAGCAGCCGGGCCCTGCCGCGCCGCTGCGGCTCCTCCCCCCTCCTTCCGTCCGCACTTCTTCCGTCGGTCCTTCCTTCCTTCCTGCCTGCCGCGCCTGCACGCTTCGAGGCATGGGGCAGAGCCTCCGGCCGGCCCGCGCCACCTGAGGATCCCGGAAGCCGCCCCCGCCATGGAAGAGGACCAGGAGCTGGAGAGGTAACGGCCGGGCGGGGAGAGGGGGGCAGGGAGGGAGGCGGGAGGAGCGGGCCGTGCCGGGCCCTGGGAGCCGGCGGGTGGCTGGGGCCTCCGCCTCCGCGGCCTGGCCTGGCAGCGAGGGCCTGACCGGGAGGACGGGCGAGGAGGGGGCGCGGTGGGCGCACCAGGGCGGGGACCGGGGCCCCGGATTGGGAAGGGGTGGCGGGGGGGGGGAAGCTGGATTGCTTGAGTGAAGACGCTCAGTGCACTAGATACCAAGGAGGGAAGACGGGTTGTTAGAGCGGAGTTCAGTCCCCAACGGCCCATACCCGTTAGGAACAGCCAGAGTTAGTAAAAGATAACGTGCACCCGGCCACCGTTCCCCGAGTGCTGGGCTTGGCCTGTGGGCCAGGCCCAGGCCACTCCTCTGGGCCGAGCGCTAATTGGTCGTCTCTGTGCGCCGAGTTCTCTTTTTATCCCGTGCTTGGAGACTCTTCTCAGACTTTCTAGTTTCCGTACCTCCTTTAAACGGAAACCGTAGTTGAAAAACTGCACCTTGATGAACTTTAGTATCTATTTTTATCTGCTTTTCCTCCCACGCCTTTCAACTCCCCTTTTCATACTTTAGCAGGACCCACCCTATTCTAATCCTGCCCCTCTTCTTGTGGCTCTACTAAAAGAATATTTTAGCAAACTTTTTGTTGAAGGACACTCCCCTTGGTCGTCATGTGGACGGCCAAATGGAGTAGGGAGAAACTGTAGGCAGTAAATTATTTAGTGGTAGAATAAGTGGAGGCAGAAGAAGATAATAATAAGGGCTAATGCTAATAGTTCTGTGTAATTGGAGTGCATTAGAGTAGTAACCTGTTGCAATTGTGATAGATTTTTTTTAAAAAAAAAGCTAGTTTCAAAACCGTACTCAGTATGATCTCATTTTTATAAAAACTATGTGTGTAGAAAAATGTCTGCAATGAAGACCTCAGTGGCTGAAGGCGAGAGGAAGACAGCCCTGGAGATGGTCCAGGCGGCTGGGACAGATAGACACTGTGTGACATTTGTGTTGCACGAGGAGGACCATACCCTAGGAAATTCTCTACGGTACATGATCATGAAGAACCCGGAAGTGGAATTCTGTGGTTACACTACAACCCATCCTTCAGAGAGCAAAATTAATTTGCGCATACAGACCCGAGGTGCCCTCCCCGCGGTCGAGCCCTTTCAGAGAGGCCTGACTGAACTCATGAATGTCTGCCAGCATGTGCTTGACAAGTTCGAGGCCAGCATAAAGGAATATAAAGATCAAAAGGCCAGCAGAAACGAAGCCACATTCTAGTCTCTCACTCACCGTACAGGGAGAACTGACCTCTAGGATATTCTGTATGTGCTCTTGGCAAAACCCAGAAGTAAAAGATTGTGGTGACAGCACGATGTGACCTGCAGAAGGGCCTGTTTCTAGCTCATAACTCATCTTAGCTGTTGGAGTCCCTGCGAGAAACTGTATTCTTCTAATAAATTCCCTCTTGTACTCAAACTGATTTGAGTGGTTTCTGTTCCTTTGTTCTGGAGGTGGACTCTTATGATTTTGTGTTGTTTTTTTTTTTCCTTTTAATTGAACCAAGGTTGAAAGTGAGGAAACAGATAACCAGGCACCTAGAGAAAGACCTTGATGGAGGGAATTAAAAGGATTTTCCTCCCCTAGTCACAGGAGAGGGAAAGATACTGTAGAGCAATGGTCCCAACCTTTTGGGTACCAGGGACCGATTTTGTGGAAGACATATTTTTCCACGGACTGGGGATGGGAAGTATGGTCTCAGAATGATTTGAGAGCACTGCATTTATTGTGCACTTTATTTCTAATCTAATGCTGCTACTGATCTGATAGGAGGTACCTGCCTGAGGCGGGGAGGTTCGACACCCTGTGCCATAGAGCATGACCCCACATAGGCTGTGAAAGGTTTAGAAAAGAAAGGTGGGAGTGAGGGGAAGACTTGGCCTCTTCCTAGATATTTTTCAGTAATTTATGAGAAATGCATGCTTTGCTATGATTGGCAGATTGTGCAAGGGAGGAAAATAATTTGAGAGAATTCTGGTTTCATGTGAGAGAAGTTAGGTGGTCTCAGGCTTCATCTTTATGGTAGTGTTTAGAGGAAGATTCCAGTTTAGTGCTGTAATTTTAGGACCCTAATATAGGAGGAGACAACTGGGATGACCAGATAACATTTTCAGTTCTTGGGTAGGTATCTCAGTACAGCCCAAAGTTCCATGAAAAGAAACAGTATTTGAGAGAAAGTAAAGAGAGGAGGAAAATTGAATGTGTGGAAAATGATTTTGGGGGAAACCTAAAATACTGATGAATCACACTTAAGAGGTGCCCTACTTACCTCTTCAACCTTGTGTCTTATACCTGTCCTACCCCAATTTGACTGATAAGTCAGCCTACATATCTGTCAACCTTAGAAGCTCAGCACCCGGCCCCACCCTAGTACTCTGAGAGGGGAATCTGCTTTAGGTATGGAAGTCAGAGAGGATCTCCCAGAGATCACAGGAGGAGAAGGAGCTGGCCGTGCAAAAAAGAAAGGCATTCTGGTGGAGTAGCACTTGCAGAAGCTCTGAAGCAGAACACCAGTGGTCTGAGGAATCAAAGGCCTTGAAAGGAGATCTGCATGTCTAGAGCAGGGCAAGCAGGGAGGACAAGGCTCCAGGGGAAGAGCTCTGGGGCAGAGACTTTGGAAAGTACAAGGGGAAGGCATCTGGGAATCTGATGACAGTGTGGTGGATTGGATGGTGGAGAGGCCAGGGAGAAGCAGGCGAACTGTAAAAGCTGGAAGGGCCAAAAGCTAGTGATGGAGACGAGTTGATTTGAGATACGTTTGCAAGCCAAATGGTACAGAATTGGCAGACCTCAGGAAGTGGGTGTAGAAGATGAGGAAAGAGAAGGATGATTTCCACCTAGATTTGGGGCTAAATTACTGAAATGGGAAGTCTAGAGGGGAAAATTCATTCGGAGGTGGAGTGATGGAAAACTTGGGTTGCAGGGAGGGGATTGGTTGGGAGGTGGAGAATCAGAAGTTCATCTTGAATGAGGTAATCAGTAGATATGAGTTGAAGGCCATGAAAGAGATTCAAGTAGAGATCAACTTTGTTAGTTCTTGCCACAAAGATGAGGTAAATGCATAAAAACTGGAGTGATGAAGAGAGTCCAAGCCAAGCCTTGGGCAAGCTCAGTATTTAAAGGTTGGTAGAAGAGCAACCAGTGAGGTGATGGGGAAGCCTGTAGAAAGTCAAGTTGTGGAAGACAGTGCTTTCAAAGAGGAGAGTGATAAATGAGTCACATGAGGACAGAAAAAATGTCGGCTGAAATTAACAGAGAAGTCACTGGGCAGCTGGCAGCATTAGTTTAGTGCCTACAAAGGCTAAAATATTAACCCTGGTAACAGAAGAATGGCTTCGTTTGGGTTTTCCAATAAAGAAAATACACTGTAGGATGTTAGAGGCTAAATTTAAGTGAGAGCAGGAGTGGGTGGGGAAAGATCAAAAGTTCCAGGGCAAGGACAGGGAACATTCTCCTAGGGTGACAGACAGTAAGAAACAGTTAACAGAAAGCCAATATCAGCATAAGGAACTTGGCACTTGAAGACGCAGGGAAGTCATAAAGGGATCAGTGGGAAATGATCAAACACTCGTTTGCCTCTTCTAAAGTTCTGCCTATGAGTAGTTCAGTGGGGACCGGAAACAGGGTAACTTAAATGAAGTTTAATACCTATGAGCCAAGACCTGTCAGGAGGTGAAGGCCAAATTTAATTAGTGGACACAGCAGTGCAGAATGGTGACAGTAGACTGAAGTAATCAGTAACAGTGCCCATGGGGGATGCACCCACTGGTGGCCACCCGCCACATCTTGTGGCCTCTTTGCTCCCCAAAGGGCTCATCATCACTCATGATTTGGCATGGGAGTCTTGAATCTGTTGTTTAGTCACTTCAGTTGTGTCCGACTCTTTGCAACCCCAAGGACTATAGCCCACCAGGCTCCTCTGTCCATGGGATTTCCCAGGCAAGAATACCAGAGAGGGTTTCCTCCTCCAGGGGATATTCCTGACCGAGGGATTGAACCTGCGTCTTCTGCATTGGCAGGCAGATTCTTTTACCACTGAGCCACCAGGGAAAATGAAGTGAAAGTTGCTCAGTTGCGTTTGACTCTTTGCGACCCCATGGACACAGTCCATGGAATTCTCCAGGCCAGAATACTGGAGTGGATAGCCTTTTCCTTCTCTAGGGGATCTTCCCAACTCAGAGATTGAACCCAGGTCTCCTGCTTTGCAGGTGGATTCTTTACCAGCTGAGCCACCAGGCAAGCCCAGCCCTAAACACAGGTTCTTACAAAAACACCATCATAAGGCAGGTGTGTGAAAGGAAAAAACAGGGCAGGGCAGGGCAGGGCAGGCAAGATAACCAAGAGTCCTGGAGACCAGAGAAGAATCTTTGCAAAAAGTTTGTCAGAACCTAAGGGAAGGCAGAATTGGTCGATGAGAAAGGGAGGGAGATTGATATGAATCGTATCTACTTATGAAAAAACTTACTCAGTATTTCTGATTTACTAACAGCAATAATACCAATGGTTCAAGCTCAGAAATTCTGTTCAGCTATAAAATATCTATGCCTTTTAAAGAGGCAGTTATTAAATAAAATGATTATATGCTAAAGGCGTTTTTAATATATAACAACTTGAGTACTTGCCTAGCACTTCCCATTTTCAAAGCACTTGACAAACTATTTATAAATTGCATACAGTTGCAACATCTAAGTGTTCTAATTGGTCGTTATAATGCATAGGTGCCTGTAGAACCTCTGTGGAGATGAAAAGGTGTCTACCTAGAAAGTGGTCCAATCAGTGTCATTCTGAACCAGTGTCTCACATTTTTAGAAATGATGAAAGCACACCAAGTTCTGTGGCCACCGTTCCTCACCCTTCTTTTTGTTTCCCTTAAACATGTTGTTAAGACTATAGATAGTCTCCAGATCACTAAAGTCATCTTTTCTGATAAGCAAAATTTAGAACCAGAGACGTTTGTACTGGCCCTCAAACTGGGCTTCCAGGAAATTTGCTCAGATCCACTGGTCTGCTTTCAAATACTTATGACCCCAGATCCAGTCCTGTGCTCAGATTCTTAATGCTGGTTTTTCTTTTGCCATTTGAACGTGTATAACCCAGGTGGTGCTAGTGGTAAAGAACCCACCTGCCAATGCAGGAGACATAAGAGATGCAGGTTCAATCCCTGGGTCAGGAAAATTTCCCTGAAAGAGGGCATGGCAACCCACTCCAGTATTCTTGCCTGGAGAATCCCATGGGCAGAGGAACCTGGTGAGCTACAGTCCATGGAGTTGCAGAGTTGGACAGGACTGAGCAAGTAAACAACAACAGCAAGTGCGTACCTAGTAGTGGTATCAGTCCTGAGAAATGGTGGAGATAAGAGAATATGAGTCTGCCCTCCAAAGCCCCTTGATTTTGAAGAGGACAGACGAGCCATACACATGAAAAAGTTAGCCAACTGCATTTACAATGAAGTGCCCTCATGTGCATTGTAGGGCATTACCTGCTGAACACAGAATGGAACTAGTGAGGGACACTCTTGTAGCAGAGATCGTTCCATGCACACCCAGTCTGCCAGCCACTGCCCTGGGCCCTGGAGAAATTAAACCACACAGGCAGTGTGCCTTCCAGTAACTCATGGAGCACTGAAGCAGACAAACCTGTGAAAGAATTAGTGCTCCAAGATAAACAGTTTCCTCTTTCCCAGTGTAAAGAGTCCATTACAGATTCCCAAGCTAGGGAATGCCCATGCAGGATGGATGAGTGGGAGGAAATGTGGGAAGACGGCGTGGGTCAGGGGGCATGTGTACCAGTCCAGGTGTAATGTAAGGAGGGTACCATTGTAGATGTGGAGGTAAAAAGATGGATACCAGAAAGCTGCTGGAAAAAATTACCGTGGAGCCAGAGTCCGCCAGGGAAGCAGGTGAGAGAGGCTGTGCACAACCCCGATCCTTCAACCCAGCGTTTTGCTACCACTCCCTCCCAACTAAAACCAGCACGGTGGGATTCACGAGCTCCTCTCCCCCACCTGTCCTTGCTGACAAGAGTCCACCCTTAACCTCCTTCCCTGCCTGTCAGAGGAACTGCCTTCAACAAGGTCAAGACTCCAGGGCTACAGATGTGGACACTGAGCGGGGGGAGAGGAAGTCGGGCAGTGAGCTGACCAGCCCTTGCTGCCCTCTGCCCATACCACGCAGCTCTCCTCAAAGGGAGCATCACCATTCATTTATTCATTTGTTCATTTGGCAAAATGAGCACAGTTTAGATGCAGACATAGTTTAGGTACCAGATGGACAGCAGGGAACAAGCTGTCCCACGTATGGTTGGTTTTCTGATGGCAGAAGTAGAAAACAACTAGTGCATCCATAAATGTATCGTGTAATTAAGGTAGTGATGTAAATGGGAAGTGGAGGAATCAGGGGCTTGGGGGAGAAGGCACTCAGAGTCTGGATATCTAAGAAAGGCTTTTCTGAGGCGGCGACCTGAGTAGAGAAAAAGAGAGACCGAGGAAAAATGAGAATACGCTCAGAATTTCCTGGGCGATAAACTAAAAGTTATTCAGCCAAGAAAAAGTAAAATGATGAACCTTTTCAAAGGAATAAACTTTCAGCATTGGATGTGTGTGTAGTTTTTATTAGTACCCAAATTCATATCATTCATCTTTAATCTGTATATTAATTACTAGTAATGATAGTAAAGAATCTGAGTTACTGTGTGGGGCAGTAGGATATGGTCGAAGTTTGGGATCCACTGATAGGTGTATATGTATTAGGAGAGTTGACCTTAATTTCGGTTTTGGCATTTTTGAGAGAAGCACATCTTTCTTAGAAGCAGAAGTGGACGTGCTTGGAATCCTGCACCCCTTTTCAGGCTAAATAACTGTGAGTTAAGAGCTCACACTGTTGGAATCACGCTGCCTGAGTCTTGGTCTTGGTGCTAGGCTTTTTAGCTGTGTTACCCTAGACAAGCTGTTTGACCTCTGTGCCTGAGTTTCTTCACCTGTAAGATTGGGATAACAATACTTACTACAGGGATAGTCAAAGTGCTTAGAATAGTATCTGGCCCATAAAGCGTGCTTTCGATTAGTGTTAGCTGTTGATATTATTGTAATACCAGTTGTGTCAAACAAACTGGTTTTGTTCATATTTCTTCTGAGTGAAAGCCTGAAAACAAAAACCTTAGTGCTCTCTGTTATTTTTGTTTGTTTCCTCTGGCTCAGTACAAAACTACAATATAAATTTGTGGACTCCTGTGTGGAAGGTTATTAGGAGAAGGCGATGGCACCCCACTCCAGTACTCTTGCCTGGAAAATCCCATGGACAGAGGAGGCTGCTGGCTGCAGTCCATGGGGTCACTAAGAGTCGGGGACATGCCTGAGCAACTTCACTTTCACTTTTCACTTTCATGCATTGGAGAAGGAAATGGCAACCCACTCCAGTGTTTGCCTGGAGAATCCTAGGGACGGGAGAGCCTGGTGGGCTGCCGTCTATGGGGTCTCACAGAGTCGGACACAACTGAAGCAACTTAGTAGCAGCAGCAGCAGTGTGGAACGTTATTAGTCTGCTAAAGCCATTCTTTTTTAAAAAAAGATAGTTTAAATAGCATTCCTAATATAATTGAATATAGGTAAAAATCGAAAATAAGTGGATTGTTTCTTCTTTTCATGAAGAAATTAAGATTCTAATGGAATATGCACAGTCTTCCTTAAGCTGTAAGACAGAGGTTAAGCAGGAAGGAAAAGTAAGTTCCATAGCAGATGGATTCCTGGTTTGAGGTTTGGTGCCAGGTACATGAATACTGATGGGGAATCAGGGTTCAAGCTATATGCCAGCCAAGCATTGAATTGCCTAAAATGTAACATATTGGTATTTTATCTGCCAGTGCTCCATAGATTCCATGTTTGCTATGTAAGACTCTTAATAAATGTCAAAAAGAAAAGCTACCACCCTCGTGCTCTTCTTAGTTTACATGCTAACTTGGGTCAGATGTCAGAGCAAATGCAGATAAAGCCCAGAACAGTTCTGTCCAAAGGGCTCCTGGAGAAGATGAAGCTGCCCGGAGCGTCTAGTCAGACGGGCTGGACTGGCTGGCTTTTAACAAGTTTGTGGTTTGCAGCTTTGGGTTTTTGTTTTTTTCTTTTTTAAGGGTGAAAGAGACTTTCTTCCTAGGGGCCTCTTTGGACAGGACTGTGTAGAGGTGAAGTGTAAGGACTCTGAAGGCAGGGCCTGGTTGCCATCTCTGCTTCACCGCTTCCTAACTTGCAAACGTGTGGAAGAGCAGCCTAGCCTTTGGGAGCCTCAGTCCCCTCATCTGTAAAATGGAGCTAATAATACCACCTACTTTACAGGGCTATGGTGAAGTGTAAATGCCCTAAAGCACTCAGCACAGTTCCTCGTAGACTTAAGTACTCAATCATTAGCCATTACTGTTACCATTGTTGTGTTGGCCTTGTTGAAGACTGTCAGTGGTGGCTAGAACAGCAGCCTTCTAGAACTGGGCACATCTCTATCCGCGGAGTCCCTCCCTTTTTCTTCTCGCCACATGGCCAGCTGGGACCACAGGCCATGCTGGCCTTCCTGTTTCTTTAAGTTTTGCTTGGAGTGTTCGATCTCGGGGCCTTGGTGCTTGCCCTTGACTTCCCCAGCCCCTCTTCCCCGGGTCTTTACCTGGCTGTGTCTTTCCAGAGTACTTGCTCAGGCCATCCTTGACCACTGTGTCAGTTACCCATTGCTGTGTAACAAACTGTCCTAAAACTCAGCAATTGAGGAATCTAATTGGAGCTCAGGTAGAAGAATCTGACTCAGGACGTCTTGCAAGGCTGCAATCAAGGCATCATCTGGGCCGCAGCTTCTCAAGGCCTGAACAGGAGTGATTAATTTCCAAGCTCGCTCACGTGGGACAGCCTTGCTCCAGGGCACCTGGCTTCCCCCAGAGCAAGAGATCTGGGAAAGACGGAGAATGCAAGATGGAAGCTGAGTCTTCCTACCCCATCTCAGCAGCGACAGCCCACCACGTCCACCCTGTTCTGTCTGAGAGAAGTGGGTCCAGCTCCCACCGGGGAAGGGGATTGTACACGGGCAGGAATACCAGGCGGTGGGGATCCCCAAGACCATCTCAGAGGCCACCGACCCACAGCTGCCTTCTCCAGGATAACACGTGCGCATCCATCCAGACCGCCCTCACTGTCTGTCCCCTGACCCAGCTTCATTCCTCCCTGGTCCTCACGTTAACTGACGTTGTATTCTGTATCTCTCTGTTTATCGTCTAATTCCACTTGAACATCTACTTCCAGAAGGCAAGGGCTCTTTCCCTGTTTGCCTTTGTGTCCCCAGCACTTGAAACCAGGCCAGGCAGGCAGCAGGCTTTCTTTCATACCAGGCCAGTGAACGAATGACTGCGCGCATGTGACTTGAGTGTGAGTGTCTGAGCACATTCCCCTGCAGAGAGGGAAAGCTGTGATCACACTGACATGACCATGTACACTCACAAGCTGACACTTGCAAACTCAGCCAGGACAGTGACAAGCTCCAAGAAGACAAGGAATTCTCTCGACAAGCAAGGAAGCAGGCCCATTCTGTGGCTTCCAAGGGAGAAAGGGCTGAGGCGTGAGCATCACGGAGCAGCTCAGTGAAGGTGGCCACGCCTGGTGACCCCACTCTCTGATGTCTTCTCTGCGAGAGTCTTAGGTGCTGACCTCCCTCACCACTTCTCCCATGGGACAGCCTTGCGTTTGGTACCTTTCCTCCTGTTGGTATAAAACATTCGTTACAAGAGCAAATAGAAGATGGGCATCTTGCACTTTTAATTGCACTGAATCTGAATTTGTGAGGCTGAAATAACTATAAGCTCAGGGATTGCAAACCACCAGTTGGTAGTTGATGGTCTTTTGCGTCCTCTGTCCATACGGAGATGAGCACATGCTGGGATGGGCGGGAGGAGTTCATTAGGCAGAAGGTGGTCGTGACGGGAGCAGGTGGAGGCAGAGGTGCTCCTGGTGGAGCAGCCTGCACAGGAGGAACCAAGCGGATCTCACACACACTGACAGGGCGGAGGAGTGCAGAGAGCTCATCTGAGCTGAGCCAAGTGGGCTCTATTGTTTTCTCTGGGTCTGGAAAGGAAAGAAAATGGTTCCCACTGAGTGCATCTCACAGTCGTGAGCACTGACCCCCAAGGCAGTGGCGGCTGGTACTGTGAGTGCCTGCTTTACACTTTACACACCTGCTGCATGGCACCAGATTTGGGGAGTTCACTGATCAATAACACTTCAAAGAATAAAACCTAATAGGGTGAACTGTTGTAGAGTTGCATAGTTTTATTTCGCCGTTGAAAGTCAACTTTGTTTTGGTTCAAAATTGTCAGAAACCCCAGTCATTCTGTGGCCTGATAGCATGTAGAGGCCTGCAGGGTGTGTTTTCACTCCCTCCGACAGTTGGTCAGGCAGTTCGGTTCTGACACGGTCTGCCTGGAGATGGTATCAGAGCGTGCTCAGTCCCTCAAGGCTCTCCTGCCCACCCCCGCTTCAGACACTGGTTGCAAATCCAGGTTATTACTCGTGCTTCTGACCTACTGGCTGGAAGTTCTCATGACCCTTTCCCTGGGCTCAGTTAATTCGTTTGAGTGGTTCACAGATTTCAGAGAAACATTTACTCACTTTTATTGATTTACTATAAAGGATACAGATGAAGAAGGACATGGGGCAAGGCCTGTGGGAAGGGGTGGGAGTTTCCACGCCCTTCCTGGGCACTCCACCTCTCCTCAAATCTCCATGCAGTCACCCACCAGAAGTTGGAGAATCGGAAGAGAACCAGAAATTCTCCTCACCCTGTCCTTTTGGAGTTTCACTGAGGCTTCACTCCACAGGCACAACTGATTAAATCATGGGCCCCTGGTGGCTGAACTTCATCGCTAGCCCCTCTCTCCTTCCCAGAGGTTTGTGGATGGGACTGACAGTTCCCAGTCTCTAATCACTAGTTGGTTGCCCTGGGTAACCAGCCCCCATCCCTAGGTGGTGGTTCAGTCACAGAGTCGTGTGCTACTCTTTGCGGCTCCAGGGACTGCAGCACACCCGGTGCCTCTGTCCTCCACTCTCTCCTGGAGTTTGCTCAAACTCATGTCCATTGAATCGGCAATGCTATCCTACTAGCTCACCCTCTGCCACGCCCGCTTCTTCTCCTGCCCTCAGGAATGGGAGGAAAACCAAACATATACTTTTTTCAGTAAATCAGCATACCATAAGACCAAAACAGAATTAAATTACATATTCTGTAACTTGACATCTGTTATGCCATTTTCATCACATTGGCTCCCCACTAAGACAACAGAGTCCTCAGTTTTCTCTTGGATCTTCAAAGGACTTGGTCCACAACTCTTAATGTCTCACCACCATACTTGGTAAATTATATAGGATCTCAGAATGAATTTTAATTGGAGCTTAGATTTCAAGATAAGGGTCACACATCATAGAGATGCCTGATCTAAAATCATTTCAGATCCCGGTTTGCTTGCTTACTGTGTGCTGCATACTTAAGCATAAATCCTGGTGCTTGGAATACTTAACAGGATTTTTATTCAGAAGTGATTAATATACAGTTGGGGAAATAAGTATCAATTATCATCTCATTCCCTGAAGATGAAGAAACACGACTTTCTCATCGAGTTCAGTGTCCATTAAAGTAAAAGAGTCCAACTTATGTTCTCCACAGACCTTGTAATCTAAGCCTTCAGAACTTGGTTCTATGATTGTTTTCCTGGTTTTTTGTTTGTCTACATGGCAAACATGGTATATTATCATTAAATGGATGAGAAAAAAATGGGGATTTTACAGCCTTATGATTAGAAACTATTCTGCTGCTGGCACATCACTAAACATCAAGGAAGTGCAAACTAAAACCAGGTGAGATACTACCTCCCACCCATCAGAATGGCTGTTAACAAAAAGACAAGAAATAACAAGTGCTGGTTGAGGATGTGTAAAAAAGAGAACACTCCTACATGGCTAGTGGGAATGTAAATCAGTGCAGCCACCATGGAAAATGGTATGAAGTTTCTTTGAAAAATTAAAAGTAGAACTACCATCAGCCCAGCAATTCCAGTCCTACATATTTATCCAAAGAAAATGAAAACATTGATTCAAAAAGATATATGTACCCCTATTTCATTGCAACATTATTTACAATAGCCAAGATACAGAAGCAACCTAAGTGCCCATTGATAAATGGTTGGATCATGGAAAAAGGAAGAGAGTTCCAGAAAAACATCTATTTCTGCTTTATTGACTATCCCAAAGCCTTTGACTGTGTGGATCACAATCAACTGTGGACACTTCTGAAAGAGATGGGAATACCAGACTACCTGACCTGCCTCTTGACAAACCTATATACAGGTCAGGAAGCAACAGTTAGAACTGGACATGGAACAACAGACTGGTTCCAAATAGGAAAAGGAGTACATCAAGGCTGTATATTGTCACCCTGCTTATTTAACTTATATGCAGAGTACATCATGAGAAACGCTGGGCTGGAAGAAGCACAAGCTGGAATCAAGATTGCCGGGAGAAATATCAATAGCCTCAGATATGCAGATGACACCACACTTATGGCAGAGAATGAAGAGGAACTAAAAAGCCTCTTGATGAAAGTGAAAGAGGAGAGCGAAAAAGTTGGCTTAAAGCTCAACATTCAGAAAACTAGGATCATGGCATCTGGTCCCATCACTTCATGGCAAATAGATGGGGTAACAGTGGAAAGAGTGTCAGACTTTATTTTGGGGGGCTCCAAAATCACTGCAGATGGTGACTGCAGCCATGAAATTAAAAGACGCTTACTCCTTGGAAGGAAAGTGATGACCAACCTAGATAGCATATTCAAAAGCAGAGACAGTACTTTGCCAACAAAGGTCCATCTAGTCAAGGCTATCGTTTTTCCAGTGGTCATGTATGGATGTGAAAGTTGGACTGTGAAGAAAGCTGAGCGCCGAAGAATTGATGCTTTTGAACTGTGATGCTGGAGAAGACTCTTGAGAGTCCCTTGGACTTCAAGGAGATCCAACCAGTCCATTCTAAAGGAGATCAACCCTGGGTGTTCTTTGGAAGGACTGATGCTAAAGCTGAAACTCCAATACTTTGGCCACCTGATGCTAAGAGTTGACTCATTGGAAAAGACTCTGATGCTGGGAGGGATTGGGGGCAGGAGGAGAAGGGGATGACAGAGGATGAGATGGCTGGATGGCATCACTGACTCGATGGACATGAGTTTGAGTGAACTCCGGGAGTTGGTGATGGACAGGGAGGCCTGGCGTGCTTCAATTCATGGGGTCGCAGAGTCGGACACGACTGAGCAATTGAACTGAACTGAAAGAAAATATGTGTGTGTGTGTGTGTGTGTGTGTGTGTGTAGACACACACAGTGGAATTTTATTCAGCCATAAAAAAGAATGAAGTCTTGGCGTTTGCAACAACAGGCAATGTGAAATAAATCAGAGAAAGATAAATATTGTGTGATTTCACTTACATGCAATCTAAAACACAGAACAAATGAACAAACATAACTAAACAGAATCAGAGTCATGGATACAGAGTAAAAACAAGTAGTTGCCAGAGAGGAGAGATCCAGGGAAAGGAGAGAAAATAGGTGAAGGCGATCAAGAGGTGTGAACTTTTAGTTACAAGATGAATGAGTCACATTATGAAATGCACAGTATGGAAATACAGTCAGTAATTATGTACTCTGTTTGTCTGGTGACAGATGACAACTAGGCTTATCATGGTGATTGTTTTGAAATGTTTAAAAATATCAAATCACTTTGTTTATGCCAGGAACTAACATAGTGTTGTAGGTCAATTCTACTTGAAAAACAAACTCAGAAAAAAATGATCAGATTTGTGGTTTCCAGAGGCAGGAGGTAAGGGGAGGAGAATTGGATAAAGGCGGTGAAGGTACAAAATTCTAGTTATAAGATAAATAAGAACTAGGGATATAAGTACAGCATGACAACGATAATTAACGATACTGTGTTATATATGAAAGTTGCTAAGAGTAAATCCTGAGTTCTCATCACAAGGAAAAAATTTTTTTCCATTTTTTTTTTTTTAACATCCCTCTGTCTGAGATGATGGATGTTCACTGAATTTATGGTCATCATTTCATGATGATGTATGTGAGTCAGGTCAGTACATTGTTCATCTTAAATTTATATGGTGCTGCATGTCAATTATATCTTAATAAAACTAGAAGAGAAAAGAACCTATTCTACTGAAAATGTCAGTCTTTAAAAGTATCAGCCTACAGGTGTGTCACCGCCTGCTGCCCAGACTTGTAGCAGTCAGGGGTTCCCTTTCTGTTTTCTTGTTGTAATAAGTTGGTCCCCATCTCAGGGCAGTGTGCTTCAGAGCAAGCCAGGACATGAAGAATCCAGCTAGGCTTATTTCTAGCCAAAAGCAGACACGTAACAGTGACTGTAAAGTAAGAAGACCAGCCAGGTGGAAAAACCAGTTTAAATCTCCTTCAAGGTAGATGGTGTTTTTCCCATTTATAGAAAAAGAAACTGAGGCCTGGAAAAGTTAAGTAACTGTGCTGAGTCTGCACAGCTAGTCAGTGGATATGAACGCAGGGCAGCCCAAGCCCTGAGGTCCAGCTGTCTGTGTGCACGGTGTTGCCTGCATACCTCCCACAGGTTTACAGGAAGACAGCAAGGCTCTGCTAGAGTGTATGTTCCAAGAGGTCAGTTCAAGAGATGGCACTGTTGACAAGTAACCCTTGTTTACTTCTAAGTTCAAGCTGAAACATGTTGAGAATGGGGCTGTTTCCTGTTAACCTTAACTGTGAAGAGTCACTGAGTTAGAGACTCTCTGGTCAAGAACCTAGCTTCCCAGATGACACAATGGTGAAGAACCCACCTGCCAGTGTAGGAGACGGAAGAGACGGGGGTTCGATCTCTGGGTCGGGAAGAGCCCCTGGAGGAGGAAATGGCAACTCCCTCCAGAATTCTTGCATGGGAAATCCCATGGTCAGAGGAGCCTGGTGGGCTACGGTCCACTGGGTTGCAGAGTCAGACGTGACTGACAGACTGAACGCACAAAACTTGGTTCATGAAAACATCATATTCCTTACTATTAAACTTCACGGGCATCATCTTTCAATACATCAACTTGTAATCAATGTTACACCAAAGCAGCACTTTAGTTGAGTCGCTCGGTCATGTCCGACAAAGCAGCACTTGATCATCCTCAAATGTATAAAACATCTTCATGGATGGGATGGAGAAGGCAATGGCACCCCACACCAGTACTCTTGCCTGGGAAATCCCATGGATGGAGGAGCCTCGTAGGCTACAGTCCATGGGGTCGCTAAGAGTCAGACACGACTGAGCGACTTCACTTTCACTTTTCACTTTCATGCATTGGAGAAGGAAATGGCAACCCACTCCAGTGTTCTTGCCTGGAGAATCCCGGGGACAGAGGAGCCAGGTGGGCTTCCGTCTATGGGGTCGCACAGAGTTGGACACGACTGACACGACTTAGCAGCAGCAGCAGCAGCAGCATGGATGGGATAAAATCAGGGTGTGTGTGAGCTGAAGGCTCTCTGGATGTGGAGTCAGAGATGTCCAGGTCAGACCAGGTGTTCCCTGACCCGCTGACCCCGGACGAGGCAGCCTCCCTGAGCCTTCCTGGTCTAACGGATACAAAGGGAACAATAGCTTTTAAAAGGTTCTTCTGAGGGTCAGTGAGATAATATGTTCTGCTGTTAATCACTATGCACCTGATAGATGCTATTATATAGTATTTTTGTGTTTTAGTTAACAGTTTAATAATTGATCCTGTAGACCACAGTTAAAATTATTCTTAAAACCTTACATTTGTTCATTTCTTCATAGTTACAGAGTAATTATATAACTAACTGTATTTGATCCCCATATGAACTCTGGAAGGGTAGTAGAAATATCTTCATTTATAGATGACGTAACCAAGATGACAGGGTCACAGAGTCAGTGAAGGCAGCGGTGGAATCACCCTCTCCCCATGCATTGTGGCTGCTTCCTCATTTTTTAAGGTGACCTGAACATGTCCTCGATTCAGACCTAAGAAAAGGGAACTGCTGACTCCCTCTTCTAAGAGCATCGAGAGATGTGGTAGAGAACGTATCGAGGTAACTCCTCAGTCTGAACTTTCCAGGTGAGAGGCTCTGCTCTGAAGGGTGAACTGTCCAGAGCATGTCCCTGTGTTGGTCACGTCCTCCGGGAAGTTGTCCAGCTCCCGGCTTTGCACAGAGCAGACGTAGTTCCCGAATGAACACACTGAACTGTCGGAAAGGCTGAAGAACCAAGAGCACCAGCTTTCTTTTTGTACACATGGGATAGGACACTTTCATATTATGTGCTTCTGGTCAGGGAGTTCATCGGTCATGGCCGTGTGAGGGCTTTGTGTGCCCGCTGGGTCTGCCCATCTCCCTCTTGGCCCCTTAAAATCTCACTCAGTGTCATGAGGGGATTTGGGGAGCTCTGTCAGTCAGGCTGGTGATTTTGGTATCAGGTACACTGTACACAGGAAATCTCCCACTTCATTAACCACAGGCAGATAGAATTTCCTTTGTATTCTTTGCATTGATAAATAATCCCTCAGCTTCTCATCAAAGGCAATGGCACCCTACTCCAGTACTCTTGCCTGGAAAATCCATGGATGGAGGAGCCTGGTAGGCTGCAGTCCATGGGGTCGCTAAGGGTCGGACACAACTAAAGTGACTTAGCAGCTTAGCAGCAGTAGCTTCTCATCAAAACAGAATTATGTTCCCTGGAAATCCAGTGGTCAAGAATCCACCTGGGAATGCAGGGGACACAGGTTCAAACTCTGGTTGGGGAGCTAAAATTCCACAGGCACAGGAGCAACTAAGACCCAATGCAGCCAAATAAATTTAAAAACAAAAAGCCAAAATTGTGCAGCAGATAAAAATTAACATTCTGGAAGTTTTTCTTTACAGAGAATAATGGAAGGAGATAATTGAGATTAAAATGTTTTGGCAAATTCAGATACCTAAGTGAAAACCCTGTCCCTCCCAAGGAACATCAGTGCAAAGAAAATCCTTTACATGTCTCATCTCTTGAGTTCTCCTAACGCCTCCGTGAGCTGGGCTTAGTCTCCTTTCACACAGAGGAAAGATGCTCAGAGAAGGTCCCCAACTGGCCCAGAGCGCCCTGCGGCTGGCGGGGCTAGCTCCCACTGTACTGCACTGTCCTCTAAGGTAAAAGCCAGTTTCCACAGCAAAAGCTTTTGATTTGTTGTGCTTTGAAGTTATTAATTTAGGTCCTTTTATATAGGTTTCCATTTTTATATGACTAAGCAATCATAGCAAATTATTCAAGTAACATTTTCCAGGCTGGGTGAGTTTCAGTCAAACTACACCTGAATAGGAGCCAAGACTGCTCCCTGTGAAACCATCGCTGGGTGGGCTCTCCTTGTGGGACTTCACACAGCTATAGACACACTGCAGTGCTGGTCTTCACAGTGTTATACTCCAAAGGTAATGACCTTGGACTTATGGTCTGTCTTGTCCTAATTTCTCCCCAGGATGACTGAAACATGACATCTAGCTTCTAGGGAGAAGACAATAATTGTGAATCAAATAATTGTGAATTAAACCCCCCCCCCCAAAAATCAGGTAACTATTTAGTTTAGGCAAGTTCTTAACCTCTAAACCATAATCTCCTTGGCTTTATCCAGTGAGCCATCTAAGTAGTACACTGAACTTTAATAAACATTTTCCTCAACAAGACACTACTCCCCAAGTTAGGTCTGTATGTCTACCTGCTCAATTCCATGAACTGTATAATAGAACTCTAGAGTTTTCCCCCAAAGCACTTGTATTGTATATTAACTAAGTTTTGGGTTTGTTATTTTTTTGGAAAATGGGCTTTAAAATTGCCTTGTCCTACTTAAATACATTGTTAGATACATTAGCCCCTGAAAATCAACTTGAAAACTTGACACTAGAGGGTTTATGAGAACGTACTGGTTGTTTTCAATAAATTATTTCGTACCTTAGATCCTCAGATTTAGTTACTGATGTAGAAAATGTCTGCGCGTGTGTGTACTGTTCATTTTCAGAAACTCTCCCTGCCAGTTTTATAGGGTGAAGCACCATCTCAACGTTCTCCTTGATCCCTGGAGTGTGAAAGACAGGGCGCTCCTGGCACTCAGGAGGTGGCAGGGTGTGGAGGTCCACACTGCAGGGTGGGAGAACGCTCACTGCCCTGGAGTGGGCCGCACCCTCGGTTTCTTCATCTCTTGCCTTGTCCTGAAAGGCCCCAGGCAGCTGTTGAACCTGAGCTGGTGCCTGAAAAACACAGGCTTTCTCTCCCTCCCATCTCATCATGCACTGCGAGACTTCTAAGAATTAGAATCATCAGTATGTTTTCTTCCTGGGTTCCACATTGCTTAATTCCACTGTAATGAAAACAGTTTTTAAAGAGCGAGCATTCAGTAGAAAATCCTACACGTTCTGGAACATTCTCTCTTTGTCTTCTCCAGTCCTTGGCTCTTAGCTCCAAGGATAGTTTATAATCATTTGATGAATCAGACATCCACAAGGGGTGGACAGCTTGTCTTCGGCAGACTGCTGCAGCTTTGACACCACTCAAGGAAACAGCTTCTGCGGGCTGACCAGGCTTTCCGCCGCACAGGCCACATTCAGGGCCAAGAGCCAAGGACTCTGAAGCGCCATCCAGGACGGTCTGCAAGAGCCTTGGTCTCTGGTGTGAAACAAAGCGCTTTTAAGATTAAGAGTGATTTATAGACCACACTTTCGGTGAGGTGGTGTTTTTGGTATGTGGTGTGTTTATCAAAGGACAGCATGCCAAATGTCAGCCCTTGTTAAAGAAAGCTGTAGAGGCAAAACTTCAAGGCTTCGTACTGGAATATTTTCTTTTGTATCGACTGTAGTGATTTTCTTTCCTTTTTGCGTTTGAAACAGCTATTTGGTGAGAGATGACAAAAATTTTTGTCATTGAGTAAGAGACCTCAATAATTATTCTGACTTTATGTCCTCTGACCAAGTTTATTTCTCCCAACTAGTCTTTTTGTGGAAGGTGTATATACTTTTAAGCTCAACTGACCTATTGAACAGACATGTTGTTCCTGGCATGGTGTGATTCATGGGCTTTTTAGTCAGCACTGACTCTTCTAAGGTAGTTCCCTGCCATCCCCATCCCATCTCCACAGAGTTTTTCCAGTAAGAGCTGCTTTTCTTCATAACACACACGATTTGTTGTTGTTCAGTCGCTCAGCCATGTCCCACTCTTTTTTGACCCCATGGACAATAGCCCACCAAGCTCCTCTGTCCATGCAATTTCCCAAGCAAGAAAATTAGAGTGAGTTACCATCCCCTTCTCCGGGGGATCTTCCGATCCAGGGATCGAACCCCAGTCTCCTGCATTGGCAGGAGGATTCTTTACTGCTGAGCCACTGGGGAAACCCCATACACAGCTTACCATGGCACATTTAACTAAGTCTTATAATTGGAACTGAAAATGAGTCGCTGTATTTTCTGTGTGTGTATTTTCACTATATTTTCTTAATCAGGACTTAAGAATAGATATTTGTAGAAATCTACTTTGACAATGAGTTGATTCCTGTGGTGAGATGTTTTGTAAACTGAGAAATCAGGTTTCCCTCTAAAAAAATAAACTATTAGGAATTGGTCCCCATGTCAGCTGAAGAAGTCATCACCCCACCCTCAGAGGTCACCTCGGACGGGGAGATATGGACGTTTGAGAAGGTCCACGTCCAGGTGAAGGGCCAGGAGCTCATCCTGGCAGCAGTGCTTGTCTTGAGCACAGGACACCTGTGGCCACCCCTCTCCTTGCTTCCTCTCGCTCAGCTGAGCTGCGTGAGGCTGAGGTCTCGCCTTCCCACACCTCGGCTAGCGTGGGAGTCAGCTGCCTGAGTTCAAATCCCAGCACCAGTTTCTCCAGTTTTTCTTACTTTCCCCTTATCACTGAAATAGTAGTCTCTTAGAGGAGTCATGAGGGTGAAGTGTTCATCATATTTCTGGGGTGCATGTTAAGAGCTTGTCTAGTATGTTGCTATTCAAAGGAGAGTCTCCTTGAACCTGCATAGCCCCAAGTATCACAGACACATGCGAGTCCCCTGCCGGGGCAGCTCCCAGCCCAGGAAACACCCTCCTTGTGTTCCAACATGTGTCCTCAAGTGAAGAAACAGTGGGGTCTGTGGCGATGGGGGCTGTGCCCTGTTGACCTCAGAGTCCAGGAAGGATTTGAGCCACAAGTGATCCAAAGAGAAAAGACACATGAACATGTCAAGATCTTCTTATCAGCATGAATGCAGTAGGTTTTGCCATAAGGAAATATCATTTCCCAGTCAAGCCAAGTTTCCATTTGCTTGCTTGTCTCAGGATTTCAGGTCAGTGTTCTGGGGGTTCTCATGACTTGACTTTGTTCAGTATGAGGAATAGTTATACTTGGAGACTGACTAGTATTTGTAATGTTAAATCAGATTACTCAAGCATTTGTCTGAGTCCATAACACTTTCTTTCACCATTTCTCAAGAAAGTGTGTACAGATGTCTTTTTTGAGCAATTACTTGATATTTAGCTTCTCTGGTATTCTTTTAAAATCTCATTTTCTTGTGTTCATTATTTAACTTCTATTGTTTCCTTGTAGTTGCCTTGAATATCTCGCCTTTTGTCTGGGCATACGAACATGCCCAGGGCATGGCCAAAGGGCATATACCCTTTGTCTGTCCTGACACAGTTAACATTCAGTCAAGTTATGTGAATAAAAAGGAACACAGACCCAGATAAAACTGAAAACTAATTTGTTTGACTTTGGACTTTAAGACGATTTTGCCCCAGATTTGCGTCCCCACTTGGATTTTATTTAAGCCGCTGTTATGATCAGTTTACATTCCGTAAGCATGTACCAGCTGGCTAATGGAACGAACAGGCAGGCCTGAGGAAGCCGCACTCAGATGGAAATTGGCCATGGATCATACACACATGGATCATCGAAAATTGACTGCAGTTTGTTCTATGCCCAGAAAACTGTCTGCTTAATGATCTGGCTTCCTTGGACTTCTTGTCTCCATTGCACTGTCTATTCTAATACAATGAATTTGTTTTACAAAGAAACCTTAGGGATGTATAAACGATCTAAGTATAAAAATTATGGCACTTAAATTTGTGTCTGAAATTTCATTGTTCAAGTTCTCCTTGTACTTAGTTCTTGTATATTCTCCCAACTGTTTGCTTTTCCTATACTTTAATTGCAGTTTATAACTCCTGCTTCACAATCTCATTAAAAACTATCTTGTTTCGTGATGCCAGTGCTTCATTATCTTTGATCATTTAAGTATCTGGCCTCTATGATAATGTGCGGTAGGAACTGACTTTGTTATTTCCTTACCCAGGAATTCATTAGTCAAGAGTTCCAGGGAAAACAGCAGAGGCTACAGGAGTGAAGAAAAATACTTGATTTTTTTTCTTCCTCCTTGATTTTGAAGGTGATGTTGTTATTTCAAGGACAAAACACAGGACAGCTGGAAGCTGTCGTTTTCCTGTTTGGAAGGAAAACCCTGCAGCAGGAGCATGTGAGGCGTCAGAAGGTCCACATTCCCAGGACCATTCCCTGAGCCCCCAGGCCCCTCCTCCCCCTCTCCAGCTCTCTGAATGAGTGTGAAGCAGTGGCAGCTCTGTCAGATCCCTTTTCTTCTTTTCCATTTATTTTGTGCCTTTTAATGATAAAGAGAAAATGGCTTCTCCCGGTCTTGCCATGCCAGTGCTTGTGGAGGAGACAGGAAGTACAAGAAGATGGAGGCAGGCAGCCTTAAACATGCTGGGCCTTTTGTTCTGTTCTCTTCCTCCTGCTCTCCGTGTCCCCACTACCTCCTTCCTCGTCTGAAAACTGGTATTGATAACTACATAGTCACGTTCAGAGAGGGCAGTACTTTGTAAACTGTAGAGCTCATAGCACCATGAGTTGTTCCATGTTGCAATTACCGGGTCCGCCCCAGTCATAGGCAGCCTGCTGGGCCTGCATTGCAGCCCACCTGTCACCATCTCCCATCACTTGTGAGCTGGTATATGCCAGGCAGTCCTTCTCATACTCATACCTTCTTTTCTCTTGGACTGTTATCATAAATCAGAAAGTGAAAGTGAAGTCGCTCAGTCATGTCCGACTCCTAGCGACCCCATGGACTGCAGCCTACCAGGCTCCTCCGTCCATGGGATTTTCCAGACAAGAGTACTGGAGTGGGTTGCCATTGCCTTCTCCAATCAGAAGGTATCCTTAATTGTGGTAGATCAGGTTAACAGCAGCGCCGGAGAGTGTTAAGAGGAATGACAACTACAGAAGAATCACATCCAACCTCACCTTCTTGGAAGTGCCTGGATGGGTCCTCAGGACCTGGGCAGGGGTCCTAACTGAGTATTGTTTCCTGCAGATGGCATTTCAACTGCATCACCATACGAAGTGGCTTTCGTAGGCGCATGCAGAAAGCCAGGCAGACATTTAACAGTTTTTATGGGAGAATGCATCCTGGCTTGTTTGTTCATGACTGGGGACCTGCGCGAGCAAGTTCCCTCCCTGACGATTTTCATTGTTTCTGCCGTCAGGAGGGAGGACACATGTGGATCCAAGGATGATTGACTTCCTAGTTGTTTTTGTTTGTTGGTTTTTTGAAAACTACCGCTCTAATTGATGGGAAGGTAGGGGTGTATTTGGAATATTTTTACCCTTTGATTACTATTATTTTTTGTTTACATCTATAAGGGTGAAGTCGGGATCTCTGTTTTGGAGCTAGACAGGATAAATTTTTCCTGAAATGCCCTATGAGGCAAAGCCCGCAGATCACATCAGTAGGATATATTATTATTTTAAGGAGATGGAAGAAGGCTATGTGGTGACCAGCTGCACTTAGTATTCCTGACACCAGGGGGCTGGGCTGTGACCCCTGGTCTGAGTCCAGGGATGAGAAGTGGGCAAGTTGGTCAGTATTTCTGTTTTTCATCAGCCCATCAGTGGGCCCTCCCAGGATAGACCAGAGAGCATCCAGCTGCTGAGTTAACTGAAATGACATTTTCTGAAGATCTCACTATTAATAGAAGTATATTAAAATATATGTAAGTTATGTTAATATAAAAATAGCCAGATATATCTGCTGAGGTCTAAGAGGGTGGTGAAACAGTTTGAAAGAATACTGTTAGAAACCTGGAGGTGAATATGGAGAAACAGATAAAAAGGAGTTGAAGTTTTTGGTGGGTAGGGAAGGGTGATGCCTTTAATTTTTTCTTCATTGTTTTTCCTCTTTATGGAAAGGATTTCTTTTTAATTTTTATGTATTTAAAACCATCAACCATTTAAGAACATTTTTAAAATTTGTCCCCCAATTTTGAAGTTTTATGCCTCGAAAGCTGTTCCTTTTCCAGAGTCACATATGTGGGATATATAGATTATCAGAATATAGTGGGGTGACAACCTCTCAAATTTCTTCCCTTTTTTTCCCACCAGGAAAGCAATAGAAGAGCTGCTGAAAGAGGCAAAACGTGGGAAAACAAGAGCAGAAACAATGGGACCAATGGGCTGGTAAGTACTTGAGTCATCATCCTAAAAATTTAAAGATATGTAAATACACATTAAAGAGAAAAGTTTGCGTTAGCATGCAGAGGGAATGTAGAACCATGCGTGTAGAGGTGATCACCCAGAGCCGGGTGGTGGAGAGAGCTGAGGGTATGGCCGTGGAATGGGGCAGAGGGGTGCGAGCCAAGAACACCAGTCATGGCGTCAGCACTTCCGGCCCACAGGTCCCCGGGTCGACCCTGCTGTGCCTGAGGCCACCAGAGTGCGAGTAATATTACGCCAGCGTTTGTTGTTTTAAGAATTTCTGACTTATAGTCCTCAATAAATTAAAATTTACTTGTAAAAATTCTAACTTTAAGTATTTTGGTTTTGTGACAATTCAGCTGTGTAGAACAAAAGTTTAACCATTGTGTTGTTTTTTTTTTTAATAGAGCTTGTTAAACTTAATATAAACAAAGGAAGAATTTAACCTTAAGAACCACATCTACTCTTCTAAGTGTTGCTTTAGCAATAGCATTTGCATCCAATAAATATGCTGACTTAGATCTTTTATCTACAATTTAAAATTCACTCTAACGGCGTACTTCGGGCTGTTAAACAGTGTAAAATGTAAAAATGGATGGGAGTACAAGCTAGGTCTCTATGGATTTGACTCTTACAAGAACAGGGCCTACATCAGATACAAACCAAGGTTAAGTCAAAGAAACGGAGGGAAAAGGCAATTCCTAAAAATCAAGCAACATAAAATAAATGGACCTAAATGTGCCATATAGTAGACAGCTTAGCCACACACAGAGGAACTATTTCAGATGATCTGTAAAACTTGACTGTATTTTCAAAAGACAGACAAGAACTAGAAAGAAACTTTAAATTATTTCTCCAGTCATCATATTGTTAGTAATAATGTTGATACTGTTATTCTGAAAATACTCTATAGTAGGATAAAGCGAGTAAGTAAATATTTATTTGTTATAGATACTAAGGTTTTTAGTATAAAAGCTACAAATATAAAATTGAAGACATAAAAATCCATAACCCTAAATTTTAATTGGTAATACCATTATGAAGTTGTGCTAGATTTTCACTTTAGAAGAGAAAGAAAGGGCTTCCCTGATGGCCCAGTGGTGAAGAATCCACCTGCCGATGCAGAGGACACAGATTCGATCCCAGGTCCAGGAAGATCCCCCGTGCCGTGGGGTAGCTAAGCTGGTGCACTGTAGCTCTGAGCCCAGGAGCCACAGCTGCTGAAGCCCATCACCCTGGAACCTGAGTTCCCCAACAGGAGAAGCCATGGCAATGAGGAGCCCGTGCACTGCAACTCAAGAGTAGCCCCTTTTTGCCACAACTGGAGAAAACCCCCACGTAGCAACAAACACCCAACACAGCCATAAATAAATTACGTAAAAGAGAGAGGAATAAGCTTTTCTAACTCTGTCTACAGAAAAGCCCTAGAAACAATGACCTTCCACTCAGTAGCCGTGAGTACCTCCCAGCACCCGGAGATGGCATATAATACTACAGTGGTGTATATAAGGCCGTCTTTCACTGACAGGAGCCAGAGATCCTTAGAGAAATAACTGGCTGCAGATCCGAGGCTGAGCCTGGAGTCAGCCGAGCTGCACGCGAGCTGGCACAGCCTCCTTACAGCCTCCAGCACCGCCCACACCCCCTGTGCCAACTGCACATTCAGGGAGTTCCCAGAGCAACCCTCAGCCTCAGTGATCTGCTAGAAAAACTCATGTAATTCACAGAAAGCTATTATACTTACGGTTACAGTTTATTACAAGGAAAGCATACAGATTAAAATCTGCCAATGTAAGAAATGCAAAGGGCATGGTCTGGGGAGGTTCCAGACACAGAGTTGCTATTGCCCACCCACTGTGGAGTCAGGACAGTTACCGCAACCTCCCAACCCCACGACCAGCATCAACCTATGACAATGTACTTGGCATTCTGCCAACCAGGGAAGCGACCCTGAGCCTCAGGTGTCCAAAGTTTTTACTGGAGTTCCTCTCTGTAGGATGATCGATAGATTGCTCACATGACGGATCCCAGTCTCTGGCTCACCAGTGCCCCAGAAACCCAGATCCCCACCCTGAATCATGTGGACTGTCTCTCTGGCATGGGCAGCCCTCACAGTCAGGTGTGGCCAGCTCCACCCCAAGCAGAGACGATTCTATCAGGTATGACGTTGCCTCCCAGAATTGATATTACCTCCCAGAAGCCAGGGCAAAGTCCAGACAACTCTGTGGGCAAGACCACTGTTTACTGTGCAGTCAGGACACATATAAAGCCGAACCAGAAAACCTTATCATATCAGAAAGTAAAACTCTCAAAGACTACAGTAGTCATGTCAGAAAGACTGCGAACCAAGTTGAAAGGCCTCCCGCTAATTGAATCATCAAAAAAAATAAAGCTGAAGTAGCTGAGATACCTAAAACATGTCACAATCCATGAGGTCATAACAATAATCACATCAGGAAACTCAGTGGTCCCTTTTGGACAATGCTAAGGAACCGAATCATTGTTTGTAAAACTGGTAAGCAATTGGAAAGAACCAAGTATTTATCCTGTTGCTTGTACAAATTATACATCAAAGTTATATAACAATTGATGAAAGAAAACTTCTTTATAGAATTCAACTGTTAAATGGGGGACTGCAGAATAAGATTATCATCATTTGTATTCTTAACAACTCCATCATAAGACAATCTAAGAACAGAGAAAAGATTTGAATAAACACTTCACTAAAAATGATATCAAATTGGCCAATATCTTTTCATTGGCATATGAAAAGATGCTCAAATCAGTTACTAGGAAAATGTTAAATTAAAACCACAGTTTTTCACTACAAATGCACTAGACTGACTAAAATTTAAAAAGACGGACAGCAGCAGATAAAGAGGAGGATCTGGAACAACTAGAATGCTCACACATTGTTGGCAGAAATGTAAAGTCATACAGCCACTTGGAAAACAATTGGCAGTTTCTTACAATACCCACTCACAGAATTATTCCTCTAACCGCTGACCAGAGGATTGACAATATAAGCCCACACACAAATCTGTCCAGTAATGTCCACGGCAGTTTTACTCATGATAGCTCAAAACTGGAAACAGCCCAAATGCCCATCAGCTGATGTGTGGACACGCCCTGGTGATGCCCCTACAACCCATACTCGTCAGTACACAAAGGAGCGGAGCTGCTGATAACACTGCATGGATGAGTCTCGGATGCACTGCACTCACGAAAGCAACCAGACTCAGTACATGGCACCGAGTAAGATTCCGTTTATATGACCCGGAGAAAAGCCAGAAAAAGCCAGACCCGGAGGGACAGAACACTGCTCATCGCTTGCCAAGAGGTGGGGGCCACAGGACTGCATTTACTGCCCAGCTTTTCTGGGTGATGGAAGTGTTGTGCATCTTGATTGCTGTGATTAGAACATGACTACACACACTCGTTAAGACTCATCACGCTATTTACTAAGAAGGATAAATGTGATTCTGTGGAAGCAGACAGTAAATATGTCTGCTTATACAGAAGATATACGTATAAATTTATGATTTAAAAATTTGATTTTTTAAATCTGATTTAAAAATAAAAAGAACGTCATTATTCTACAATCCCTAATGATAGACTGAATCTAGGCAAAGCTCTGTCTATGACTTGCTAAATCTATCGGATGAGAAGCTGATGGGGAACCTTCTGATGAGTGGGTCAGGCTGATGACACTGGACCCACCCATCAATCCTTATACCACAGAAAGGTGCAATAGGAAGAGAGTACCACCACTTAAGAGACATGCTTGTAAAGAACCTGAACCTGAATCTGATCAAGTCTCTAGTGAGAACTACTAGTTGGCAGGAAATAGAGGTCAGAGGAACATACTCAATGACTATAGAGATAAAATTACAGAAATGGAAAATATGAGGAATTCTACAGGACAAACAAGCCAGTTTCTTTAACAGATGAATTCCATGGCAAAAAGGGAGGAGGAGTACCACATGAATTAATAGATCTGAGACAGCTCTAAGTGTAACCTTGTCTGCATTCTTATCCAGACTCATTGAAACAAAGGTGTGTAATGACACAAGGAATTAATGTTGACTTCTGTTTAGCTGTGATAATAGTACTGCTATTATTTTTTTAAGCTGTTATCTTTCAGAAATTCATTCTTACATTTTTATGGATGCAGTGATATAATGAAATGCAAAGATCCAGTGTGGATTAATCTGTATGTATGTAATCATTTTAGCAGATACCCACAAGGAGCAACTGGTCAACTACTGGTGGGCAGTGGTCTGCTTTTCTAAGCATCTAGAAGGTTTTTACATTTGCTCTAAAATTTAAAATAGAACTAGAGCAAGTGACACTCTTTTTTTCCTCTTGGATATTCCGTAAGAGAGATCAAGTGAGGCAGTTGAGCTGTTGCCAGAAAGAGATTGCTGAACTAGAGAAAATGCAAGTGGACTGAACTTTTTTTATATCATAAAGAAAGAAACCATTTGGTCCTATGTACTTCCTTGGACATATTTCAGCAAAAAGAATCTCTTGAGAAGCTGTTCTTGACAGACGCCTTAGAGAAGCTGAAGTATTGGCCCGTGTGACTTCATTTCAGTCACATAAAGGAATTTATAAGCACAAATTTCAGAAATTTGCTCAGCTTCACAGTCTACAAAGCTTTATTTATTCGGTCACATACACTTCTACTGATCCTAGCCCGGTGTAATAATCGAGCCCAGTGCCTGGGTAACTTCCGCCTTAGACATGGAGAGGCTTCTACTTTGGTACAAAAAGTCCCAAAGGTTGGACTTGACAGAAAACAATTCTCCAGTTTTAAGGGGAATGACCTTTTGGCATTTTCTGTTTGGCTTGGGGTCAATCTGGTGACATGGGTGAGCACTCCTACAGTTTCTGACATTTTATGTCAGCAGCGAATCATCTCCCCGGCCTTGAGCCAGTCACACGGTGTCTATTCGTTTAAACGTCCTAGGGGACCAGCACTGCCCCTCCTTGTCCCAGGCCCAGTGGCTGTTGTCTGTCAGCACAGAGGACACTGGGCATCCCACCCCTGCCTCCCGCATTCACCACCCTTCCTGCCCAGTTAGGAAAGTGGGTGGGGAGCCCCGAAGGAGCGACCCTCAGCTCACTTGGTGGCGGAGATGACCTGTGTGGCTGAGGGAGCAGGGGCCCAGGGGCCATGCCCTGTTGTACATTCCAGAGCCCCCGCTGCTCACACCCCTGCTCTGACCCTCTCCTTGTCCCATCTTCTGTCCCTCCTGGCCATCGCCTCAAACACAGGCAGCCTGGGATGTATTTTTGCTGCAGGACCTAGCATAATGCCTTACACATGAAAGAGCCTCAGATTTTTAGAAATCAATACTGCAGATACAGATGCACATATGTGTCGGCTATTCTTCATTACTTTTAGGTGTAGTTTTGGAGGCGGAGCGTATTGAAAACCTACCTCATTGCAGAAAAGCTGCTGGCACACTGGTCGCCAGGGCTGCTCCCTTCGGGACAGACGCACAGAAGCAGATGGTACATGGTGTCGGGTGGACTTGGAACACCGGCCCTGCAGGAGCCCAGGTGAGTCTGACACAGACAAGGACAGGGGCACAGAACACCCTGGACACGTGTGACTTGGAGATCTGTGAAGTGCATCAGGCCATGGGGGATGATGGTGGTTCTTCCTCTGTTTAGGAAAGCAGAGCGGGGTCAGGCATGCGGGCTCCATGCATTGTACCCTGATCCAGTCCTTTGTTTGCTGCCAAAGCCCTTCCCATACAACATTTTATTTTCCATTCTGCATGCTCCTTGCACGCTCTCAGATGTACATCTGAGGTAACAGCCACAGAAAGAAGCCCAGCTACAGTCCCCACAGCCCAAGGAGCCAGGTGATCCTGGATCTTGAGCCTGCGGTTGGTGACAGCTCAGCTCGTCTAAGGCGCCACAGTCACCATAACCGCCCATGGTGCCACAGGTGCTAATCTGGCAAATGCCTCAGCTGCCTGAGAAGTTCTTGTAGAGTGTTATAATCCCTATAGCTGCACCGCTCATCCTTAATTACTCTGCATTACTCGCAAGCATACAGAGAAAAGTGCAGAATGGAAGACAAAATGCTGTGTGCCTGCATGGGCAGGGCTTTGGCAGCAAAACAAAGGAATGGATCAGGGTACAATGCAAGGAGCCCACCTTCCTGACCCCAAGGCTCTGCTTCCCTAAACAGACAAAGAACCGCCACCATGTCCCACGGCCTGACGCATTCACAGATCTCCAAGTCACATGTGCCCAGGGCGTTCTGTGCCAGACTTGTCTGTGTCAGACTCACCTGGGCTCCCACACGGCTGGCATCTCGAGCCCACCCGACACCACATTCTATCTGCTTCTATGCATCTGTCCCAAAGGGAAGGATCCCCCCCAACGCCCCTGCCTGGCTACCAACTGGGGTCGTGCAGGGAGGACGGACTCTGGAGTTAGAGCCCTGGTTCCCGTCCCGGCTCCACGCCCTCCCAGCTCGGGACCCACAAGCATGCAGCCTCTGTGCATCTGTCAGAGGGGTGATGGTGGGAGAGACAGAGGGAGGCGATGCTGGTGGCAGGAATTGCCCGACAGCGTGGTCGCCACCCTCCTGGTTCTCACTTGCGAGTGGTCACGTACCACTTATTCGATGGGTCACATTCATGAAAGTGTTTCAGAAACTGACGTGGCAGCTCTATGTCTGCAGAGTGTTAGATATTACTACCTCTGTCCAAAGTATTAAAATCAGAAAGGAGGAAAAAAAAAACTACATTTATCTTCCCCCTGCTGTTCTCTGTGCTTGTTTGAAACAAGCCTGTCATGAAAAACAAAACAAAAAAAAACAGTTGACTGTTTTTCATGAGTGGAGTCTGATAACTGCCAGGAGAAAGTGCCTCACTTTTGTGAAGGACGTTATACAGCACGCCTACTCGGGAAATGGGGAGAGCAGGCTGAGGAACTGACACTCCAGGCCTCGGTCCATCTCAGTCTCTGCCAGGGCAGGCGAGACCCCTCCTCTCAGGCTCTGCATCAGCAGCTTTGAAAGCAGAAGGAAGTTGCTTCACTTTTTGGTTGAACATGGACAGAACACCAGGTCTTGAGTCTGACGCTGCTGTCATGGGTACTTTCTAAAGCAGTTTTAAGCATCTGATTCTATTTATAGAATTTCATATCCATTTATGTTGTTAGCACCTTAAATCTGGCTCTCCCCATGTGAGCTAGTATAACTTTCTAAAATCAAACATGAACCAAAAATAAGAGTAACCAGCCAGGGTGAGAAGGTTGACATTGTGGGGTCACAGCTCCTCAGGAAAGCAGCTGCACACCCCGTGGCCCCTGCCCCTCATCCCGGCACAGCCAGTGACAGAGCCGCTGCAGACGCGCCCAGCAGCCAGGCCTGCGCCCGCGCCCCAGGGCTCACGCTCTCCCCGCAGCGCTGACATGGAAGAGGCTTCAGGACAGTTGAGGATCTAAGACTAGCTTATTGTGTCATCTCAAATACAGAAAAAAGTGGCACTAAAAGAGAGCTGAGAGACAAGAAGCCAGAGAGCAATGAAATAATTTTCCTCATGTGGTGAAGGCGATAAGGTTCATTTTCCAAAGGGTCAACAAATGTAGAGAACATGAGACACTCCAAACAGGAAGGGCTCTTTGAGGTCACAACGTCACTCCAGCCTCCGGTGTTACTGCATCTGAGGAGTACCTGTAGACGGAGTTTACGGGTCATTAGGAAATGCAGATAGTAAGTGCAGAGGTCATGCCCACGAGCCCACTGGCTCTGACATCAGTGGAGAATTGAGGTGTCCTGGAGAGTGAAGCTTGCAGATATAGAAGCTTAACTATTTTAAGCACCAAAACTTTAAAACTGTAACCATTTTTAGGAACATTTCTGTAAAATATCTTATTTTTTTCTTGATGGCTCAGGGTTTTATATTTAATAATTTTTTTTTCATTGAGAGACATCAGATATTCTGCTATGTTCTTAATTAACTTACTATCTCAGGTGATTTGAGACTTAGTGGCCTTGAGTTCCCATCCTGGACAAATCCTGAATATATGAATTTGAGTGCTATATATATTCTCTTTCATGAAAGGAGAATGAACAGTAATAACATTACTTTACATTATTATTATAATGAATAATAATAATAAGGCTCCACAGTCCCTTGTTTAAAGCCCTCAGATCCAGATAAGTTTCTTAGAAAGGTACCATAGCACAGACAGCGTGCACGACAAGTACCCTCACGGTATCTGTTCAACACACAGTCATCTCCCCAGCAAAGCATAGGAATGTTACCCCAAAGGGGACGCAGACTAGAAATAAGTGCCCAGTGTCAGACTAGGTCAGGTCTGGCTGCCAAATAAGTTTTGTCCAAAAAAGGAACTTGGTTTTCAAATTTTGGAATCATGCATAAGAAATCATAGACCCACAGGTACCCTTTATCAGGAATTTGCTCTATGCCGGGCACTATGCTAAGTGCTTCGTGGGTTATCTCATTCAACTCCTGCAGTAGATGAGTAATTCTGTTACCAAATAGAAAACTGAAGCACAGAGGCATCGGGTAACTCTCGGGATCCCAAAGCCAGTGAAGCCGAAGGGCTAGGGTATGCACCAGAGCAAACCTCTACTGAGTGCCTGTTACTACCAGGCATTGTTGCAAGCGCACATTCAGCCTCCATCAACCTGCCCTCTAACTCAGTCACTATGATGGTCCCCATTTAACAGAGGATGGGCAACAGGGAGATGATCTGACATGCCCAAGGTCCAGTCTGGTAGACACTGTGACCCCAGAGCACATGTGTGCACCCTGTTGTATGAGTTCATTGCAGAAGAAAAACTGGTGATGAGATTCAGCAAAATTGATTACCATGTTACAGACCAGAGCTCAAGGCCAAGAGAGAGATTCAAGTTTTCACTGTGTGCGGTTTTCGTTTGTGTAGCCAAATGAAAGATTGGCTACACCTGAAAAACGAATACTGCATATGTAAATATGTGTCAGTATGTAAATTAATGATCTGATCAGTGACATCCTTCCTCCTGGGTGAACTTGAATCATGAAGCCCCTGAAATCTACATGGCCCAGAAATTCGCCTGGAGGGGAGACATGTGGCCAGAGCTCCCTGGCAGAGCAGGCTCTGAAACAGAAAGTCTTCTATTAGAAACGGAGTTTTTCAGAGGGTAAAAGGTGGTTTTAATAGACTCTTTAGATTATTATCTTTTTATTTCTAGAGTAGATCATGTAGGTCCAGTATTCAGGGTATAGCAGGAGATACTTTTTTTGTTCCTCTGGGAGGGACTTACACTTATTCTTTGATATTTAAAAGCGGGCCACCATAAACATAAATCTGCATTTTGAGTTAACGCCTAGTCAAATCAGGCGTTATGGTAAAGGGGATAAATGACTCAAGAGTTAAAAAAAGGAATTAAATGACTCAGGTAATGTGTGTTGTGGTCAGTACCTATTCCTTGGCTTAATTAGTCCCAACCATGAAGACAGGGTCATGGTCTTCAGACAGGGTCCAGCCACTCTGTCTGGGGATTCTCAGTGTCCTGGGTTTTCCCCCTTGTACTCGGAGTTTACACTAGGTGGCATGCAAGGAAAGCTGAACAAATTCAGAAACTTGACTCCGGGGAAGCAAGATTCTTTGGCACAGGCCCTGATGGGAGGGTTCGGCTCTGAGTCCACATTTGATTTGTGGTTGTTCTCTCTTTGCCCCCAGGATGAAGTGTCCTCTTGCCGGGACAAATAAAAGATTTCTAATTAACACAATTAAGAACACCCTGCCCTCCCACAAAGAGCAAGACCATGAACAAAAAGAGGACAGCAAGGAACCGGCGAAAAGCCAGAGCCAGAAGGAGGAAGGTCGCCAGAAGCACCGGTCTCACCCGTACAAGCACAGCGTCCACGCTCGGCGCTCACCGCCTGGGAAGCGGGGGAAGCGGGGAGGCCACGAGAAGTCGCAGACGCGGTCCAGCAAGCGGTGAGGTGGGGTCCCGGGGCCCAGCGAGACCCTCCCAGCGCCCGGGCCTGGGTTGGTGCGGAGACACCAGGACGGGTTTACAGCAGGGCCTCCGTCCTGACGGTGGACAGTCACCCGAGGCTCCACGAAGGAAGGAGCACGGCGACGTCCTGGCAGATTTAAGCGGCTTCGGCAGTGTAATATACATTCGTCTGGGTTTTCTTCTGTCTTGTTTGGAAGTGGTTTCAAAATAAATCTAGAATTTACAAGTTTTCGGAGATTATTAAAACTAGTTCCAGTTTTTGTTTTTGTTTTTTGATGTGCTGCACTTGTGGTCTTTTCTCGGAATTTCTCAAAACAGAAAGATACTTGTCTATCCTATACTTTTTAGGGGTGACGATTTTAGAAACCTAGCCAGTGACCATATTTATGAAAAGCTGTAGCCCTTGTTTACCCGGAAATTCTTGAGAGCTCTGTACCTGTTGACCTTTAAATGAACAACATAGGAAAATCTCAAAATCCTTTTGAATTTAGCACCTCCCCCCCCATTAATAACCAGGGGTTAAAAAACTGTCTCTTCTTTCCTTGTGCATTTTCAAACTCATTCCTGAGATAGAACACTTTTTCTGGATTTCATTTTGGGGGGAATATGTACATTTTAAGTGGTGCTTTTAAAAGAACCTTCAAAAGTTAAAATTACTATTATTTTCGTGCTATGTCTTATTTAGCTAAAGACCTACGATGCTATTCTTAGGTGTTGTACAGTTGTTTCAGAAATCTGGATTTTAAATAAAAGTGTTTACAATGCCTTTTTTCTGTTTTTTCAATATCAGTGTGGCTGTTTTTAACATACAATTATCATTACTCACACCTGTATTTTTCCTTTTATACTCAGAAAAATGTCACCAAGCATGCTCTTCCCCCATCCACGAAAGGAAGAAGAATCTGTTCACACCACCCCCCACCTCCCAAAGCATCCGAGCTTATGCCTGGCTGCTCCCAGATAATCACTTGACGCAGCCCTGCTCCCTGCTTCCCAGCAGCAGAAAAAAACCCTTTCTAACTGCTAGAAAGGAGACCATCCGCAAAGTCAGCTTCAGGGTGTTGAATGGACCCACTCTGCCCCCACCGCAGAGCTGCCCACCACACCTGTTTAGCCTGCTCTGAGCCCAAAGCTTGGGCTGCACAGCCCTGTTCCCCGAGAACCCAGCCTCACCCCCATGACTTTGTACAAACACCCTTTCCTCTTAAACACTGAAAAGGGACCGTTTGGTTCATATGACTTTATCCAAGTCCAGTTACACATTAGCCTGTATCATTTGTGCTAAATTTGAAATGTTTTGTATTTAAACATCTATTAGAGACAGCACAGGGTTGTGGTTTTTAAATACTTCTAATTAAGTAAAAGTTGAATTCTCTCATTTGTCTATGTGCCCTGAATTTAGAGCACACTGGCAAGCTCATTATTCTGAAAAAGGGGATGATCGTGATAAGCATGTTCTTCCCCTCGACAGTAAAGGAAGTGCTTTAGCCTCATCACACTTACCTTTCTCAGACAACTGTGTTAAAGGACAAGCATTCCTCAAAACCATTTTCCCCTTAAAAACCTCCACCCCACTTCTGAAATTTTTATTAGAGTCTTTAAAACTTTCATCAGGGCTTCCCAGGTGGCTCAGTGGATAAAGAATCCGCCTGCAATGCAGGAGTTGCAGGTTTGATCCCTGGGTTGAGAAGATCCCCTGGAGAAGGGCATGGCAACCCACTCCAGTGTTCTTGCCTGGAGAATCCCATGGGCAGAGGAACCTGGAGGGCTACAGTCCATGGGGTCGAAAAAGAGACACAACTGAGTGACTAACACTTTCACTTTTCACTTCTCTCTGAAAAACCTATACACCTGTGCTTTGACCTCTGATAGGCAAAATAGGTCTCAGAGCTGAGAGGTTGTTCCTGGATTATAATCCTAAATTTGGCTTGAATAAAATTTTTCATTTCTTTTTTAGATTGATTTTTTAATTTTTTAAAAAATTTATTTTTAATTGGAGGATAATTCTTTACAATACTGTGTTGGCTTCTTCCATACAACAACATTGTATCAGCCGTAAGTATATACGAATGTCCCCTCACTCTTGAACCTCCCTGTCACCCCCTATACCATTCCAGATTGTTGACAACAGGCATACAATGCAATTCAACTGCAATTTTAACACCTAACAAGTTTCCTCTAAAATTTAGATGGGACTGCAAAGGACCTAGAATAACCAAAACCATTTTGGAAAAAAAAAAAATGCTGGGAGGACTTGCTCTCTCACTTCGAGGCTTATTATAAATTTACAGTAATTTGGAGGATGTGGCATTGACATCAAGATGGACAAATAGATCACTGGAACCGATGGAGAATCCAGAAACTGACAGTACATGTATGTTACAATGACTTTTGACAAAAGCAAAAAAGTAAGTTGGTGGGGGGTGGACTTCCAGGATGACAGGATGAGGACTTCTGCAAGGGGCTCCCAGTGAAAACTGTCTTAAGAAACAGTTATTTAAAGTCTCCAGAAATTATACTAAGGGTACTGCAGCACATACATTTTTTTTATAAGTCAACAAAGATATAGTAACAGTGATAGTCTGGTTTTTTAATCACACCCATTCCTTCCCCACTCCCAGCTCAGTGGCACAGAAACCCCGCTCCAGACCTGCGTGGCCCAGAACACAAATCTCGCTCTACCCCTAGCACGTAGGCTGTTCTCCCAGAGGGCGGGATGCCAGCATTTCTCATCGTGTCCCCAGACACCCGTTGTTGAGACTAAGTTCTGAGCAGGAGTGGCCAGGAGATGAGGCTGCCTCCTCCCATCTGGTTCCCACTGGGACATAGGTTCTTTCTTGGTCACAAAGCCACTGGGAGCTCTGAGTCCCTGATCACCCTCGCCCGGGCTCATGAGACAGTGGTTCCACATCAAGAAGACCTGAAGCCACTGTACCCACCTCCGCCTCCTGCTCAGTTCCTAAGGTGGGGGTATAACTCAGATAGAAGCACATCACTGTCCATATACCACTTCCCAGTTCCATAGCTCTGGCTCAGAGATTTTTCTGGAGGAGGAAGCAGGCTATAAAACAGATAGCTCCTAGCCTCTTCCAAAAGAAACTGACTTTGTTTGCCAAAGAACATGGAGAAGTTCGCATAATGATGCATTCAAAAACAGTGGAGATTGTGGTGAGAAATAAGAGGATATTGGTAGATTTGTTGAAGACAGAGGCTAAACTGAAGACTTAGTTTGCAGTAGAGAATTGGGGTGGGAGCGGGGCACTGGAAGTAGCTCTCCTAGGATAACACATATCAAACACTGATCTCAGAAACTATTTGATTGGTTTAGTCTCGGGAACAACTGATGCCCTAGAGCATTGTTGAAAACAATAGAGCAATTATCCTACAAGTTGTGGAGCTTAACAGCTAGATGTGATCAGGGGAAAAGATAGCCAAAAAGAAGCCCTGCCAATGTCCTGTCATCCAGGGCAGCTGGGCACACTCAAGGCTGCATACCATTGGTTGAGAAGCAACATCAAACATTTAACACTCCATGTGTTTGTGTAAAATAGACTTCTCTGAAATAAAAGTCACTAAACAAGCAATGGAGAAGGAAATGGCAACCCACTCCAGTATTCTTGCCTGGAGAATCCCATGCACAGAGGAGCCTGGTGGGCTACAGTCCACGGGGTCGCAAAGAGTTGGACACGATTGAGTGACTTCACTTCACTTTCACTTAAACAAGCAATCAAGTAAATGGAAGGAGGGACCAGAACCCAGAATTTCTATCCTAAACTATCTAAAATGTCCAATTTCCAACAAAATGTATGAGACATACAAAGAAACAGAAAAACATGACTTACACATGGTGGCGGGCGGTGGAGGGGAAGCTGACAACACAAATTGCCTGACAGTGACCAGATGTTGGATTTAACAGTTAATGGAGACTTCAAGTAGATATAAATTCGGTATGTTCAAATAACTAGTGGAAACCATGGTTTACAAAATAAAGGCAGGTATGCTGACAATGTTACATCAAATAGTATCAATAAAAAGATACAAAGAAACAAATAAAAATTCTGGACTTAAAAAGTACAATTGAAATGAAAAATTAACTAGAGAAGCCCAAATTCTTGCAGAACAATTTACAAACCTGAAGTTGACAGAGACTGTGCAAGCCAAAGAACAAAGAGAAAGAAAAGAATGAAGAAAAATGAACAGAGCCTCAAGAAATGAGGAATGCCATTAAGTACATCAAGATACATGTAAGAGAAATATCAGAAAAGAAGGAGAAAGAAAAAATATGTGAAGATATAATGGTTGAAAGCATTCCTAATTTATTGAAAACACTAATCTACACGTTCAGAAAGCTCCACAAATTCCACAAAGAAATCCACAAATAGGTATGTGACAGTTTGGGGGGAAAAAAAAAAGGCTGAAAGGCAAATACAAGGTGAAAATCTTGAAGTGGCAAGAGAAAAAAGACTTTCCATTTGTAAGAAATTCAATAAAGATTAGCAATTTACTTCTCATCAGCAACAGTGGAGGGCAAAAAGCAGTGGGATAACATAATCCAAAGAAAAAAAAATACCTGTCAATCAAGAATCTGATATAGCAAAGCTATCTTTTAAAAAACACACACACACAAAAAGAAGACAAAACAAAGACATTAGCCAATAAACAAAAACTTAGGATGGTCGGAGGATATAAATCTTGGCCAGAATAAAAATTTTCAACTCAAAGGAAAAAAAAAATTGAGAGAGTTTGTTTTTGGTACACACACCATAATGTTTTTCACCAAAAGCAGTGACCTCAGAGGGTAATTTGAATTCACATAAATAAACGAGCACTGGTAAATGTCACATAAACCAAGTAGAGAGTGCTTCACCTATTTTAACTGAAAAGTCTCAGTAAAAATGAAGGTAGTGCATCTCAAATGGAAAAGTTACAAAACTAATACATGACACATGAAACATTGTGCTATTTTTATAAATCCAATGTTAAAACTTTTGTTGGGCTGGGGGAAGAGGTTATTTCAGGTAACTGAGAATTAGATGCATACTTTGTAATAGAGTGAATACTTTCCTATTCTGAGAATTGTTATGTTTTTAAATGGTTTGAAAAAATAAGACAACTAAGAGTATGAAAGAGAGACCATGTGTGGCCTAGAGTCTAAAATATTTATATAGCTCTTTACAGAAACCATTTGCCAACCTCCATTTAAACATTTTAACTTAAAATATGTATATATACATTTATTCACTAATACATATATAAGGGGGCTTCTCAGATGGCTCAGTGGTAAAGCATATGCCTTCAGTGTAGGAGACATGGGTTAGATTTGTGGATTAGGAAGATTCCCTAGAGAAGGAAATGGCAACCCACTTCAGTATTCTTGCCTGGGAAATCCCATGGACAGAGGAGCCTGGCAGGCTACAGTCCATGGGGTCACAAAAGAGACACGACTTTATGTAATTATAAAATATAGTAAAAATAAATCTTTATTCTCTTTTCTTTTCTTAAATTATTTGAAAAGCAACTGTATGAAACAATATGTATTTTTGTTTTTTGGGTTTTTTTTTTTGGCAGGGGTGGTAGATTTTTTTTAAAATTATTTTTTAAATATAAATTTATTTTAATTGGAGGTTAATTACTTTACAATATTGAAACAATATGTATTTTTGATCCTGTAACATATAGACGTGTAATAATTTTGCCAATAACAACATAGAGGAGGTGAGTGAGCACAAAGCTAGACTGACCTAAAACAACAACATAAGACTTGTTCTTGAATTCATGAGAATGAATCAAGAGAATCAGAAATGATCAATGGGAAGGTTGATATAACAAAAGCTACAAATATACTTTTAGTTGGCACCAGTGCCACTTGCTCAGTTCTGAGCACCAGACCAGGCAAACTTGGTCCCAAGAGCCGTAAAATGATGGGGCATCAGGGGAGGCCTGAGAATGGGCATTTGCATCCACTCGAAGGTAAAGTGGACCGGCACACACTCACCCATTCATTCCTGCAGGTCCCTGAATGCCCTGTACCTCTCCTGGGAAGAGACATCTTACATAAACTGGGTGCTACTCTCCACAATGGGAGACAAGCTAGAGTCTGGCGTCCCCATAGACAAGGGGCACAAGATAATGAATGACATGGATGGCTGAGGACAAACCTCCCCAGACAGAGTGAGTCCACCTCCCTGAAGTGAAGCTCAAGGCCTGGGACCAGGGACGGATGGGATGAGCTGTCAGAGCAAGTCTGGTAATAGTCCATCTAAAACCCAGACACACATGGCCCAAGAGAAAACAGTACCCTTGCCATCAGGGGGCCTTGTTGGGCACTGACTGCCCCTGTACAAGACCTGATTGGCTAGGGCCTTATTCGACCATCCAATCGGCCTGTAATACCCTCACTCTTCACATAAAGAAACCCAGTGGGGAATGCAGGATGGTACAAATTGTTTTGTTGTTGTTTAGTCATTAAGTCAGGCCCAACTCTTTGTGACTCCATAGACTGTAGCCCACCAGGCTCCTCTGTCCATAAAATTTCCCAGGCAAGAATACTGGAACGGGCTGCCATTTCCTTCTCTGGGGGATCTTTCTGATCCAGGGCTCAAACCCGAGTCTCCTGGATCTCCTGCATTGGCAGGCGGATTCTTTATCGCTGCACCACCAGGGAAGCCCCACAGGACCTCAGGACAGTAATGAAGCCCCTGAAGATACACATCCAACAGTCCCTAATCCCTACACCCTACTGGCCACTCTCCATCCACCAGGACCTGGTATTCTGTGTTAAGATTTGTAAGCCTTCTGGGGCTTCCCTGGCAGTCCAGTGGTTAAAACTTTGCCTTCAGATGCAGGGGTTGCAAGTTTGATCCCTGGCCGGGGAACTAAGATCCCAAAATGCCTCTTGAACAAAAAAGAAAAAAAAAAAAAAAACCTGAAAAAACAGATGCAATATTGTAACAAATTCAATAAAGACTTTAAAGATGATCCACATCCCCACCAAAAAAAAAAATCTTTTAAAAAAGCACTTAAAAGAAAAGAAAACAAGACACATCTCCTATATTCCATTTGTCCCAAAGTCACACGGAATTTTTGCTTTTGAGTGGCAGGACCCAAAGACACAACAAAAACAATACTTCCAGACAGTACTGCTCTGAGAATTGAAAAATTCCCCCATCATCTTTGGGAAACAACTAAAGGCCTAAAAGATCTACATATGAAGGAGGGATCCCCTCCTCCAAAATGCAGACGACAGTCTGATCGCCAGGCCTACTAAGGAGGCTTCCAATAAAAAATACTGTAACCACTCCCAAACCACCTAGCCAATAAAGTGTATGAAGTGTCCAAGAAAAGGGTTTGGATATCACAAACCAGGATCACCCACCTGGCAGCATTCTCAACAGAAGGTTAGGGAAGTCCACCTTAGAAGATGGTAGCCTCACCCCTCCTAGAATTAGAAGACTTCTTGAGGGTCTCCTGGAGGTGGCGGCACCTGGATCCCCAGCCCTAGTCTAGTAGCTAAGCCTCTACTTGAAATGGTGAAAGGAAAGGATGATGATCCTTCTAAATGGAAACCAGAATTCAAAGGGGCCTTTCAAGAATTGAAACAGCAGTTCCTTCAGGCCCCCATCCTGGCCCTCTCAAACTGAGCTACTTCAACAGAGATCCAGGAGGCCAGCAGCAGCCAGTTAATGACCACAGGAGATACCTCTGTCCCCAACTGCAGCCTGTCAAGCATAAGGGAGGCTCATCAAAGAACTCACTCCAGGAGGGAAGCCCTCTATCACTGGTTAACAGGGTCACGGTAACTCCTGGCATGAAAGGTATAATCAGTGGGATTGTCAAAACACGCCTAACTGTCCCTCTCCACCAAAGCCCCAGATAAGGACCATTCAGATCAGGGGGACATACCCTGGAGAAGACTGACATACTGATCTCATGCTGAGGACAGCTGGCAATTTCAGGTATCTCTTGGTGCTAGTAAACACATTTTTTGAGTGGATAGAATTCCCCGCTAGAACTGAAACAGCAGCTGAAGCAGCTAAGGCAGTAGTAAGAGAGATAATCCCCAGGTTTGGGCTCCCAGGATCCCTACAACAAATGATGGTCCAGGACTTGTATCTCAAGTGACAAAGGGGATGACTGTACCTTCCTCTCAGCCCAGAGACCTCAATCAACAGAGAAAATAGATCAAATCAGATCTGGAAACAGGTGTTAGCCAAGCTATATCAGGAAACTCTGACTGCCCTTCTCCACATGCGGTCAGCTCCAGGTTAAGTGCCCTTGAACTTAGTGGGAAATGAATTCCCATTTCCACAGCTGGAGAGAAAAGACACCTCAGTCCCCTTGAAATGGAACAACTCAAGTGTGCCCTCCAGTTAGGAGAAACCAGGAAAGCTCTCGTGGAATATGGGACCCAGTTGCTGCTTGCACTCACTGACCCAGCCCCGGCCTTCCAGCCAGGAGCCTAGGCGCATCCGAAAACCTGGAAAACCAGCAGCCCGCAAGCCCTGCTCACCCCTAAGTGGAGCAGATGCCACCCGGTGACCCTCACCACCCTCCCCACTCTGAAGTCTCAGGGGCTACTCCATGGGGACACTATACTCTAGTGAAGGGGCCCCCAAGCCCCAACCTCCGGAGAAACAAGCTGGGGCCATGGGCCCCTTGACCACTCACATGAACCATGCTCTGACCTGGAGCTTCTTTTCTGAAAAACCACCAAAATGGGCCAGGGACACTCAGGTGCATCCAGCCCAAAGACCTGGAGTCCTGCCTTTTCAGGAGAATGTGACAGGTAACCACTGTTCTCTTGTTGATATCTGAGCGTGTATCTTAAACCATCTCCTTTGTCTGCAAGAGGTTAGACAAATGGGAGCGGAGGGATTCATCACCAGCAAAGCCCATGCACAATTCCAGGAGAATAAAAGCAGAATCTGGGTAATAACATCAAGCCTGACCTTTTCTTCTTTTCCTCGGTGCTGAGGCTAGTGTTGCTGGCTCACAGGCAGCCGCAGACAGAGACCTCGAACCCAGCACTTCAGACCAGGGTTCCTGATGGGTAGTGGCTGCACTTACACCTGGGCTCAGGGCTGTGCGCAGAGAGCCCCGCCCCCTCCCTGCTGACCAGGACCCTATAAAGCAGCCCCGCCCACAGCCTACAGGAGAGCCTGTGCTCACACCTCTCTGTTCTCTGATCAGGGAATAAAGCTTTCCTTTGCTTCCGAATCTAACTCAGTCTCGTTCTGTTGACTCAAACAACACCAGGCAGGTGGCCCTCCTTGGGGCCAACTCGGAAGGGTCAGTGACACGTAGACTGCTCTTCCCACCTGGCAGCAGAGAGGAAGCACCCTCCCTTCCACTTCTAGGGTGGTGTGAGATGAAGCCAGCTAAAACAAAATTTAAATAAGTACCAAAGTCTCATAATATAATACCACAAAGTTCCAGGTTGCAGTAATAAATTACTCATTATATCAAGAACCAGGAAGATCTCAAACTGAATGAAAAAGACAATCAATAGAAGACAATATCAAGATACCATCGGTAATAGAATTCTCACAAAGACGTGAAGCAAACATCATAAAAATGCCTCAATGATTATAAGCACTCTGATAGTGAATAAGAAAATAGAGCGGCTCAGCTGAGAAATGGTATAAGCAAAAACCAAATAGAAATTACAATAACCAAATTAAAAACTCAGTAGAAGGGCTCTACAGCTGAGTGGAGAACCCAGATGAAAGGATCAGTGAACTGATAGATAGAAATTACCCAAACAGAACAACAGAGAAAAAATTCTGAGGTGAAGAAATGAATCACCAACATATTGCTGGTGAGAATGAAGAATGATTTGGCATTTATATATAAAAATATATATATATATTACATGCAACTGCCATATAACCCAGTGATTGCATTTCTAGGTATTTAGCCTAGAGAAATGAAAACTTATATTCTTACAAAAACCTGTACAAAAATATTTATAGCAGCTTTATTCATAATAGGGGCTTCCCTGGTGGCTCAGATGGTAAAGAATTTGACTGCAGTGTGGGAGACCCAGGTTCAATCCCTGGGTTGGAAAGATCCCCTGGAGAAGGGAATGGCAGTATTCTTGCTTGAAGAAGCCCATGGACAGAGGACCCTGGCAGGCTGAAGTCTATACGGTCGCAAAGAGTCGGACACGACTGAATGATTTTCACTTCATTTATTCATAACAAGCAACAATAAGAACAGATGTCCTTCAATGAATGAATGGTCAAACAAAAGGCAGTATATCCACACAATGAAACACTACCCAGCAACGAACAAGAGCAAACTATAGACACATACCCTGGTTGAATCTCCAAGGAATTATTAATGGAAAATCCAATCCTAAAAGGTTGCATATTATGCCACTTATGCGACATTCTTGAAACGACAAAATTATAGGAATGGAGAATATGTTAGTGGTTGGCAGCAGTTTTAAGGAAAGAGCGAGAGTGAGATAAAAGGATAAAAGAGCGATGAGATATCCTTGGCGTGGTGATGGAAATGCCCTGTGCCTTCACTGGATGGATGCCCATGTCCTGGTGGTGATGATGTCCTAGAGTTTTGCAAGATGCTACCATTGGGAGAAACTGGCTAAAGGGTACAATAGAACCTCTCTGTATGAGATCTTACAACTGCATCTGAATTGATAATTACCCCAAAATGAAAAGTTTAAATGCATTTGTTAAAAAAAAAAAGACAAATCACAGATTAGGAGAGGTTATTTGAAATACAAAACAATATTCTTAAAGGATATTTTCATTAGATATATAATTGGGAGTTGACATCCTTTTTTCTTCAGCATTTTAAAGATGTGTGTTCACTATTTCTGACCTCATTGGTTCTGGTTAAGTCTGCAGCCATTTGAATAATTTTCCTCAGTTCAGTTCAGTCCCTAAGTCATGTCCAACTCTTTGCAAACCCATGGACTGCAGCACACCAGGCTTCCCTGTCCATCACCAACTCCTGGAGTTTACTCATACTCATGTCTATTGAGTCGGTGATGCCATTCAACCATCTCATCCTGTTACCCCCTTCTCCTCCCGCCTTCAATCTTTCCCAGCATCTGGGTCTTTTCCAATGAGTCAGTTCTTTGCATCCAGTGGCCAAAATATTCAAGCTTCAGCTTCAACATCAGTCCTTCCAATGAATATTCAGGACTGATTTCCTTTAGGATGGACTGGTTGGATCTCCTTACAGTCCAAGGGACTCTCAAGAGTCTTCTCCAACACCACAGTTCAAAAGTATCAGTTCTTCAGCGCTCAGCTTTCTTTATCGTCCAACTCTCACATCCATACATGACTGCTGGAAAGACCATAGCTTTGACTAGATGGATCTTTTTTGGTAAAATAATGTTTCTGCTTTTTAATATGTTATCTAGGTTTGTCATAGCTTTTCTTCCAAGGAGCAAGTGTCTTTTAATTTCATGGCTGCAGTAACCATCTGCAGTGATTTTGGAGCCCAAGAAAATAAAGTCTAACACTCTTTCTACTGTTTCCCCGTCTATTTGGGGAACCAGATGCCATAATCTTTGTGTGTGTGTTTTTTTGTATTTTTATTTTTTTAATTAAATTACTTTATTTATTTTAATTGGAGGCTAATTACTTTACAATATTGTAGTGGTTTTTGCCATACATTGACCTGAATCTGCCAAGGGTGTACATGTGTTCCCCATCCTGAACCCCACTCCTGCCACCCTCCCCATCCCATCCCTCAGGGTCATCCCAGTGCACCAGGATCTTTGTTTTCTGAATGCTGAGTTTTAAGCCAGGTTTTTCCACTCTCCTCTTTCACTTTCATCAAGAGGCTCTTTAGTTCTCTTCACTTTCTGCCATAAGGGTGGTGTCATCTGCCTATCTGAGGTTATTGATATTTATCCCAGCAATCTTGATTCCAGCTTGTGCTTCATCCAGACCGGCATTTTGCATGATGTACCCTGCATATAAGTTAAATAAGGAGAGTGACAATATAGAGCCTTGACATACTCCTTTCCCAATTTGGAACCAGTCCACTTCTAACTGTTGCTTCTTGATCTGCATACCGATTTCTCAGGAGGCAGGTAAGAGGTTCTGGTAATTTTCCTGCCTTTGAGTAAAGTGTTTTTCTCCCTGTGTTTTTAAGACTTTCTCTTTGGTTTTCATAGATCTCACTGTAATGTGCCTAGATGTGGCTTCCTTTATAAATTTCTTGTTTGGAATATGCTAAATCTCTCATAATCATGAATTTATATATTTCCACAGATTTGGAAAGTTTTTTCTCACTGTTTCTTCTAATATTTCTTCTGCTTCATTCTCTTTGTTTTCTCCTTTGGAAACTCCAAGTCTATGTATGTCAGACTTTTTTGTATTAGTTCATAGTCTCTGAAGCTCTATTAACATTTCTTTTTCAGTGTCTTTTTTTTTTTTTTTTTGGAGGAGGGAGGGGCTCATTTTCAGATTGAATGATCTTTTGTTTGTTTTTGTCACTCTTCGAAGCCTTTACATAGCTGGTATTTTTAGCTTTATTGAGATATCATTGATATATGATAAGCTGCATATATGTTAAGGTATAATTTGATGTGCTTTGGGATATATTTACACCAATGAAACATCTATCAAGAAGATAAGCAACCTATCTATCACAGTCAAAGTATTCTCATGCCCCTTCTAACCCATCACCCTACTCTCTTCCACACCCTCTGTCCACTGATACCCTTTCTATAACTATAGATTCATTTGCATTTTCTAGAATAATGTTGACCATAGCTTCCCAGGTGGTACAGTGGTAAAAAAAATCCAGTGCAGGAGATGCAAGAGATGTGGGTTTGATCCCTGGATCGGGAAGATCCCCTAAAGAAGAAAATAGCAGCCTTCTCCAATCTGCTTGCCTGGGAAATCCCATGGACAGAGGAGCCTGGCGGACTACAGTCCGTGAGATCGCAAAGAGTTGGACATGACTGAGCAACAGAGCTTGCACACACATGCACACGAGAAGTCCCTGAAGCTTGGGGCCTGCCTGATAATGTTACCACAGAAGGAATGTCATGATGATTTCCTCCACTGCACTAACCTGGAGCTGCCTCTCCACAGCCCAGTATTAGGAACATCTCAGGGAAAGGGGAGAAGACGGCTCCCAGGGGACTGGCAAGCTTGAAGGGAAACGGCAGGTGCGGTTTTGTGCGGGATCATCTTAGCTAAGCTGGAGCTGAGTTTCCCAGAATCCCCTTTCTGTGTGGTTTTGTTAAGATTGGCTGCAGGGAAACTTGTACATAACTTGAATGGGGAAACTGAGGTAGCACCCTTGAAGCCCGAGGTGGAGTGCCCTGTGCGTGGCTGCCGATGTGCAGGCCTCCTTCGCCACAGGGGTGGGGTGTGGGGGGCGCGGCTGAGCCTATGGCTCCCCCAGCTCCTCTGAGCTCCAGGCCAGAGCCAGATGCAGCTCAGTAAGGAGAAGGCCAGCTTCTTCCGTGGGTTTCCCAGGGCGCCTGGGTGAGGGACAGGCACAGGTCCAGGTTGTCTTCATGGGTTCTAGTTGGTTCTTGCAGGTCTGGCTTGCCTCTCTGTCCTTTTTCACATCTGGGTTTTTCCCTGACCGCCAGCCCTGCTGGCCTACAGCAAAGTTATGCCCACCACAGAGTCAAGCTTCCCATGGACACTTCACCAGTTCCCACCACTATAAAACATCCAGTGCCCACAAAAGCCTTTTATTCCACATCACTCGTCATGGCTCTGCTTCCTAAAACGAACCCTGAGTGATATCGCCTGGCAGGCTGCAGTGACCCTGTCTGACAGAAGGGAAGGACCTTTTTCATTGCTTTGGAAAACAAAATTCCAAGTGATGAGCTTACTTAAAAAATTTACAGAGCTCTCAGTAAATAAGCGGACAACTCCTTATTGTTAGAATTATCTCCCAGGAAGCAACTCTTAAGAACCTCAAACTGAAATCTGACACATATTTCTTGATAAACATAGCTTATAGGACTTCCTTTAAATACTTTGCAAAAACTCTGAACTTTTAGGAAAATAAAAGAAGTCAACCTCCAATCAAAGTATAACATTAACCTCAAATTATTTCTATTTAGCTATATCCTCCCCCCACCCTGCCTTTTACAAAGCCACTTGAGAAATTCCATTTGACAAGGGATATTATTACAGTTTGTAATGCCCAACATCAGGGCAAGACTTTTTTTCCTCTTTTGTAAAATCAATTTGAGTTATTTACAATGAACTTAAAAACCATGAACTTTAATGAAAAAGCTTGACAGGTTTGATGTATGATAGACTAAAGTTTCAAAAAAAAATTTTTTTTTTTTCTTTTTTTGGCCGTGGAATAAAAACATGGGTCTAGCCACTCCGTCTCTTCTCATAGAGCAGTGAAACAGAGTTGCCTGGTGATTATAAAATTTCTACAGAAAACTAGTTAACAAAAGAGATGTAAATGTTTTTCCATCAATGGAATAATGTAGCCAGAGGGGGCTTCGTTTCTCCCCAACAAATAGAATCGGTTTTTGTGTGTTTGTCTGCAAGCTAGTTACTGATTACATTACGTTGTTTATTCTGTCCAAGTAGTTTCTTATAATTATTTTTCAGGAGAACCACAAAATAGATAGGTACAGCATACTCTTGCCAAACACTGGATTCTGGCCACATATGGCTTGACTTAAGTGATGTTGTTCAACACATTCCTTCAGGGCTTCCATTGCGGTTGCACCCCAGCTTCTTGTTTTGTTAATGACTTTGCAGTAGTTGTAAGCAGTTTCTCAAAAGTAATCTTCAGCCCAGTGTTTACTTCGACCACTGGCTGTTGATTTTAGAAGGAACTCTTTTTTCAAAGGAAATCCCTCCACTTTTCCTGTGCCTACAGGCAAGGCAGAATAATTGTCATGGCACCCGGCCCCATGCGTTTAGAGCTTTAAAATGATCACAAAATTACTTTTCCCCTTTCATTTATTTTCCTCTTAAATCCTGTTTTACAGTAATCATTCAAATGACTTCACTACATGGTCAGCCAAATAATGGCTTTAGGAGGCTGGCTATTTTAAATAGCGAGGACTAAATAGCCACTTCTCAGTACAAACCTTTTAAAAAGTATTTGTTTAATGAACATGAAATGTCTAGAATATGAATGCAAATGCATCAGAAGTGCAATTACACTTTTTCTAAAAACCTTTTATGCAAAAAAAAGTAGATTTTATTCCTTACTTGTAACTTCCTTAAAGATTGTATTTGTAAATGTCTCCGCATGAAATAAAAAGGAAAAGAATAGGGTAAGATTAGAACGGAAAACATCTTTTAGAATTGTTAGAGATATCTACCTAGTGACTTACTACTTAATATTAAATTATTGACTTCACAATATAAATATCAAATTAGTTCCTTAGCTGAGGGAATCTCTACACCCTGTGTTCTATCCCTTTCATAAATTCTTTGACTCTGTTAAGTTTCTTTATGACATGTCATTCATTGAGATTAATATTTAAACTACAGAAAGAATAAAACTTGGCTCACTCTAAATTTGTTAGACTTTTCCTTAAACTTGGTCATTTCTGTTCAACAGTCCTTCCCTCCCCAAACTATGACAGCATGCTGTGCTGTGCTAAGTTGCTTCAGCCATGTCCGACTCTTTGCGACCCTACAGACCGTGGCCCGCCAGGCTCCTCTGTCTAGGGCATTCTCCAGGCAAGAAAGTTGGAGTGGGTTGCCATGCCTTCTCTAGGTGATCTTCCTGACCCAGGGATGGAAACCTCATCTCTTTCATCTCCTGCATTGGCAGGCGGGTTCTTTACCACTAGAGCCACCTGGGAAGCATGACAACAACCAGTTCAGTTCAGTTACCGACCCCATGGACTGCAGCCAGGCTTCCCTGTCCATCACAAACTCCTGGAGCTTACTCAAACTCATGTCCATCGAGTCGGTGATGCCATCCAACCATCTCATCCTCTGTCATCCCCTTCTCCTCCTGCCTTCAACGTTTCCCATCATCAGAGTCTTTTCCAGTCAGCTCTTCGCATCAGGTGCCCAAAGACAGATAGCTGCTGGGTGAGAACATGCCTCCTGGCTGGGCTTGGATGAAGATGGGCTCAGGGAGCCCTTTAATTGCTGAATTGACTCACAAGTGCTATGATGTCCAAGAAAGCTGGTAAAGCTAGAAATACTCAGATATAGTCAGAAGGAATTTAAATAGTTGATTAACTTTGTCATTTAAAAATTGTATTAAAAATTTTGGGGTCTAAGATAACAAATTTGTGAAACGTTTCATATTTTTTATGTGTGTACATACAGCTGATTCATATTGTTGTACAGCAGAAGCTAACACAACACCATAAAGCTACTTCAATTAAAACATAAAGTTAAAAAAATTTGGAGGGGATAACTGTTTTGTTTGGAAAATATCCAGATGTAGGAAGAATGCTAGAACTAGAAAATCACCATTTGGCAGTAATCATTTCAGTTAAGAATCATCAACTGCTAAAATTCGTGGACGAAAACAACATGAGAAAAAAAGATATCTGCACAGTTTCAACATATCTTTGCCCATGTTGTCATTGTTCAGTTGCTAAGTCGTGTCTGACTCTTTGCGACCCCAAGGACTGTAGCATACCAGGCTCCCCTGTCCTTCAACTATCTCCCAGAGTTTGCACAACTTCACGTCCACGGAGTCAGTGATGCCACCCAACCACCAACCATCTCATCCTTCGTCGACCCCTTCTCCTCCTGCCCTCAATCTTTCCCAGCAAAAGGGTCTCTTCCAGTGAGTAGGCCCATTGCATCAGGTGGCCAAAGTATTGGCACTTCAGCAACAGTCCTTCTAATGAATATTCGGGGTTGATTTCCTTCAAGATTGACTGGTTGGATCTCCTTGCTGTCCAAGGGACTCTCAAGAATCTTCTCCGGCACCACAAATCGAAAGCATCAATTCTTCAGCACACAGTCTTCTTTATGGTCCAACTTTCACAGCCGTACATGACTACTGGAAAAACCATAGCTTAGACTATATATCTTCCTCGTAGGCTACATTACAAATGAGGAAAAGAGTTATATTCCCGTGGAAAAGCCTGGCCTCACTGAGGACAGTTCTTTTGCCTCTTTCCTGTTTGCCCATTTCCATTCCCCTCTAACTTTGAAAGAGCCTAATTAACCTGTTGATACTTTCCTACATAAAAGGAAGAATAAAGAATTAAGTAGTTACAGAATGACTAGCTCTCTCCCCTCAAGAGCACTCTTAGCAATCCTGCAGGCAGATCCTGTGGCTGAGATCACTTGCGAAGACAGAGTCAGCCAGTGTGCTCACAGTGGACAAGGGTGCAGAACCCCGCCTCCTGCCTCGATGACCACTAAGATTCTTTCCCCTTTAAAACCTGTCGTGGCTGGGACTTCCCTTGTGGTCCAGTGGTTAAGAATCTTCCTTGCAACGCAGGGGAGGTAGGTTCCATCCCTGGTCAGGGCAGTAAGATCCCATATGCCACAGAAGCCCGCCAGACACAACTAGACAGTCTGGACATTGCAACCGGGACCCCATGTGGCAAAATAAATAAATATCAAAATAAATACTGCATGGCTGAACAGAAATCTTGGAGATGGTCTCAGGACATAAGTTCACCTTCTCACTGGCTTGATGACTTTTCTGATTAAAGCACCTTTCCTTTCTGTTGACACCCGCCCCTCCAGTTACTGAATTTTGAGCTGTGAGCAGCCAAACCTGAGTTCTGTAACGTCACCACTTGAACCAGAGGTCCAGGTTAACTTTATAAATCAGGGAACAAAGCAACACATGTGCTTCCAAGGACACACAGAAGTTTTCTGGCAGCCCTACCACAAGTGTGTAACTGAATCTGATCACGGAGAAACATCAGAAACACCCAGATTGGAGGATGTTCTACAAAACAGCTGCCTTGTACTCGTCAGAAGAGTCATGAAAGACTAAGGCTGGAGGGTTCCTGATTAAAGATGACCAAATAGACACGGTGACTAAATGCAGCTCACTGTGGAAATGACCATCTGAGTCTGACAGAGAGGACGCAAAGTTCAGAGATTCAGAGCCTGGCCTACAACATCAGTTTATAATGCGACCCATCTATGGGATCCAAACAGAGGCACACGGGTCAAAAATCAAAAACTGATTTTTGTTGGAGGCAATTTTGTATAGTGAAAACCTATGAATTTTAATAGAACAAAAGTCACGGGCTACTGAATACTGTATTTGGCAACACATAGGCTGAGCGCTGAAGAATTGATGCTTTTGAACTGTGGTGTTGGAGAAGACTCTTGAGAGTCCCTTGGACTGCAAGGAGATCCAACCAGTCCATTCTGAAGGAGATCAACCCTGGGATTTCTTTGGAAGGAATGATGCTAAAGGTGAAACTCCAGTACTTTGGCCACCTCATGCGAAGAGTTGACTCATTGGAAAAGACTCTGATGCTGGGAGGAATTGAGGGCAGGAGGAGAAGGGGACGACAGAGGATGAGACGGCTGGATGGCAACACCGACTCAATGGACATGAGTCTGAGTGAACTCCAGGAGTTGGTGATGGACAGGGAGGCCTGGCTGCTGCGATTCATGGGGTCGCAAAGAGTCAGACACGACTGAGCGACTGAACTGAACTGAAGGCTGAGTAGGGAAGTAGAAAAAAGGCACACAGGTGGGGACACCAGAGGACTTGTCCCTGTCACCCCCTCCACCAGCCCCATGAATGCTGTGACAGTTGATCCTGGCATAGAGTGTGGTTACCACACTGTGTAAGGATCAGCGTTTGCCTGAAACACCACTGCTATTCACAACAGCCAAGACATGGAAGCAACCTAAATGTCCACCAATAGGTGAATGGATAACGAAGATGTGGTATATACAATGGAATACTACTCAGTCAGAAAAATACAAAATGAAATAGGCCATTTGCAGCAACACAGATGCACCTAGAGATTATCATACGAAGTGCAGTTAATCAAAAGAAAAAGGATGAATACTGTACGATATTGCTTATACGTGGAATCTAAAATATGACGCAAATGAACTTAACTATGAGAGAGAAACAGACTGACAGACATAAAAACAGGTTTGTGGTTGCCAAGGAGAAGGGGCAAAGGGGAGGGGCAGGGTGGGAGTTTGGGATTAGCAGATGCAAACTATTACATATAGGATGGAGACACAACAAGGCCCTACAGTAGAGCAGAGCAAACCACAGTCAACATCCTGTGATAAATCATAATGGTAAAGAACATGAAAAAGAATGCAAATATCACTGAATCCCTTTGCCATACTGCAGAAATTAACACAACACTGTAAATCAAATACTCTTGAATAACATTTTTTTAATGCATTTCTCTTTCCCACAAATGCCTGAGATAAGGATGAAAGCTTAAAACCTTCATTTTGCAAAGTTTGGAAGTTGTTTTTTGATGTCAGGCAAATAGGAATGTTGGGACCTGAATGCCTTCTTGCTTTGGGACAACCATTTTAGTCCATTTAATTCTGATTACACTTGGCTTCAATATGAGATTTAAGTGACTTTAGAGTACTTAGCAGTCTCTCTGTTTTTCTATGGCCTTGGTCCCAGACACTTACAAAACATCAGCTGTGCATTTCTGAGAGACAGTTGCACACACAGAGGTCCAGGTCTTGGCAGACCTGCTGGGAAACCAAGACAGATAGAAATAGAGGACTCCGATATGTGGTCACGCTTTGCTACAATATCCAAAAGCAAAACTGCTTCAAGGGAGAGCATTATACAGTAAGTGTTAAACAAAGTTTCCAGAGCCAAAATATCTACGGAGTGGGGATGCAGTAACTCGTGGTTTAACATCTAAGGCGGGACAGGGAAAGACTGTTGGCTGTATGCTGATTTGGTTCCATTTTAGCCATTTCCTTCATCGGTGCCTAATTAGTAGAAACTTCCCCAAAGGAGCTAAGGTTCACTAAGGCTTTTCATTCTCAGGGGAGAGAGAAACTGCTGAAGGGGAGCCTGACAGTGAATTGTTCAAACTATATCTCTGTTCAGTGTGTCCAATACATTCTTGAGGCAGGTGCTCGAATTCACAGGCTCTTTAGAGAGAATTTAGCCGCCCCAGGAATATACTGGTTAAGAAGAAAGGAGGGGCCGGGGGTGCGGTGGGGGAACCCACAGCATGAGCTGCTAGGAGGGAAAAAGCTAATCGCAGGAACTTGTCTGCCTGCCGGGGAGAGGTGCAGCTGTCAGAGCACTAAGGTAATGAGTCTCAGACCAAAGTGGATTTTGCAGCAGAACTGTGCTCTCCGATAAATAGAGGAGCTTGAACTCCAGCACCACCCCGCTATTCCGTGGTAATGCCCCCATTTTGGCACTGACTGGGTGGTCTTAAGCCCACTGCCACCCTGGTTACACCGGCCACACCAATCAAGGCCCCGCAGCTGAGACCCTGCCTGACCTGACTCAGGAGCCTCTTTCAAACTCCGATTCGCTGGTCTGTGTGGGATGCTTTTTTCGCTACTTTTATTTATGGGATTACATAAATGAGCCATTAAAAATGTAAATCTTCAGGACAGTGGAATAATACAGATTTAAACAATCAGCTTGGGGGCGGTACAGTACAGAAACAGCCCTGCACCCACCCTATCGGCACATCGTGACTATGGCAACAATAGTGGGTGACGGCAAGGACCGAGAGGAGAGGGACAAAACATCCCGCATGGTGGCCGTCACTGGCACCAGAGAAAGATTAGGGTGTTCTTTTTTTTTCTTTTTTCTAAAAAGAGTATTAGAACAATGATGAAGATGTGCCATTATGATCAACAAAGGATGGGGCATCCCTCACAGGCTGCAGTTAGGCACAACACAGAGTTGAGAAGTTTATCCCCACCTCGTGGCAAATTATTTAACCCTTTTGTGGCTTTTTTTGCAGAAGCTAAGAAAAAAAAAGGGAAGGGGATGAGTTGGGACAGAATCACTCTCATCTCCTTGTCCAGTTGTGATACTTTTAGGTTAATGTTTTTAACTCTGTTCCTACAAGTGAAATCTAGGGGAGCCCCCCGTGCGCATAGTCAGACCAGAGCCACCGTTGCCATCTTGCTGCACTGAAAGGCAGCAGGGCGATGTGGGGTGGCGGGCGACCTGACGACCTGGAGGGCCCCCAGACTGCAGTGGGTCCTGAGGCCCCCTCTCTGCAGAGCTGGAAACCACTGCCCTCTGCCAAGGTCCCACCCGCCCCTACCACGACCATCCTGCGGCTCCGACGTGGAAAGGGGCGGCATATTGGCAAGGGTGCCACAGGGAACACGCAGCACGGTGGGCGAGAGGCCGGGGTACCTGGCAGGGTGGGTGCCCCAGGGAGAGGAGACTTGCTGTGAGCCCAAGTGAGACTCTCCCTCGCGTCACACCAATCAAGGCCCACACCACACAGCATCCCACACAGACGAGCGAATCGGAGTTTGAAAGAGGCTCCTGAGTCAGGTCAGGCAGAGTCTCGGCTGCAGGGCCTTGATTGGGCAAGTAGGGACAAGGGCCCCTTCAGAACCTGTCCCCTTATAGTGTGCTCGCTAGCACCCACAGTCTAGAAGTTGAGGTCAGGCAGGTGACGATTACCACTGCCTCTGTCCCATGGAGGTCAGCTAGGCCTGAGCTCTGCGTCCTGGTCTCCTGGGCAGCCTTTCTCTTGAGGCTGCCTCATTGCCTCTCTGGCTGTATCCCCCACCCCAAATTCACCCTCTGGACCCACCTTCCTCATTGGCTTCCTCTCCTATTGTACCCTTGTAAACGTCCAGCCACTACCCAGAGAGGTGGCTTGGAGCTTTGTAAGATACAGTCATCTGCTTCCCAAAGCCCAACCAGACTGGGGAGAACGGAGCCAGTTCATAGCTCTCTGGGGAGGCTGTGGAGAGGGGACGACATATGCCAAATGACCCCTCCCCACTAGCTCACTGAAAGCTCCTGATCACAGAACTCTTGGACCTCTGAACTCGGAGGTTGTGATGACCCTCCAGAGAAGGAGTTCTCAACCTCTACCACACGCTGGGACCATCTGCAGGACATGAAGAAATCCTGAGTCCTGGGTCCATCCCCAGACATTCTGACTTGGTCAGCCGGTGTGTACCCTCGGAATCAGGCGGAGAACCACCGGTCTGGAGATAAAACGGTTGTGTGAGAACTGTCTAAATGGACACAGTGCTTTCATCCTGGGTGTCATAGTGACTGCGCTGTCACAGTTTAGGACAGTTGGGCGCAGAGTTGGCAGAGGGGTGTGGACAGCAGGCGGACAGAGCCCTGCAGAGTCAGACTGACTAGCTGGGTTAACCCAAGTGAATGTGAACTAACAAAAACCATCACTAAGCAACACAAGTTGGGAATAATATCGCTGATGCTCAATCCATGTGCACCAAAGAGGCTTTGCAGGAGAAATGATGAGGTTGTATATGTGTGTACATGTGTATGTGTGTGTGCGTGTGTGTGTGTGCATGTCTGTGTGTGTGTGCATGCATGTGAGTGTGAATGCATGCGTGTGCATGTGTGTGTGTGTGCACTAGGGAGGGTCTGGGAGGACAGGATGGATAAGACAGGCAGACAGAGAGGGAAGCTGGAGGGGAAGGCTGAAGTCCCTGCCCCGACTCTGTTGCTCTTTTCCCCTCCTGGGGCCTTGGCTTTGGCACTGCTCCGTCCCACCTCCCACCACTGTGTGATGCTTCCCCATCAGCTACAGTAAGGTGGTCCTACCCAAAGCACTTCCTCAAAGTCCCATCTGAAAGACACTCCTGTATTCACAGAGGACACACACAACACAAAGGGCTCACAAGGACACATTTTCAAGGTGCACATAGATAGTAAAAGAGGTTAGGAGTGACCATAGTTAACCCTCAATCATTTACATAAGGAATGGAAACTCAGGCTACAGAAAATCCAGAGCTATTTTCTAATAAGTTCTGGAATGCAATTTTTTCTTTATCATATCTGTAACGGCAGATTGGGAGTCTTTTGAGGGCAGAGACTATGCTTAAAGTTTTTATGCTGGTAAGAAAGGAACTTGCTTGTAATATGAATGGTGCATTAATCTTTGCTGCACAATAATTATTCAGTTCAGTTCAGTCGCTCAGTCGTGTCCGACTCTTTGCGACCCCATGAATCACAGCACGCCAGGCCTCCCTGTCCATCACCAACTCCCGGAGTTCACTCAAACTCATGTCCATCGAGTCGGTGATGCCATCCAGCCATCTCATCCTCTGTCGTCCCCTTCTCCTCCTGCCCCCAATTCCTCCCAGCATCAGGGTCTTTTCCAATGAGTCAACTCTTCGCATCAGGTGGCCAAAGTATTGGCGTTTCAGCTTTAGCATCAGTCCTTCCAAAGAACACCAAGGACTGATCTCCTTTAGAATGGACTGGTTGGATCTCCTTGTAGTCCAAGGGACTCTCAAGAGTCTTCTCCAACACCACAGTTCAAAAGCATCAATTCTTCAGCACTCAGCTTTCTTCACAGTCCAACTCTCAAATCCATACATGACCACTGGAAAAACGATAGCCTTGACTAGACAGACCTTTGTTGGCAAAGTAATGTCTCTGCTTTTGAATATGCTATCTAGGTTGATCATAACTTTCCTTTCAAGGAGTAAGCGTCTTTTAATTTCATGGCTGCAATCACCATCTGCAGTGATTTTGGAGCCCCAAAAAATAAAGTGACACTGTTTCCACTGTTTCCCCATCTATTTGCCATGAAGTGATGGGACCAGATGCCATGATCTTCCTTTTCTGAATGTTGAGAAACATTGAGCTTTAAGCCAACTTTTTCACTCTCCTCTTTCACTTTCATCAAGAGGCTTTTTACTTCCTCTTCACTTTCTGCCATAAGGGTGGTGTCATCTGCATATCTGAGGTTATTGATATTTCTCCCAGCAATCTTGATTCCAGCTTGTGCTTCTTCCAGCCCAGCGTTTCTCATGATGTACTCTGCATATAAGTTAAATAAGCAGGGTGACAATATACAGCCTTGAGGAACTCCTTTTCCTATTTGGAACCAGTCTGTTCCATGTCCAGTTCTAACCCAGTTCTAACTGTTGCTTCCTGACCTGCATATAGGTTTCTCAAGAGGCAGGTCAGGTGGTCTGGTATTCGCATCTCTTTCAGAAGTGTCCACAGTTTATTGTGATCCACACAGTCAAAGGCTTTGGCATAGTCAGTAAAGCAGAAATAGATGTTTTCCTGGAACTCTCTTGCTTTTTCCATGATCCATTGGATGTTGGCAATTTGATCTCTGGTTCCTCTGCCTTTTCTAAAACCAGCTTGAACATCTGGAAGTTTATGGTTCACGTATTGCTGAAGCCTGGCTTGGAGAATTTTGAGCATTACTTTACTAGCGTGTGAGATGAGTGCAATTGTGCAGTAGTTTGAGCATTCTTTGCCATTGCCTTTCTTTGGGATTGGAATGAAAACTGTCCTTTTCTAGTCCTGTGGCCACTGCTGAGTTTTCCAAATTTGCTGGCATTATTGAGTGCAGCACTTTCACAGCATCATCTTCCAGGATTTGAAATAGCTCAACTGGAATTCCATCACCTCCACTAGCTTTGTTCGTACTGATGCTTTCTAAGGCCCACTTGACTTCACATTTCAGGATGTCTGGCTCTAGGTGAGTGATCACACCATCGTGATTATCTTGGTCATGAAGATCTTTTTTGTATAGTTCTTCTGTGTATTCTTGCCACCTCTTCTTAATATCTTCTGCTTCTGTTAGGTCCATACCATTTCTGTCCTTTATGGAGCCCATTTTTGCATGAAATGTTCCCTTGGTATCTCTAATTTTCTTGAAGAGATCTCTAGTCTTTCCCATTCTGCTGTTTTCCTCTATTTCTTTTCATTGACCGCTGAGGAAGGCTTTCTTATCTCTTCTTGCTATTCTTTGGAACTCTGCATTCAGATGCTTATATCTTTCCTTTTCTCCTTTGCTTTTTGCTTCTCTTCTTTTCACAGCTATTGGTAAGGCCTCCCCAGACAGCCATTTTGCTTTTTTGCATTTCTTTTCCATGGAGATGGTCTTGATCCCTGTCTCCTGTACAATGTCATGAACCTCCATCCATAGTTCATCAGGCACTCTATCTATCAGATCTAGGCCCTTAAATCTATTTCTCACTTCCACTGTATAATCATAAGGAATTTTATTTAGGTCATACCTGAATGGTCTACTGGTTTTCCCTACTTTCTTCAATTTAAGTCTGAATTTGGTAATAAGGAGTTCATGATCTGAGCCACAGTTAGCCCCCAGTCTTGTTTTTGCTGACTGTATAGAGCTTGTCCATCTTTGGCTGCAAAGAATATTATCAATCTGATTTCGGTGTTGACCATCTGGTGATGTCCATGTGTAGAGTCTTCTCCTGTGTTGTTGGAAGAGGGTGTTTGCTATGACCAGTGAGTTCTCTTGGCAAAACTCTATTAGCCTTTGCCCTGCTTCATTCCATACTCCAAGGCCAAATTTACCTGTTACCCCAGGTGTTTCTTGACTTCCTACTTTTGCATTCTAGTCCCCTATAATGAAAAGGACATCTTTTTTGGGTGTTAGTTCTAAAAGGTCTTGTAGGTCTTCATAGAACCGTTCAACTTCAGCTTCTTCAGTGTTACTGGTTGAGGCTAAGGCTTGGATTAAGGGGAAATCAAAACTACAATGAGGTAACATCTCATACTGATCAGAATGGCCATCATTAAAAAGTCTACAAATAATAAATGCTGGTGAGGGTGTGGAGGAAAGGGAACCCTCCTACACTGTTGGAATGTAAACTGGTGCAGCCACTATGGAAAACAACACGGAGGGTCCTCACAAAACGAAAAACAGAATTGCCATATGATCCAGCAATCCCACTTCCCAGAATATATCTGGAAAAAAACTATAACTGAAAAAGATCCATGTACCTCTATGTTCATAGCAGCACTATTCATAATAGCCAAGATATGGAAACAGCTTAAATGTCCGTCAGCAGACGGATGGATAGAGAATATGCATAAAGGACATATATACATAATGGAATACTATCCAGCCATTAAAATGAGCAAAATAATGCCATTTGCAGCAGCATGGATGGACCTAGAGATTATCACACTGAGTCAAGTAAGTCAGAAAGAGAAAGACAAACACCATATTCCATGTATCACTTATATGTGAGATCTAAAATACCACACAAATGAACATATCTTCAAACAGATACAGACTCACAGACATAGGGAACAGACTTGCGGCTGCCAGGGGGAGGGGTGTGGGGGCGATGGATTGAGAACAAGGTCCTACTGTGCAGGACAGAGAACTACATTCAATATCCTATGATTAGTCATAATATTATTTTTGATTATTATTTATCCATTGTGCATATAATAACATCCACTAACTCTAAATTCTGAATCCATTGTCTACCCCCCAATCTCCTCCCCTTGGCAGCTACAAGCCTGTTCTCTATGTATGGGCTTCCCTGATGGCTTAGATGGTAAAGAATCCACCTACAATGCAGGAGACCCCAGTTCAATTCCTGGGTTGGGAAAATCTGCTGGAGAAGGGACAGGCTACCCACTCCAGTATTCTTGGGCGTCCCTTGTGGCTCAGCTGGTAAAGAATCTGCCTGCAATGCGGGAGACCTGGGTTCAATACCTGGGTTGGGAAGATCCCCTGGAGAAGGGAAGGCTACCCACTCCAGTATTCTTACCTGGAGAATCCCATGGACAGAGGAGCATGTTGGGCTACCGTCCATGGGGTCACAAAGAGTTGCACATGACTGAGTGACTTTCACTCATGTCACTTACTCATCCATATGTATAACTGAGTCATTTTGCTGTACAGTAGAAATTAACACAACATTGTAAATCAACTATGTTAATAAAATTTTAAAAACCTTTGCTGCATAAATGATCTACTCACTCAGAAATTTGCGGTGGGGGGGAAGACTAGAATACTCCAACTATCCTGAAATCCTCCAGAAAGCCTTCTATTCTCATGGACTTCCACACCTTTGCACACTTGGTTGCATCTATTTGGAATTCTCTGTCATGTCCTGGCCTCTCTCCCTCCTCCAGGATCCAAATTCCAAACTGCAATCAGCCTCCAGTTTCAGCTAAGTGAGGCTCTCCCTACCATCAGACCCTCCCTCTGCCCTTGGACTCACTCCATCCCCTGGAGCACCCCGTTGTGAAGCATCTTTCTGTTTCTTTGTCTCCCACTGAAGTACATGCTCAGTGAGCCTCCAGGCCACTTTTATCTATTGGCCTCAGTGCCTGGCACTGTGGTACATTAATCTATAAATTTTCTGCATAAATGAATGAGTGAACACAGAAATACCTGTTAGTTAAGGTGTACATAGTTAAAAATTAACTTGAGAACCCTGGGTCCCTAAGTATAGAAGTTATTGGGCAGTTTAGTTTTTGCAAGTGTTGCCTTTCCCATTTTGATTTCAAGTGGATTTTAAATAAATGAATAGATCAAATTACTATGATAATTAAAATAACCAGCACATTATAGTGCCTGCCACATGCCAAACTCATCTTTAAGCACTTCGCATACAGAATACTTCCTACTTCAGACTTTATGTTTGACTTACTTTAGTCTGGATATCCCACACCTTCTGATGAGAGAAACCATGATTATTTATTGTTGCTTAAATATATTAATACATCTAATCAATTTTGTACAAAAATCAAAACCATCATGTGAGTTGGAGAAGAGAGCGTTCTTTGCTCAATTTAGAGCTTGTACAAAGATATGATTTTTCTATGAAACAACGTCAAAAGATATAAGAGGGCTTCCGTGATGGTTCAGTGGTAAAGAATCTGCCTGCCAATGCAGGAGACACGGGTTCAATCCCTGACTTGGGAAGATCCCACATGCCAGGGAGCAACTAAGCCCAAGTGCCACAGCTACTGCGCCTGCATCCTGGAGCCCATGTGCTGCAACTGGTAAAGCCAGGGCACTCTGGAGCCCCTGCTCCACAACAGGAGAAGCCCCCGCAATGAGAAGCCTGCATATCGTAATTAGTGAGTAGACCCTACTTACTGCAACTGGAGAAAAGTCCTTGCAGCAACAAAGATCTAGCACAGCCAAAAATAAATAAATAAATAAAATTATTTTTTAAAAAGATCTGGGAAACAAAAAGCTGTGAGTCTTGAAGAAAGATACTTTCTGTTGAAATTGCTCCTATAAAAGCTTCTTTTCAATCTTATTTTCTATAAATTGGGGCTACAGAGCGGGGAGCAGGATAGCTCATCCAAAACTGTGTGAACTAGAGGCAATCATTTTCATTTTCTAAATGTTTTTCCATGTTGAGAGAAATGAAAACTTCCTTATTATGAAAATCATCCTCTTGGATTCTTCTTCTTTTCAGGTTGGGGAGCATCATTAAGTGATGTGGAGTTCACAGGGCTAAGTTTTTATTGTGAGCTGAATGGTTTACAGAGTGAGGATTAGGCTCAAATTGATTTCTTTTTGCTTCTTCAATCCTCAAGTTGGGAGAGAAGCCTTTTGGCGATAGGATATGAAAAGTGGTGCCTTCTGCCAGGGCTGTGTTAATCTGATGGTGAGGGTGATGGTGATGATGGTGAGAATGGTGAGGATGATGGTGAAGAGAGCAATGATCATGGTGAGGATGGTGAAGACGCTGGTGGGAAAGAAGGAGAGGAAGAAGGAGAAAGGGAAAGAAGAGAAGGACGAAGAGCAGAAGAGCTACCCATCCAGTTGTTGTTCATCTCCGTTATGCTGCATTTATTGCTGAGCCTGACGGCAACACTGATTATTTCTCTTAATAGTAGCAATATTGTGAAACTGCAGAAGATTCCGGAAGAATTTCTACTTTGTCTTTTGTGATGTCAGGAATGTTCACCTGGGTAATGCTCTGTCATTTTGTCTTGTCCATTTTCTGGGCCCTGGGCACTTGGCAGGCAAAACAAGAGTTGGGAGCTGTGGTTTTGTAATGACTCCAGAGGGTGGGTTCTGTCCAGGATTTCTCTGCCCCTTTTCACCGAGGAACTTGGATTGATGTGTTCAGTTGTTTATCCAAAATCGAGTAAACAAAACCTAGTGACTACATTGCCTCTTCTTTCTTTATCGCTTCCTATTTCGAAGCAATCAACATTTTAAAGTTACCATCAATTCACCTTCTATATTTTGCCTTCTTAAAGAGAAAAGAAAGCTAAAGCCCACTAACTAGTTTAAAAGAGATGATACGAACAAAGCAGGCTTTTTCCTCCCCATGAACTGTGTATATAATTACTTGAATCACGTTGAATTTCACCCATATGCTGAGGAAGGAAAAAAAAAACCCAGCAAAAATAACTACTGTGAATTCAAACTGCAAGTGAATGGAACCAGCCTCATTCATAAATGTCATATGAAGCTTTGGTTAAAAAGGCAAGTCTGTCATTCCAGGGACAGCAGCTGTTGTTATGTTGAACAAAATGGATACAAATGGGTATTATTTTAAAGTGAAATGCTTAATTTCAGGCCTAACAAGCACAGTGTCCTCTGTGTAGCCGTGTGTCACACGAGCCGGGGTCTCCGGTAGAGGGCTTGATTGCACAGGACATCAACCTCGCAGGCTGCGGCCGCCGGACCAGCAGACACACTGGCGGTGTCTGAGTTACTATGGCAATTGCAAAATGGGGAGGCCTTTTCTTCTTTTCCCCATCTCTGCGTGCAGCCACAGCCTGCTCCTGAATAGGCCACATCTGCAAAAAGTTTTAACACGGTACTCAGATAAAGAAAGGATCCCAAAAATGAGCACTGACCCGTCTCAAAAAATGTTGCAAATTTTACACACAAGAATTGGGGAGCCAGGCCACTTTGCACAGGTTATGTCATAATGCAAACACAAAGGGATAAAAGCACATGAAGGCTTTGGCTGTCAGATACTGAGAGGAGGGAACAGCAGAAGTAAATGACAGCTTAAATGCAGATGTAAGGAGAAAAGTCAAAGATGGGTGACAGAAAGTTACTGGTCAATGAATAAGGGAGAAATTTCAAACACACACACACAAAAAAACAGACAAAAGGGTAAAATACAATAAAATCTATCTATAGAGATTTACTGAGAAAACCCCCCAAAGCATATTCAGCAAATCTTAGAACTATGAAACCCTGTGAAACCAACACATGGCTCTTCAAACGGGGTCTTTGTAGACGTTCGGCATCCCACCACTGTTTCCATGCAACCCATCGCCAGACGAGGGTGTTTTCAGACAACGACAGAGCCCCCGGGGGAACTGGTGGTTTTGACACAGCTTGGAAAAAGGGAGGTTTGCTGATAAACACTACAAAAAAGAAGGTATAGACGATCTTTGGAAGCAAGCCTTTCTTGGAATGGAGGGATCGGCTTATACTAATTCCTGAGTTGTTTTAGGTGAAAAGACCCACAGCCCACCAACCTCCACCTCCCTACACACTTCAAAATTTGACACTTAGGTTTTACTTGAGTCTCCTCATCTCTCCCCAGTTTCACAGTGATGAGCAGTTTTCCAGAATGGACCTTCCTGCCCATACCCTTGGCGTGAGAGGTACCATCTTTAGGCTTCAGAAGAACACAGCTCGTCCCCCATGTCTCCCCCTCCCCCGCTCCAACCCCACCCCATCAGCACAGGGTCAGGGATGAACCACTCCCTCTCAAAAAATCCAAGTTCCTAGAAGAAGCAAAAATACTGAAATTAATCTTCACTTCTTTTAACTTAAAGAGCTATTCAGGGCGTGAAAGCAGTTGGAAAAGACTTGGGTGGGTAGCAGACTGAAAAGTTGCCATTTGCAAGGGTTGAGACTCCAAGGGAAGAATACTCTTAAATAGCATGAACTCCCCACAAAAAGTCCACAGTGCTGAAAGGCGTCCAGAGTCCAGTAAAACTGACACAACATTTCACATTCATTGACTCTTGTTCTTTTGGGGGAGTCTTCGTATGAAGAGAGAGAGACAATGGCAGACAATAGTGTTACCTTATCAAAGTTCAGTCATGCAGCTATTTCAAATACTTTTAACTGCTTGTCAATAGGTCTTGCAAGTCTCTGAGATTCTAAACGTTCTGTCACATTTGTGTACTAACCACTTAAAGTTCTGCTAAAGCTTTGTGACCTGGACTGCCTCCTCTTTATGTGGGTCAAAATGCAAGGCAAAGCCATTGTGTCAAACGGCCTTCATTAAATTCATTGATTTGACCTGTATTTTAAAGACCAGAAGTCAAATGGAATGGGAAGTTAAAGTTCCCATACAAAAATCTTCTCCTGGGCACTTTTCAGCTTCCTTGAACTCTCTGGTGTGGAGGCAAAGGACATTTGCGAGGCTGTTTGAAGTCTAGCTTGCAGCTACACAAGTTTTTTGGTGAAAAGTTGGAGTTTGTGTTGCATTTTATGCAAGAACAAAACAAATGCTAAGGTTGAAGGAAGCTATTGTCTTGAACTTGATTTTCTTCCCAGAGAGGTATTGATAGTTTGTCTGCCTTAGACAGCATCCTTGAGAGGGTCTGTTCTGTGTTGCTCTGCACAGAAGTCTCTGTTCCTGCTCAGAACTCTGAGTGAATTGTCATTCTTTTCATCAATATGCACTTTTTGGACTTAAAATGAGCTTAAATTTTCTTTTGGACGTTTTGAGGTACGTCAGCATTCAAAGCCCTATCTTTTTCTTGTGTGTGTTTTTATGGCTAAAATGGCCACAAACAGTGCTCGTTGAAAACAGGGGGTGGGGTCCTGGTGGAGAGAGTGAGAGACAAGGGAAGAGGAATTTTCAATAAAAAAACAGAAAAGGGCCCTTCATCTATGAGTCTACATCAGCCTTACATTGCTCCTCTCTCTCTCATTTTTAGCCTTCATCATTCTCCTTTACTTTCCAATTTAAAAGAATAGAAAAACTGGACTTCTTTGGTGGTCCAGTGGCTAAGAATCTGCCTGCCAATGCAGGGGACACAGGTTCGATCCCTACTCCGGGAAGATCCTACATGCTGCGGGGCAGCTAGGCCACTGCACCACAACTACTGAGCCTGAGCTCTAGGGACCATAAGCCTCAATTGCTGAGCCCAAGAGCTGCAATCACAGAAGCTCACATGTCCTAGAAGCCGTGCCCCACAACAGGAGAAGCCCCCACAATGAGAAGCCCAAGCACCACAGCTAGAGAGTAGCCCCCACTCGCCGCAACTAGAGAAAGCCTGAGCCTCAGTGAAGACCCAGCACACCCCCCAAAAAAATAAATAATAAAATTTTTAAAGAAGAGCAGAAAAACCATCTACCCATTTCTTTGTAGAAACACAACACAAATCCAACTGTTGGTACCACCTACTAATTACCATAACTCAGGAGATATTTTTTTCCCAACTAATTCAAGAAACACAATAGGGCCAGGAGAGAAGATGGCAGACACACCATTGACATGTGAACCTCAAGGAAGGTTCAAGACTCAAAGTCTGAACCTCAAGGAAGCAGAGTGCCTGAGACAGCAGAACAAAGTGGACAATGAGGCTCCATGTCAAACCAAGAAGGAGCCAAGAAGCCCAGGGGGTAAATGAATCATTTGTGAACATCACAAACCTTCTAGGACAGAGTTCTTGAAAGTCACAGAGACATTATCTCTGTGCCCATAAAGCTGTCTTCTAACTGCTGCCATGGGCAACGATGACCTGGTACAATGACCCAGCATGGCTGTTGAACGAGATATTCTCATCCTCACTCAATAAAGGGGGAAACTGAGATCTGAAGGTCAAGTAACTTTTCAAGAATACCTACCGAGGAAAAGAACTCAGATGCGTGTGACCCCAGAGCCCACACTCAGAGGGAAACTGTGTAAAATCTTCCAATTGCCGGTTCCTATGAACCTGTGAGTTTGGCTGAGAGCTAGAAAAGACTACATTAGATTAAATACTGGTAAGCACCAATTGGGGGTCACTGCCGTGAGATAAGAGATATTTTCCTGAGGGTACTTTTTAAAATAGAATAAAAATACATTTCTTGTGCTGTGCTGTGCTTAGTCACTCAGTCATATCTGACTCTTTGCGAACCCGTGGACTGTAGCCCACCAGACTCCTCTGTCCATGGAGATTCTCCAGGCAAGAATACTGGAGTGGGTTGCCATGTCCTCCTCCAACGGATCTTCCCAACCCAGGGATCGAACTCAGGCCTCTCGCATTGCAGGTGGATTCTTTACTGCATCTTACGACAGCTGTAAATAGAAGTCAGGAAGGTAAGCCCAGAAAGTGAAGTGTTTGCTCTGTTTATGTGCATGCGTGCCAAGTCGCTTCAGTCGTGTCTGATTCTTTGTGGGCTACCCATGGACAGGCTCCTCTGTCCATGGGATTCTCCAGGCAAGAATACTGGAGTGGGCTGCCATTTCCTTCTCCAGGGGATTTTTCTGACCCAGGGATCAAACCCACGTCTCCTGCATCGGCAGGCAGATTCTTTGCCATTGGCACCACCTGGGAAGGAAGCCCTTGCTCTGCTTCAGTTCAGTTCAGTTTAGTCACTCAGTCGTGTCTGACTCTTTGCGACCCCATGGACCTCAGTACGCCAGGCCTCCTTGTCCATCACCAACTCCCAGAGTTCACCCAAACTCATGTGCATCAAGTCGGTGATGCCATCCAGCCATCTCATCCTCTGTCGTCCCCTTCTCCTCCTGCCCCCAATCCCTCCCAGCATCAGGGTCTTTTCCAATGAGTCAACTCTTCGCATCAGGTGGCCAAAGTATTGGAGGTCACTAGGATGAGCCTCAGCATCAGTCCTTCCAATGAACACCCAGGACTGATCTCCTTTAGGATGGACCGGTTGGATCTCCTTGCAGTCCAAGAGACTCTCAAGAGTCTTCTCCAACACCACAGTTCAAAAGCATCAATTCTTCAGCGCTCAGCTTTCTTCACAGTCCAACTCTGCTTACCCTCAAAGAAATAGCAAAATTACACCCATGTATGAATCCCCAGAGTATGGTCCTTATGATGGGGACAGAGAGTGGTCAGATGCGCCCTGAGGGGCATAGGAATGGCCACTGTCCCCTGTCCCTCCTCAGGCTATGTTGCTCTGCTTACCTGAGACCTGTGGTCTCTCCACCTCCTTCAGGACAAAGTCTGGGTTGATTTAACATCTCTGGAAAGTTCCTGCCTTGCTTCATATTTTTCTACAGATCATATTTTCTCCTGGAACACAGTTCTGAGTTCAACATTCATCTTTTAGAGACGAGGACAATTGGGTCTTTTGGTTTGTTGCCTCCACGGCAGGTATATGCCCTGTGTTAAAAAAGCAATTTTTTCCTTTCCTGCAACTGCATAATTGGATGTTGCCACTGCTTCTGTTCATTACTAATTTAAGAAACCCAAAGCCAGGCCCGTCTCCTCCTGAGTTCCAGAAAGGTCAGGCTTCTGCCCTTGTGGGCCCCAAAGCAAGATCACCCCTGGGGGCCTAGAAGAGAGAGTGTGGCACCAAAGAGGATAATTCTTGAGTCTTAAAATCTGATGGATTTTGCCCTGCTTGGTTTTGGACTCACTTGGGACCCATGAAAAGGTCAGTTTTCATTTCAATTTCAAAGAAAGGCAATGCCAAAGAATGCTCAAACTACCGCACAATTGCACTCATCTCACATGCTAGTAAAGTAATGTTCAAAATTCTCCAAGCCAGGCTTCAGCAATACATGAACCGTGAACTCCTTGATGTTCAAGCTGGTTTTAGAAAAGGCAGAGGAACCAGAGATCAAATTGCCAACATCCGCTGGATCATGGAAAAAGCAAGAAAGTTTCAGAAAAACATCTATTTCTGCTTTATTGACTATGCCAAAGCCTTTGACTGTGTGGATCACAATAAACTGTGGACACTTCTGAAAGAGATGCTAATACCAGACCACCTGACCTGCCTCTTGAGAAACCTGTATGCAGGTCAGGAAGCAACAGTTAGAACTGGACATGGAACAACAGACTGGTTCCAAATAGGAAAAGGAGTTCATCAAGGCTGTATATTGTCACCCTGCTTATTTAACTTATATACAGAGTACATCACGAGAAACGCTGGACTGGAAGAAACACAAGCTGGAATCAAGATTGCCGGGAGAAATATCAATAACCTCAGATATGCAGATGACACCACCCTTATGGCAGAAAGTGAAGAAGCGCTAAAAAGCCTCTTGATGAAAGTGAAAGAGGAGAGCGAAAAAGTTGGCTTAAAGCTCAACATTCAGAAAATGAAGATCATGGCATCTGGTCCCATCACTTCATGGGAAATAGATGGGGAAACAGTGGAAACAGTGTCAGACTTTATTTTTGGGGGGCTCCAAAATCATTGCAGATGGTGACTGCAGCCATGAAATTAAAAGACACTTACTCCTTGGAAGAAAAGTTATGACCAACCTAGATAGTATATTCAAAAGCAGAGACATTACTTTTCTGACTAAGGTCCATCTAGTCAAGGCTATGGTTTTTCCTGTGGTCATGTATGGATGTGAGAGTTGGACTGTGAAGAAGGCTGAGCGCCAAAGAATTGATGCTTTTGAACTGTGGTGTTGGAGAAGACTCTTGAGAGTCCCTTGGACTGCAAGGAGATCCAACCAGTCCATTCTGAAGGAGATCAACCCTGGGATTTCTTTAGAAGGAATGATGCTAAAGCTGAAGCTCCAGTACTTTGGCCACCTCATGTGAAGAGTTGACTCATTGGAAAAGACTCTGATGCTGGGAGGGATTGGGGGCAGGAGGAGAAGGGGACAACTGAGGATGAGATGGCTGGATGGCATCACGGACTCGATGGACGTGAGTCTGAGTGAACTCCGGGAGTTGGTGATGGACAGGGAGGCCTGGTATGCTGCGATTCATGGGGTCGCAAAGAGTCGGACACGACTGAGCGACTGAACTGAACTGGGACCCATGACTCCTTTCTTCTTCCTGATTTTTCCCTTTGGGAATAGGAATATCTGTTCAGTGCCTGTTCCACTATAGTATTTTGGAAGCACACAACCCCTATCTGGTTTCACAGCTGGAGGGAAATTTCACCTCCAGAGGAATCATGCCTGAGTCTTACCCATACTTGATTCAGACCATCTTTAGATGAGATTTTGGACTTAGAGTTGATGCTAACATGGGCTGATCTGGGGGCTGTGGGAATAGGGGGATGTATTTGCATGCAAAGAGGACATGAATTGGGGGGTACCAGAGGGCAGAGAGTTACAGGCTGAATTGTGTCCCCTCTCAATTCATATGTTCAAGTCATAACCCCCAGTATCTCAGAATGTACCTATATTTTGGAGATTTTGTTCTTGTTGCTGTTCAGTTGCTAAGTTGTGTCTGACTCTTTGTGACCCCATGGACTGCAGCATGCCACGCTCCCCTCTCCTTCACTATCTCCTGGAGCTTGCTCAAATTCATGTCCATCAAGTCAGTGATGCCATCTAACCATCTTATCCTCTGCCACCCTCTTCTCCTCCTGCCTTCAATCTTTCCCAGCATTGGGATCTTTTCCAATGAATCGGCCCTTCCCACCAGGTGGCCAAAGTACTGGAGCTTCAGCTTCAGCATCAGTCTTTCTGATGCATATTCAGGGTTGATTTCCTTTAGGATGGACTGGTTTGATCTCCTTGCAGTCCAAGGGACTCTCAAGAGTCTTCTCCAGCACCGAAGTTTGAAAGCATTTTGGAGACAAGGTCTTTTAAAAGACAATTTAGTTAACGTGAGGTCACTAGGATGAGCTCTAATCCAACCACGTGGGTGTCCTGATGAGACGGGGGGAAATCTGGACCCAGACGTGAACAGAGGGAAAACCACGTGAAGGCCCAGGGAGAAGATGACCATCTAAGCCAAGGAGAGACGCCTCAGAGGACCGCCAGCCTGCCATCACCTTAATCTCACCCTTCCGGCCTCTGGAACCATGAGAAAATAAATTTCTGTTGTTCAAGGCATCCACTCTGTGGGACTTTCTTATGGCGGCCTTAGCAAACAACTATACTTGATTCCAATGTTGCAGGCCAACATTACCTTTTTAAAAACTTTCTGACCCATTTCTAGTTTTTTGTTATTGTTTGGTTTGTTTTAATGTATTTGACTGCTTCGGGTCTTAGTGATAGCCTGCAAACTCTTAGTTGTGGCCTATGGGATCTAGTTCCCTGACCAGGGATTGAACCTTTGGTAGAACATATTTTAATACAGGAAAACATTGCAGAGAAAATGCAAATTAGCTATAACCCCATAAGACTGAGAGAATCACTGTTAAAATTCACTCTGTTTAAAGGCTGACATCTATCTGTCTATCTGCCTAATAAAACTGGAGTCATCCCATACCTTGTATTTGCACAGTGTGATTTACACTCAGCATTATATTATGGTGTTTTCCCACATGTTAAACATTTACCAGAGACATTTAATGACTGCACAATTTTCCACCCTGTGTATGTACCACTTTATATATATATATAAAATAATCCCCCTTAGGACATTCATTTATTCAAATATATTTGTTGAGCATTCTCTACATATTAGGTGCTGGCAATATAGTCATAAGCGTGACAGATCAAGTCTTTGTCCTCCAAGAGTTACCATTCCAGTGCATGAAATGTGGTAAATGAGTAGTCAAGTATATAACATTGTGCCAAGTTATGACAGTTATATGAAAAAAGATGAAGCAAGAAGTTCTAGGCCAATATAACAGATTAAACACATGCATTCAACTTAAACCCTCTGGAAACACCACTAAAACCATATAAAGTGATTTTTTTTTTTGAGACATAACCCTGTAGAAGGAATTCCCAGGTGGTCATTGTGGTAAAGAGCCTGCTTGCCAATGCAGGAGATGAAAGAGATGTTGGTTTGATCTCTGGATCCAGAAGATTCTCTAGAGAAGGGCACAGCAACCCACTCCAGTATTCTCACCTGGAGAATCTCCAGGGACAGAGGAGCCTGATGGGCTACAGTCCCTGGAGTCTCAAAGAGTTGGACATGACTGAAGCGACTGAACATGTAGCAGCAACCCTGTAGAATCCAGGAGAACAGGAGACAAACAAAAGTGAAATTTAGACGTCCTAAACTGGAGAGACAAACAGCACCAACTGTTGGGAAACTAAGCAAGCTGAATCCCTCTGTCTACTCAGTTTGTATCACAGATCTCTCAAAAGGCACAGGGACTAGAAGCACCAGGTAACTCTGGAACTGGGGGTGAAGGAGAGAAATTGAAACAAAGAGGAGAAAGCATTTAGGAAGCAGCTCTACCTCAGGACCCCCACACCGACCCTGCTCCACCTGGCATCAGTCCTCTCCTGTCATAGGAGATGAGATGTTTGCTGTGTGAAGAGGAACTCTGGGGACCTCCTAATGGCCCAGTGACTAAGACTCTGCACTCCCCATGCAGGGGGCCCAGGTTCTACTCCAGGTCAGGGAACTAGATCCCACATGATGCCACTAGAAGACCCTGCATGCCACAACTAGGAGTCAGGGCAGCCAGATAAACAAATAAAAGGAGAAGGGACACATGTATGCCTAGGTTTGATTCATGCTGATGTATGGCAGAAACCAGCACAACGTTGTAAAGCAATTATCCTCCAATTAAAAGTAAAGAAATTAATTAAAAACAAATACAAATAAATATATTAAAAAAGAATAACTCTGGACAAGAGGACTGGAGACAGTGTGATTCTAAGAATAGGAGGATTAGCTCCTCTTGTGCTTCAGTTCAGTTCAGTTCAGTTCAGTCGCTCAGTCATGTCCAACTCTTTGCGACCCCATGAATCGCAGCACGCCAGGCCTCCCTGTCCATCACCAACTCCCGGAGTTCACTCAGAGTCGTGTCCATCGAGTCAGTGATGCCATCCAGCCATCTCATCCTCTGTCGTCCCCTTCTCCTCCTGCCCCCAATCCCTCCCAGCATCAAAGTCTTCTCCAATGAGTCAACTCTTCGCATGAGGTGGCCAAAGTACTGGAGTTTCAGCTTTAGCATCATTCCTTCCAAAGAAATCCCAGGGCTGATCTCCTTCGGAATGGACTGGTTGGATCTCCTTGCAGTCCAAGGGACTCTCAAGAGTCTTCTCCAACACCACAGTTCAAAAGCATCAATTCTTTGGCGCTCAGCCTTCTTCACAGTCCAACTCTCACATCCATACTTGACCACAGGTAAAACCATAGCCTTGACTAGATGGACCTTAGTCGGCAAAGTAATGTCTCTGCTTTTGAATATACTGTCTAGGTTGATCATAACTTTTCTTCCAAGGAGTAAGTGTCTTTTAATTTCATGGCTGCAGCCACCATCTGCAGTGATTTTGGAGCCCAGAAAAATAAAGTCTGCCACTGTTTCCGCTGTGCCAAAAGCTCAGGTTCCAGCATTTCCTCTCCACCCTGCTCTGCTTCCCCCATACCCTCACCAGTTACATTCTCCCACCTGGCTCCCAGCACATACACGGCCAGACTCTAACCCGCCAGCCAGGGGACTGGGAAATCTTTTAGTCCAAGAGTTTAAAATAAAGATACAGACATGGGCAGTTCCTCAGCAGTAGATCCAATGAGAGAACACTGTAGGGCGAAGTCAATGAACCTCAAAGTCAATGGGTCCATTCACAGCCGGAGCTTCCAAACAGCGTTACAGACTCAACTCTAGATCACTAGCACGTGTCAAGGACTAACCGACACCCAACAGCACCCCAAAAGAGGAAAGTCGTTTGGAATGAAACAGACACCAAGAAGAGAGGAATTCTACAAGTTTATCTGAGGATAAAACAGTAGACAAAACTGACAAAACCCTTACTCTCATGAGGGTAAAGTCTTTGAAATAACCGAGGAGGATTTCCTGGCAGGTTGGGCAGGATGAGCCAGGAAACAGTGAGAGGAGTTCAGTTCATTCAGTCTCTCAGTCATGTCCGACTCTGTGACCCCATGGACTGCAGCCCACCAGGCCTCCCTGTCCATCACCAGCTCCCGGAGCTCACTCAAACTCATGTCCGTTGAGTCAGTGATCCAGCCATCTCATCTTCTGTCGCCACCTTCTCCTCCTGCCTTCAATCTTTCCCAGCATCAGGGTCTTTTCAAATGAGTCAGCTCTTCGCATCAGGTGGCCAAAGTACTGGAGTTTCAGCTTCAGCATCAGTCCTTCCAGTGAACACCCAGGACTGATCTCCTTTAGGATGGACTGGTTGGATCTCTTTGCAGTCCAAGGGACTCTCAAGAGTCTTCCCTAACACCACAGTTCAAAAGCAGCAATTCTTCGACATTCAGCTGTCTTAATGGTCCAAATCTCACATCCATACATGACTATTGGAAAACCATAGCTTTGTCTATACAGACCTTTTTTCAATAAAGTAATGTCTCTATTTTTTTTTAATATACTGTCTAAGTTGTTCATAACTTTTCTTCCAAGGAGCAAGTGTCTTTTAATTTCATGGCTGCAGTCACCATCTGCAGTGATTTTGGAGCCCCCCAAAAGAAAGTCTCTCACTGTTTCCATTGTTTTCCCATCTATTTGCTATGAAGTGATGGGACTGAATACCACAATCTTACTTATTTGAATGTTGAGTTTTAAGCAGTCTCTTTTGGCTGAGAGGAGATCAGATTCTGCTATAATCTTGGGGTGGGACTCATAGGATTTGCTAATAAATTCAATGCAGAATATGAAAGAGGGGAATTAATGGTGACTTACAGATGATGCCAAGAGAAGAAAGAACGGAGACTTGAACATGGTTTGGGATCTATAGAAACTGACTTGTCTATTTTACATTCAGGCAGAAATGTCATTAGGCAGAGGCATACAAGTCTGGAGTATAAGGAAGAAGTCCAGACTAGAGACAAAAACTTGGGGGGTCATTATTCTCCCTTCTGTGCCTCTCCCTGCCCTGCTTTCTGGATCAGCTGAGGACAACCATTCCATCAGATGAAAGTACTCTGCTGTGATCTGCAGAGAGCTCTTACAACTCAAAGATAAAAAGACAAATGACCTGATTAAAATCTGGGCAAAAGATCTGAATAGACAGTTCTGCAAAAAGGATATACAAATGGCCAAAAAGCATGTCAGAAGATGTTCAAAGTTGTTAGTCATTAGGAAAATGCAAATAAAAACCACAGTGAGGTACCAGTTCACAACCACTAAGTGAACTGAAAGTCGCTCAGTCGTGTCTGACTCTTTGTGACCCCATGGACTATACAGTCCATGGAATTCTTCGGGCCAGAATACTGGAGTGGGTAGCCTTTCCCCTCTCCAGGGGATCTTCCCAACCCAGGGATCGAACCCAGATCTCCCACATTGCAGGTGGATTCTTTACCAATAGCCACAAGGGAAGCCCTCACATCCACTAGAATGGCTACAATTAAAAAAAAAAAAAAAGAATAAGTGTTGACAGGGATGTGAAGAAATTGGAACCACTGTACATTGCTAGTGAGAATGTAAAATGTTTCTGCTGTAACGGAAAAGTTTGGGGGTTTCTTTGAAAGTTAAATATATAATTACCATGTGATCCCGCACTTTTATTCCTAGGTTTATACCCCCCAAATAATTGAAAACAGATACTCAAGCAAGCACCTGTATACACACGTTCACAGCGGCACTATTCACTGTAGCCGAAAGGGATAAACAGTTCAAATGTCCATCAGCAGATAATGAATAAACAAATTCTGGTATATACAAACAATGGAATGCGATTCGGCCATAAAAAAGAAAGAAGTGGGCTTCCCTGGTGGTCTAGTGGTTAAGAATCTGCCTGTCAATGCAGAGGACATGGGTTTGACCCCTGGTGCGGAAAGATCTTACATGCTGAGAAGCACTGCCGTGGGGACTCTGGAATCCAGAGGACTGGGGACTCTGGGACATCCATGGAAACAGAGGTGTGTTGCAGCCACACTCTGATACCCTGCTCTGGGGGCTGGCCTTGCCCCTCTCGTTTAGATCCCTTGTGGCTTCCACCATGGGCTTCCACCAAGTACTTGGCCCTTGGCCACCTCCTTCCAAAGGCCACTTCCAGAGCGGCAGGAGCTGGGCTGGGGCTGCCAGCAAATGCAATCAGCATGAAGAGACCCTCTCCTCTTTCTTTTTCTTTGAAGCAGATCCTACTTCATAAACAATTACATTTCACTTCAATATATTTTTTTTCAGTTTTTCTTTTAATTAATTTTTTTTTCCTGGAGTATTTCTCAGAGCCTTTTATTTTTTTTCCCAACCCAACAGTTTACCTTTTATTTTATTTTTTAAATTTATTTATTTATTTTAATTGGAGGCTAATTACTTTACAATATGGTAAATATGTATGGTTTTTGCCATACATTGACATGAGTCAGCCATGGGTGTACATGTGTCCCCCATCCTGAACACCCCCCACCTCCCTCCCCATCGCATCCTTCAGGGTCATCCCAGTGCACCAGCCCTGAGCACCCTGTCTCATGCATCGAACCTGGACTGGCGATCTGTTTCACATATGATAATATATATGTTTCAATGCTATTCTCTCAAATCATCCCACCCTCGCCTTCTCCCACAGAGTCAAAAAGACTGTTCTTTACATCTGTGTCTCTTGATGTCTCACATATAGGGTCATCATTACCATCTTTCTAAGTTCCATACATATACGTTAATATACTGTATTATTTTTCTTTCTGACTTACTTCACTCTGTAGAATAGGTTCCAGTTTCATCCACCTCATTAGAACTGATTCAAATGCATTCTTTTCAAAGAAGGATAATCGCTTTACAATATTGTGTTGGTTCCTGCCATGTTAACATGAATCAGCCACTTTTCCTTAGAGCTTGTCTGTATGCGCTGGACTTTGTGTCTGAAGCAGCCAGGACTGAAAAATGGGTTCTACTAGTGGTTTTAAAAGTAACTGCAGACTTCCCTGATGATCCAGTGGTTAAGAATCCACCTGCCAAAGCAGGGGACATGGGTTCAATCCCTGATCCGGGAAGATCCCACGTGCCGCAGAGCACCTAAGCCCGAGTGCCACAACTACTGAAGCCCTCTCGCCCTAGAGCCTGTGCTCCCCAACAAGAGAAGCCCCTGGGATGAGCAGCCCCTGCACGCAACTAGAAAGTAGTCCCCCTTGGCTCGACACAGCTAGAGAGAGTCCCTCACTGGGTGGAGGCAGGGCGGGGGGAGGCTGTCCTGGGCACCGGAGGACACAAGATAGCACCCTGGCCTCTCCCCATCCCCACTGGCGCATAAAGCATCTCCCACCCCAGCTGACAAACAAAAATATCCCCCAAATGTTCCTGGGGAAATTGGGGGCTGGGAGGCTGGCAAAACACCCTCCTGGTTGAGACCCTCCTGCCCTCGGGTACTCATGCTGCTGGCTCTCTCTCTCTCTCTCCGCTTTTGCACTAGAGCTCCTGAGAAGTTAAGATCTCTGAGACAAAGCCTGTCTCCACGATGGCGCTGCCCAGGCTTCCTGTCACCATTCCCACGTGCTCCGTGATGTACGACCCCCTCTTAGGGAGCTCCAACAGCCCTGGGGGACTCAGCTTAATCATCCGTCAGGCTCCCTTTCAAGAGCGTGTGCATCAGAACTCCACACCCCCATCGCCCAGGAGTGAAGTCCCCCCATACCTCCCCAGACAGACACAGAGCCCCCGAGCTCACTCTGCCCTGCTGCACTAAGAGGCGGGGTTCCTGGGGGAACACATACCCCCAGGAGGCTGTGAAGAGGAATCTGGGGTCTTTTCCTGCTTTTTCTCTCCACTGCTGACCCTCATTGGAGAGCAATTCCTGGCACCAGTGCCCCCAGCCGTCTAAAGGGAAGCTGGGTCGCAGGTCTCTAAGGTCTGCCCCATCCTCGAGTGTGAAAGTGAGAATGAGGAGAAACATCATTTCTTTTCTCTCTTCCTTAAAAACCAGTTGAACCTTTATATTCAGGTAGTTAGAATGCGCCGTACTGGAGAAGGAAATGGCAACTCACTTCAGTATTTGTGCCTGGAGAATCCCCATGGACAGAGGACCCTGACGGGCTACAGTCCATGGGGTCGCAAGAGTTGGACACGACTTAGCAAATAAACCACCACCAGAATGCGCCGTATGTGCAAAGTAAAGGCGCTTCACAAATATGAACCCGTTCACTCTGGCGGCCCCATTTCCCCAGAGGATGAGTCCCTCAAGAGCCCCTCCCCTTGGATGTGGAATTAAAATCAGGAGATTCAAGGTCTCTCTGCACGTCACAACATGGTCATCAGGGGCCACGTTTCCCGCTGCGTGACCGAAACAGCAGAGGAAGCCAGTGCGCTGAGACCAAGAGAAGGAAGAGCCAGAGGCGCAGAGATGAGTGGCAGAGAGCGGCCTCAAGTTCAAGCCCCAGCTCCCAGTACATTTTTCAAGGCTAGGATGGATCCTTGTCTCTGGGACTTCTGACCCACTCCTGGATCTTCACAACAGACTCACGTTTTGCATCAGACAGTTTAAGTTGGTTTTCATCTGAAAGACAATGCGAGACTGTTGGTTTCTGAGAACCAAAGCACAACCATTCTAGGGAAGGGAGACACTGATTGGCCGTCTCGTGGCATCCACGCTTCCCATCGCCATTCTGAAAAGACTCTAAGGTGAAGATTTACGTGAAGTCAGGATGCAGCTCGTGAAAGTGGAGGCCTGGGGTTCTCTCTTGCCCTTCAGGAGGGAGCAGAGAAGGAGCAGCTGGATGTCAAAGTCTGGGATGAGGAAGCAAGGGAACCAGGCTCCTCTTCTGGGGGGAGGCCTCACCCCAGGTCCTGGGGGTCAGGGAGACGTGAGGCAGAATGTGAGCAGGTGAGTCAGAAAAGGCAAAATCACAGGGAAGGTGGTGAACCTCAAGGCGGGGGAGCACTTGGATCTCAGTGCCCGGGGTCAGCGCCCAGCTCAGGCAAGGAGTCCAAAGCACAGAGTCAGAGAAGCAGGGCTGGCCCAGCCATCAGACACTCTCCTCCAGCTCCTGCAGTCACTGTCCTCAAAGATATGACCGTTCACATAAGTATTTTCTTCCTGCCTGCTTTCAGGTCAGAAAATCAGGCCATGGACTTGATCCATTCACTCCAATGCCTGGAAGCAGCAGTCGGCAGAAGGGAGCGCCTGTCCTCCAGGTGGAGCTCAGATCTGGCTGGATCAGGGAGACACCTGAGCTCGTCAGTGGATACTGAGCACCTGGCTCCTGGACACAAACCCTTGGTTCACTCGCTGTATCTGCTGTCCAACCCAAAGCACGTGCTTATTCTTTGACATTTGGTGTGTTTCATGCATTTATCTGACCAACATTTATTGGAAGTCCTCTATGTCGTAGATATCTATCTGTCAGCACTAGAATAGATAGGAGGAGGGCACCAATTATTTTTATACCAACCCATTTTTCATTGATCCCAGAGGATGTTTTTACTTAAAGACTGAAAGAGAATAATAATAGATGACATGTATTTGGGCTTCCTAGGTGGTACTAGTGGTAAAGAACTCGCCTGCCAATACAGGAGACGTAAGGGATGCCAGTTCGATCCCTGGGTCGAGAAGATGCCCTGAAGGAGGGCATAGCAATCCACTCCAGTATTCCTGCCTGGAGAATCCCATGAACAGAGGAGCCTGGTGGGCTACAAGTCCATGGGGTCACAAAGAGTCAGACATGACTGAGTGCTAAACACCTCTGTGCCTCACCTCACTCCAGATACACAAAGACCTATAGGGAGGGTGCTATTATTACCTCCATCCTACATCCAAGGACAGTGAGTGGAAGGTTAACTCACCCAAGGTCACATAGCCAACAGCTGGCAGGGCCTGAATTTGGAAGCAGACAACCTGACCCTATAGCCTGCATTCCCAAATTCTACATTATCATGCAGAGGGGAGCTCAGATCCAGCTGGATCAAGGAGATGCCCAAGCTTGTTGGTGGAGTCTGAGGACCTGGCTCTGGGAAACTGACCTTGTTCCATCCCTGTGCCTGTTGTCCAACCCAAAGCGTGATAAGGCGTGAGCGTCACTTGGTGGAAGGAGCCTGGTGGAAACGAGCCCCGGCCTCCCACAGAGACCCCAACCTTCAAGATTCAGGCAAATGCCCATGGAATTGTCCAGTGGTCACCTCCATGGCCAATCGTCTGGACTCTCTTTGAAGAAGACGGACTGCATGAGCAATCCATCACGGGCTGCCGGAGCCACTGGCCACTGGCTCTCTTTGCCTGCACTTATCTCCACAACATCATCCAGTTTTTTAAACTTTTCCTAATTAAGGAAGGTTCCCACCAGCAACAGCAAAAGAAATCCTTACCACCTCTTTCATTATCTCAGCTTTTCTTCCCCTTAATTACTATTGAGCTCCTGGCTGATTAAATTAGTTTGTTGAGGTCCTTTCTGAAATCTTGGGGAAATTATCTAAAAAATCATGAAATCAATTCCCTTACGCTGTTTTAATCTTTTATGCCCTGGGCTCAAAGAAGGATGGGCAGACAAGTGCAGGCCCTCTGAGAAGTGTGCAGCCCTACACTGCTGGCCAGGCTTCCAGGGCCTTTGTGGACCATCTGGGTCAATTTCCTTCCAAGTAAATGAAATGCAAATAAAAATTCCAGCAGTTTTTCAGCTGCCGGCTGCCCAGCTGATTAGCATGACAGAGGCTGGGAGATGAGGCCTGACCCTCTGCACTTCCCCTCATCTCATTAAGTTGTAACTCCGCCGCCGCTGCATTCATGGTGTTTATTGACGCTGAAAGGCGTCTTTATCCAAAACTAGCTAAATTCACATTCAGAGTTTTTACTTGGAAGTCTTGCCTGCTTCAGCCTCCACATGAAAGTGAACCTATTGTGGCAGGCCCATGTGTCCTGCTGATTCTGAAACAATCTGGAGGTTTTCCCAAAAAAAAAAAAAAAAAGGTCTATTTCACCGGCTTGTATCCCACCATCCTCCTCGCCCAGCCTCCAAAGGCGCAGGGGCACCCAGCGCAGGAAGAGGTAGGGGTGCGCGTGGGAGGAATGCTAGAGCCAAGTTCTAGGATGCTGGGGGACGGGCCCTTGAGAAGGCTCTCTGTTGGGATGACTCCCTCAGCTATAGGTGCCTATGTGGAGGCTCTATGATTTCTCACGGGGCGCTGGCTCTGCGGAGACCTCTGGCTGGAAGAGCGGTTCCCTGACCACACCTCCTGTGTCTCCTTCTTGCACAAAGAATTTGAAGGGCCGTGTCCCTCTCTTTTGGGCTTCCCTGGTGGCTCTGCATCCACTGTGTGTACTTAGTTGCTCAGTCATGTCCAACTCTTGGCAACCCCATGGACTGTAGGTAGCCCACCAGGCTCCTCTGTCCATGGGATTCTCCAGGCAAGAATACTGGAGTGGGTTGCCATTTCCTCCTCCAGGGGATCTTCCCAACCCAGGGATCCAACCTGCGCGGCTGGCATCGTCAGCTGCGTTCTTCACCACTGAGCCACCAGGAAAGGCCCCTGAATGCATAACCCACCTAGGACAACATATGAAGACAGTAGCCTCGATTTCTTGCCGGGGCTGGGGGTCCTCACTGATTTCTGGCTGGAGTGTTTGCAGGCCTTAGAATGATTCACTCAGGGTCAAGGCCTCCTCCCGGTTTTCATTTAAACACATTCCTACAGAGGACTTAGGTATACCCCCAGGAGTGCATCCACTCGAGAGGAGGTGGAATTCAAAAGGGGAGGCAGTGATTATTACTGATAATTCTCTGGCAGGTTATGGTCAACACTCCTCTTTCTGCTGCTGTTGGGTTTGCAGGTGAGAGAGAGCTTTGGGATCGAGTCAAATGAATAATCTGTGATGAGTGGCTTTTTGATGTGAAAGCAAAACCTGAAAATGAAGACTTGTGGGCAGGCGTTTCTGTGAGTGAAGGGGTGGGTGTTCTCCAGTGCCTGCCTGAGACCACCAGCTGCCTAGAAAGCACTTTTTAAAATCTGGCCACCATGGTGCTTTTCAGCCTGCAAATCGATCCTGACCTTCACTTCACAGGTCTGTGCCAAGTGTTGTAACAGTTAACAGTTCTCTTTAAAATCTTCTGCACCGTGTTTCCTTTCAGGGCTGCTTTAGTAATTCAGCAGGCTTCCCTGGCAGCTCAGCTGATAAAGAACCTGCCTGCCAATTCAGGGGGGACATGGGTTCGAGCCCTGGGTCAGGGAGATCCCCTGGAGAAGGGAATGGCAGCCCACTCCAGTATTCTTGCCTGGAGAATCCCATGGACAAAGGAGCCCTGTGGGCTACAGTCCATGCGTTCACAAAGAGCTGGACACGACTGAGCACACACGCCTTAGTAACTCAGCAGGTGGGTCACTTTACAGGTTGGTTCCGAGCTCCCTGGCTAACTGATGGTAACCTCTGGCTTCCCCTTTAGCAGGTCAACGGGAGGTGGTGGGTGGAGCCCAGTCTGAAAGGCAGTGACCAGCGGGGGCCGCAGGAAGGGCCGTCAAATGAGGGTGGCTTACTTGGCTCAGGATGTCCTGCCAATCCCAGGAGGCTTACACCTGGACAGGAGCAAAGGAGGGTGCCAGGGAGTGGCCTGGGCAGACAACAGAGCTATCCCAGGCCAGGCCCCCTGACCATGGGCTGCAAAGCAGGACAGTCAGGTTTGAGGGTCGAGACCATGTCTGGAGGGTGACTGCAGGAATGATGATGGGCGTGGATAATCCAAGTGACCCTGCCTGAGTTGCCGAGTGGATGCTGTTCTCCAGAAACCTGCAGAACCCACTAAAAAAGGCACCATCCGAATAACCACCATAAAAATGTCTACAAATAACAGATGCTGGAGAGGGTGTGCACAAAAGGGAACCCTCCAACATGCCTGGTGGGAATGTAAATGGGGGCAACCATGATGAAAAACAGTATGGAAGTTCCTAAAAAAAACTAAAAGAGTTGCCATATGATCCAGCAATGCCATTCCTGGGCATATACCCAGACAAAACTATCATTAGAAAAGACACAGGCAGCCCTGTGTTCAGTGCAACACTGTGCACAGTAGCCAAGATGCGGAAGCAACCTAAATGTCCGTCAACAGGTGAACGGATAAAGAAGATGTGGCGTGTGCACGCGCACATACACACACACACACATATATACAATGGAATATTGCTCAGCTATCAGAAAGAATGAAATAATGCCATTTGCAGCAACATGGATGGACCTAGACATAACCATATAAGTGAAGTAAGTCAGACAAAGACAAATACCATATGATATCATTTATATGTGGGATCGAAGATATGACACTGAGGAACTTATCTACAAGGCAGAAACAGACTCATAGTCACAGAGAACAGCCTTCTGGTTGCCAAGGAGGAGCGGAGTGGGGATGGATGGAGTGGCAGTTTGAGATGAGCAGATGCCAACTATTAGGTATAGACTGGATAAGCAACAGGGCCCAACTGCACAGCCCAGGGAACCATATTCAATATCCCATGATAAACCATAATGGGAAAGACTATGAAAAAGAATGTATATATGCATGGCTGACTGCTGTACAGCAGAAACTAACCCAACATTGTAATCAACTAAACCTTTAATAAAAAATTTTTAAAAGGTGCCATCTGACAGGGCATCAGCCCCTCTGCTCCTCATGACGACCCCTCACGCCACAGATCAGAAAACTGAGACCGGGGATTCACTGTCACAGAGCCAAGGTCGGAAGCCACCCTCAGAGACCCCAGAGTCCGATATTCTTCCCAATGCACTTTCCCGTCTCTTCCACCCCACACATTTCCCACTCAATGTGGGGCAATTATAGTCTCTCAAAGAAATAAAAGTGCTAGCCAGGGAAGCTGCACACAGGGCATCCAGCAACCCTGCAGGCATATCTCCTTGATTCTACCAGCTATGGGCACCTGTGCTGCCTGACGCCGTGTCTGCCCAGCCAGAAAGCAGAAGGCACCGGCACCAGAAGGCAGGATAAAGGTCCCTTGTGCCCTCCTCCATTTCCACAGAGCACTGCTGCAGATCGCTGGGGCACGGGGCTTGGGCCGAGGCCCCAATGCCCCCATCAGGGCCGTGGCTCTTCTGATCTGCTCTGTGAGCCAGGCTCCACCATGGACCCAGCAGGCCAGGCCCCAGCTCTGTTACATCCCGCCCCCTGGCCCCCCCTCACATGATCACCCCTCACTGTCCATCCTGCGGGAGACGAGATGACCACCGCATACCACAGGCTGACTCTCAAGGGACAGGTCTCCCCACAGTGGATTGCAGGGAGCCATTACTTACCAAGCCCTTGAAGGGAAGAATCAGTTTTGACCCAGTTATGGGCTTCCCTGACGGTCCAGAAGCTAAGACTCCATGCTCCCAATGCAGGGGACCTGGGTTCAATCCCTGGTCAGTGAACTAGATCCCATGTGCAGCAACTAAAAAAACAAAGACACCCGTGTGTTGCAACTAAGACCCGGTGCAGCCAAGCCAATAAATAAATCTTACCAAAAAACCTTGGCCCCAGTTTGGATCACAGGCGATAACAGTGCATCCAGTGTGCCCTACACAGCGAATACAGCAGCAACAATGACAGGCTGACTATATGCCAGGTGCTGCATTAAATACTTTACAGCTGTCTTGTGTGTTGACTGAGAAGAGGACATCGTTACTGGATCCAGCACCAACTGGGCCGAGGTCTCCCTCGCTCTTCAAAGTGTAGCCCACGAACCAACGGCATCAGATCATCTAGAAGCGTGTTACAGAAGGAGAATCTTGGCCCCCATCCCAGTCTCCCTGCCCGAAACCTGCATTCTAACAAGAAATGATTCTCACGCATTCCAAGTTAGAGAAGCACGGACGCAGGATTCTTTTTAAATCTAGGATAAGGAAAGAGTATGATTTTTTTCCCCTCAGGGTTTTTAACTCAAGTGAGGCTGTACATAGAGGACTTCTGAGCAAACTTGGAGCTTCTCAAATTTATGTTTCCTTTTTACTTGGTAAGAGGTTTTCCAAGACTTCTTGTAAAGCTTATTATCCCTCTCAAGCTTAAAAAAAAAATATTTATTTATTTGGCTGTGCCAGGTCTTCGTTGCAACACGAGGTATCTTCATTGCAACATGCAGTGTCTTTAGTTGAGGCATGTGGGATCTTCATTCCTGGACCAGAGATTGAACCCCTGTCCCCTGCATAGGAACCACGGAGTCTTAACCAGCCAGGCAAGTCCCAGGAGAGTAAGTACTTTTGATGATTCTTGGAAAGAACATGGATTCTGGCTAGAATCACTAATTGTGCAGAGAGTTTCTCACATTCTCACTTCCATGGCCAGCGTACAGTTTCCCTTTAAAGCTGGATAGGAGAATTGTGCAGGAACGTTTTTTTTGTATCAGAATAAATAACCATCCCAAATGAATGCATGAATACACTGTAATGAAATAGCTAAACTCTAAAGAGGTTTTCCTTTAGGGGGATTCATGGGAAAGGATAGCTATTTCATGCAGATACTGTTACAATTCTACCAAGAGATTAAAAAGTATACTATTTCCAACTAACATTAAAATTTAATTCAATAGAGAGATGAGAAAAAGGTTGTTGATTCCTGACATTTTCCAAGCCACGTGAAAAGAATTTTCAAGGGACTTCCCTGGTGGTCCAGTTGCTAAGACTCCATGCTCCCAATGCAGGGGGCCTGGGTTCCATCCCTGGTCAGGGAACTAGTCCTACAACTAAGACCCAGAGCAGCCACAACTAACACCTGGCACAGACAAATAAATAATTTTTAAAAAAAGAATTTTTAGAGCAGCAGCTAATGTGGACATGGGATCCAAGGGGATGATAATTTATTCTTTCATAAAACACTTAAAGAGCCTGACTTAAGTTCCAGGTGAGAACCTTTCCCATCTGTCCCCACGTTCCCTTTCACCATGCCAGCCTCCCTTCCAGGGTTACCAACTGGTGCTTCCTAGTCACTGGGGGGTCCCTAACCCAGAAAACTTCCACTCTTCCTTCCATGAAGTACCTCAGGGTGCAAAATACACACTCTGTCTCCTCACCTCATCTGAACTCGTGTCTAGCGGCAATGCCTATCCCAGTTAAGAAGTGTTGAGGAAAAATCAGGCTCACTAAGCCAATTCTCTCTAAGGTGTGAATGACTGATAGTCCCATAAACATCCCATATCTATTTACGTTTTAAAAGATCTTATGAACCATATTGGGGTTTCCCAGGTGGAGATAGTAGTAAAGAACCCGCCTGCCAATGTAGGAGACACAAGAGATGTGGGTTCAATCCCTGAGTTGGGAAGAGCTCCCTGGAGGAGAGCATGGCAACCCACTCCAGTATTCTTGCTTGGAGAATCCCATGGACAGACAAGCCTGGAGAGCTATAGTCCATGAGGTCACAAAGAGTCAGACATGACTGAAGTGACAGTACACATGCAAGAACCCTAGGAAATCTCTATTTGTATGTATTTCAAGCGAGGAATACTTTGGCCACCTGCAAAGAGCCAACTCATTGGGAAGGATTTGATGCTGGGAAAGATTGAGGGCAGGAGGAGAAGGGGACAATAGTGGATGAAATGGTTGGATGGCATCACTGACTCAATGGACATGAGTTTGAGCAAGCTCCAGGAGATAGTGAAGGACAAGGAAGCCTGGTGTGCTGCAATTCACGGGGTCCCAAAGAGTCAGACATGAATGAAGGACTGAACAACAACAAGCTAGGGAAGCACAGATTTTTTTAAAAAAACCACACAAACAATTTTGGAACTTGTCCAATAAAAGATCAGTCCTTCTCATCACTTAGAATCACTTCACTGGCTCAGTTTAAACCACTGGAGTTTTATTATTATTTATTACATTATCTTCATGGTCGCATGCCTAATGCTTTCCTGGGTCCTGCCATGGCAAAGCAACATGATGAGATAAACTAGGTCTCTGCATGCGATTCCTGCAAATCTAGACCTGGACTAAGGGAGTTTTGAGCCCGTCGAGCCTCTCTGCACCCTTTCAGGACCAGCAGAAGTACCCCAGAGAGTCCGCTTGGCTGCGTGTGAGCCGCGTCTTTGGTGGCATTTAGCAAGGTGAGGATGGAGACGAACTCGGACGTGTGTAACAGCCCTGCTGCTCCCTGCCCTCCACCTGCTCACAGACTCTGCTGTGGACCCCTAACCCTCTGAGCTGGGGGTCCAGTCCCACTTCCAGAATGCTGGCTTCTGGGTACAGAAGGAACAGAAGGAAGCCCAGATGGGTTACACTCTGAAGAACAGCCCTTGATGGGCGCTTTCATCACTGCTGCCATTCTGTTTACTGAGCATCTACTGAGCGACAAGCACTGTGTGAAGTATTTCATCTCTAGACCAGACCTATGGCAGAAATCTCCCTCTCCTCATTTTACAGATGATGAAAGTGACATTCAGAGGTAAGCCACTTCCCCAAAGCACCACAGCTAGGAGAGGGCAGAGCCACACATCAATCTAGAGCCGACTAACGCCCAAGCCCCAGCTCTTACCTGCCACCCTACAGTAGATGCAGTCAAAGTGATAGCACCATCTCAGAGTCCCTTTGTGAGCTGGGCCTGTTTCTCTACTGGAAAAGCGGGCCCAGTGCCTACGGCTCCTGACACCTTCAGGGTCCATGACAAAGTTTTCATCACTTTTTAAATCAGAAAAAAAAATTTAACCTTTAGGTTGAAAAAACACATATATTTTAAACATATATTTATAGATTCACACGGAGAAAACAATGGCACCCCACTCCAGTACTCTTGCCTGGAACATCCCATGGATGGAGGAGCCTGGTGGGCTGCAGTCCATGGGGTCGCGAAGAGTCGGACACGACTGAGCCACTTCACTTTCACTTTTCACTTTCATGCATTGGAGAAGGAAATGGCAACCCACTCCAGTGTTCTTGCCTGGAGAATCCCAGGGACGGGGGAGCCTGGTGGGCTGCCGTCTATGGGGTCGCACAGAGTCGGACACGACTGAAGAGACTTAGCAGCAGCAGCATAGATTCACAAATATGTGTTTTAATGTATTTATAGATTCACCTTTATACCAACAGTCATAAAATTATCATCAACATTTTTTTAACGGAGGAAGAGGCTGCAAAGGCAAAAGTTCTAGGGGTCCACAAGAGCCCTAACACAGCCTTGCTCCGAGCTGGCCTCCCCAGAAGTTTCTGCTGCTGTGCCACTTGTATCATTGTGGACTTTAGGATCAGCCTTAGAAGAGGGTTGCTATTGTTTAGTCATTAAGTCATGTCTGACTATTTGCAACCCCATGGACTATAGCCCACCAGTCTCCTCTGTCCACGGGGTTCTCCAGGCAAGAATACTGCTGAGCCACTTGGGAAGCCCATAAGAGGGAGAGCATTATCACCTCTGCTGTCAGAGAGGGCCAGCTGAGCAGGGAAGCTAAGTCCTTCTCTCCAAATCTGGGGTTCAGAGCAGGCAGGCTGATCCCTACCTGGCAGGTCACTGGAGCAAGCGTTTCAAGGGCGTGTGAGTTGGTCTGTACATTGCACCTCCAGGGAGGAGGTTTGAAGAAGACCCACGGGTTTATACACCACCCCCCAGGCCAATCATCACCCAGAGTAGGTCTCCCTTCAGGAGCCGTCAGTTCACAGATGATCAGACAGGGTAGGCGGCTCTTTGCAAGCAGATCTGAGCCAGGGGCAGGTCTGCTGTTCAAGATGCTGGTCCAGGTGAGGACTGTCATCCAAGCCAGAGGCCTCTCTGCTCGTTTCCAGGAGCCCAACCAGAGAGGGGCCCCGAAGGAATCCATGTGCTTCGGCTTCCTCCAGGGAATAACTCCTCAGACGGTGCCAGCAGTCTGGCAGTGGCCTTTGCGAATCCTTTGCCAACATGAGGGGATTTTCATGCAGACAATACACTCTAGCCTGGAAAAAGCCAGCTTGAGCACAAAACACTGTATTCCTCTCTCCTCTTCTTTAACTGCAAGGATACTGCACAAAGCTAAAATGGCAGTTTTCAGTCTTTGTATAATAAGAGATGCTGGAATAAGGGTGATGTGGCTGTGTGTTAATAAGCATTAATTTAACATCAATAGTCATGTAGAATGTTTATACAAGTACATCCCAATTTACATGAGCCTCACTTTAGATATGGGGCTTTCCAGGTGGTGCTAGTGGTAAAGAACCTGCCTGCCAAAGCAGGAGACACAGGTTCGATCCCTGGGTCAGGAAGATCCCTGGAGGAGGGCACGGCAACCCACTCCAGTATTCTTGCCTGGAGAATCCCATGGACAGAGGAGCCTGGTGGGCTACAGTTCATGGGGTCGCACAGATTCGGAGAGAACTAAAGTGACTTAGGACGCACACATGGACTTTAGATATCTCTGGGTGATTGTAAGTCAAATTTTGTAAATTCAGTAATATGTTCTATATGCCAATGGACTGACTTCTTACCAGAATTCAGAGATGATTGCTTTTGCAAGTTTACCACATTTTGAAGTGCTCGTAACCTTGCCTGTATTTACATATCTTATAAACTCAAATTTTAGGATATCAAATTTTTCTAAATGAAAACACAAGCTATTTACGAATTTCTTGAGTTCAATTCTGGACTCTAACCCATAACAGGAATATAAAGTATTAGAATAGGGGCCATGGAAAATTTTTTTAAAACAGTCTCAAGGATAAGAACCAAAAGCTTTGAGGAAAAGGTAATGTAAATGTATTAAGTAAAAAAGAAAAAAGAAAAACTGAGGTGAGCATCCTGTACTTAGGCCAGAGGGCTTCTCCGACACGGGGATGTGGTCATGCCTCTCCATGACACAAAGCTGCTCATGGGCCTCCACAGTCTGAAAGTCAAGTCCAAGTCCCTCAGGCTGGACTCTCAGGCCCGTTGGTTCTCTGAGCCCATCAGTACACCTGCGGGTCCCGAACCCCCAGGGCTGCCTCTAAGCATGATTCTTTTCTTTCCTGGAAGGTATGTTGCTTTTGAGTTGTTTTCCCATACATGACACAGATCCGGCCTGGGATCCACTCTCTGGTTTCAAAGCAACATCATATTTCTGCAGGCTTGGAGAGCAGCCTGTGCTATGTTTATCCAAACACTGTCACATGAAGAATATGATCCCCCATCAGACTGCCTGGGTTCATCCATTCATTGAGCAAATTGTTAGGCAGCCTGCAATGCAGGAGACCCAAGTTTGATCCCTGGGTCAGAAAGATCCCCTGGAGAAGGAAATGGCAACCCACTCCAGTATTCTTGCCTGGAGAATCCCATTGACAGAGGAGCCTAGACAGTTACAGTCTATGGAGTCAGAAAGTCAGACACGACTGAGTGACTAACAACACAAGCAGACTAGTCCCCACTCCTGTGCAGACTATTATATTCTAGATAGGGACAGAGTGGATATAACTGAGCTGGCCATTAACAGAGTGCCTCACAGGGACTTTAGTGGTTAAGACTCTGTGCTCCTAATGCAGGGGAGCCAGGTTTGACCCCTGATCAAGAAACTAGAGCCTGCATGCTGTGACTAGAAAAAGAAAAAGATTTTGCATGCTGCAACTAAGACTTGTCACAGCCAAATAAATTTTTTTAAAAAGACAGTGCTTTGTATACCGGGGCTTCATTAGCCCATTAACTAGAGAATGATATAAAAATCCATTGTCAGGCTTCCTGGTGGTTTGGTGGTTAAGGGTCCATCTTGCAGTGCCGGGGACACTGGTTTGATTCCTGGTCTGGGAGGATCCCACATGCCTCAGCGCAGCTGGGCCAGTGAATCACAACTACTGAAGCCTTTGCACCCTGGGAGCCTGTGCTCCTCAACAAGTGAAGTGGCCGCAATGAGAAGCCCGAGCCCCGCAGCTCGAGTTGCTCCCACTCTCCACAGCTGGAGGGGCCGGTGTGACACTGAAGACCTAGCACAGCCAACAGTAAATAAATAAATATTAAAATAAGGCTAGATTGAAGGCAGGAGAAGGGGACAACAGAGGACGAGATGGCTGGATGGCATCACTGACTCAATGGACATGAGCTTGAACAAGCTCTGGGAGATGGTGAAGGACAGGGAAGCCTGGCGTGCTACAGTCCATGGGGTGGCAAAGAATTGGACATGACTGAACGACTGAACAACAACATAAAGACATTTTTAAAAAATCCATTCTCAAAAGCTTTGAGCTGGTGAGAAAGGTGACAGACATACGGCCCCAGGTGGAGATGGAGAAACAGACCCTGTTCTCTACTTTGTCACTGTTGCTTCCTGTCTCACAGTATGTGAGCTAATATCACTAATGACCCTTTGAAGCTGCTGTCATCTGCATTTTATAGAAAACTAAATGGAAACTTGATGATGTTCAGTTTCATGATAAAATAACACACAGCTAGTAAGTTGTGAAGCCAAGATTTAAACTCAGGTATGGATGACCTTAAAGGTTTCATTTTCTTTCAATCTTTTTTCCCTACTTCTTTTGAAATTTTTTATTTTTGTGAAAGTTATATATAGACATAGTTTAGTGAATCTACGTATTTCTCACTCATGTCCCTCTTCCCCATTTCCTCTTCCTCAAAAAGTAGCCATTTTTACTTCTTTTGGTTGGTTTATTCATATTCATATCTTTAAGTAACATGTTCTCATTGCTGCTTCTTGATGTTTTTTCAGTTCTAGGCATTGCCAACTTGCCTCCCTTGCATCCTTGGGAATATAAAGATTTCACTCTCCTTCCTCCTATCCTGTCAATGTAGAGTTTTTAAACACTTTGTCTATAAAGCTCAGGGTGCACGTGGTCATGACAAAACATAAGGACAGAGTGAGAAGTTCGGCAGAAGCTCTTCTCAAAAACGAATGACAAGGAAGGGGACACATGTACACCTATGGCTAATTCATGTTGATATCTGGCAGAAATGAAGCTAATATTGTAAGCGATTAACCTTCAATTTACAATAAGTTAAAACTTTTAAAAAAAAATTTAAAAGCTAATGACAAAACTAGGCAAAATGGTCAAAAACAACCATTTCGGGATGCAATCAAAGGCATATAAAACTTGCAAAATACTTTTTCAAGAAAGACCACTGAACTTTGGGATAGAACACTGGGACTCTGGCCTTCTAGCCTGGAGCTGATCCCAGCTATCACCTCCTTGTCTCCCCTCCACCCCAGCTCTGGTTTGGTAGTCTGACCAGGGCAGGGTGGCCCATGACAGCTAGCACCCTCTCCAGCACAAGCACAGAGACCTGACTTGACTGTGAGTAGAATGCAGAAAAAGCCCATGCCACGGGCACTGTCAGAAATGGTAGCGATTCCAGTTCCAAACAGAGGCGAAAGAAAGGTTAACATCACAGAAAGCCTGAGGTCAGGGGCAAATAACATACTGTCAGACTGGCCAGAAATGTAACAGAAAGCTCCACACAAGAAGACAGCCACAATGGACCGATGGCCCTGGCAGTCTCGAAAGTGGCACACGTTTGCAGTTCTGAACACGAACAAGGGAGAACAGAGAGAGTCCTCGCTATCACACATCCCTGCTGAACACCAGTTCTTGTGTAAACACAGAGGAGAGACACAGGGACCAAATGAAAAGCAAAATCCAGGGAAGATCTGTAAGTGATCTAAATTTTCAATATGTTCCCCAACCTCCATACAGATCTATTAGCAAAAGATGGAATTCTTACAGCCTTAAGGTGTTCAAACACAACCTCTGATCAATCACTGGTGGATCAATCAGTTATACTGACATGGAGAGGACCCCTGGGAAGCCAGAATCAAAAATAAAAATAATAGTTTAAGTAAAACTGACAAAAAGCATCAGCAGGTGCACATGGCAAGGGAAATAGACTCTGAAATTAGTCAAGTCACCAAACAAGTGAGCAAACAAACAAACCCCAGCAATAGCAACAACATCTGAAAGGGGCAATGGATGGAATTTGGATCTAGAGTTGCTATAATATATTATCTGAAATGGGCTTGCCGAGTAGCTCTGTGGTAAAGAATCCACCTGCAATGCAGGAGGCATGGGAGACCTGGGTTTGGTCCCTGGTTTGGGAAGATACCCTGAATATGGGAATGGCAACCCATTTCTGTATTCTTGGCTGGAGAACCCCATGGACAGAGGAGCCTGGTGGGCAACAGTCCATAGCGTCGAAAAAAAGTAGAACACAACTGAAATGGCTGAGCACATGCACACATAATCTGAAATATCTAGAAAATTCACCAGAAAATTACTTAATACAAAATACACAAACAGGAAAAGGAGATCAATACTTTGAGGCGGGGACGTGGGGAGTAGCTATTAGAAACTGTCTCTGAGGAATTTCAGATGTTAAACTTCACAAAGACTTCGAAGTAATTATTACAAGGGGCTTCCCTGATAGCTCAGTTGGTAAAGAATCCATCTGTAATTTCGGAGACCCCAGTTCTATTCCTAGGTCGGGAAGATCCGCTGGAGAAGGAATACACTACCCAATATTCTTGGGCTTCCCTTATGGCTCAGCTGGTGAAGAATCCTCTGGCAAAGAATTAAACTAAGGGAAATCACGCTTAAAGAATCAAAGGAAAATGTAGTGACAATGATTCATCAAAAAGAAATACCAATATAGAGCCAGAATTCACAAAAGAAAGGGGCAGCTGCTCTTCGTTGTGGAGTGCAGTCTTCTCACGGTGGTGGCTTCCTTGTCGTGGAACATGGGTGCTAGAGCATACAGCCTTCAGTAGTTGCAGCTCTCGGACTCAGCAGCTGTGGCTCGCAGGCTTAGCTGTCCCACGGCATGTGGGATCTTCCCGGACCAGGGATCAGACCCATGTCCCCTGCATTGCCAGGCAGATTCTTAACCACTGGACCTCCAGGGAAACCCCTGCTTTTAAGTTTTGTTAGATAGAACCACAGCTGTGTTTTGTTTGGAGGTAATTATTACCTACAACTAGGAAAGACCCTTTAGAATAATCCACCCAATCAATGCCAGTTGATATCAAATGTGAGTTCCCTGAAATGTATAGTCTGAAACATTCTAGGCAGGTGGCTTTCCAACGTGGAATCGTCTCCCAAATTCTCCTCACTGTGGAACAACACCAAGGGGGTGAAGCCAGAGAGTTCTGAATTGAGCAAGGAACTTACAGCACAATAGGGACAAAGGAGCCTTCGGATGCCAGCTTGATCTAGACCATGTCCACTGCCCTGACCTGGTGGCTGCCTCCAGAGGAAGACTGACCAGGCAGAGGAGGCTGGCATGACAGAGGGCTAGAATGGCCCTGCCAACCCCCAAACTGCATCTGTCTCCAGCCAAAGGCCATCTGATGATGGAGTGGGGACTTGGGTCACTTGGAGGTGAAACAGGGACCTCAGGCTGGAGGTGGGAGGTCCTCGGGGCAACTGACAGCCCTCTGTTTCATCTTGGGAGCTGTGTGAGGGCTCTAGGCACGTCCGTTCCAGGAGATGAAGCCTCCCCAGGACACAAAATGTTCAACAGAACCTCCGAGGCTGTCCGTGCAACAGTGAGAGGAAAAAATGGGCTTCTATCCTTTTAGCTACAGGAGAAAGCAATGTGGTTTTGTTGTTGCGATGGAGCCCGAGGTCCCCAAGCGCCAGGAAGCACCAAGGCCAGCAGGAAAGGTATGGAGAGCAGATGTTGGCTTTTCTTGCCACCTCTATGAGGGAGCAAATGCAGACACTGGGGAGCTGCCAAGCTTCAAGAGATAAAGGATTCAAGACTGTGTGCCCTCCACAGACTCTCCCGCAAAGGTGGGGGGTTTGGGGGAAGGAGGAGGTAGCTGACCCTTGGTGGGTGTGGGTTCCTGACCAGGCATACACTTCAAACAAGTTATCAGAGTTGAAAATTGTCTCCTGATTGTCTGGACTAAACCTTTATACTGTGGCCACATGGCCAGATTGGGAAGCCCAGGTAACTTCAGTGGTAAAGAACCCGCCTGCCAGTGCAGGAGGCATAAGAAATGTGGGTTTGATCCTTGGGTCAGGAAGATCCCCTGGAGAAGGAAATGGCAAACCCACTCCAGTATTCTTGCCTGGAGAATCCTGTGGACAGAGGAGTTGGTCACAAAGAGTTGAACGTGACTTAGCAACTGAACACGCATGTGGCCGGGGACTGAGGATGGTGCACTCTGCCCCCAGTGGCTGTGAGTATGGGCTCAGGTGGCCCATCTGCCTTGAGCACTGCAGTCCAAAAGGTGATAATGTTAATGCCGGTTATCATTGCTCGACATCTACCATTTACAACACGTCACTCACTGCCTGAGAAATCTTAGGAGCATCATTTCATTTGTCCATCAACAAAAAACGTAGAGGGTCTGTTCATGCTAGACTGTGGCACTGACTCCTCACCAGGAACCAATGAGGAACCCATTTTATCAGTGATGAAACTGAGGAGGCTAGAGTTTAATTGATTTGCCTGGTCCCACAGCCAGCAGGTGGCAGAGCTGGGATTCAAACGTCTGTCTGTTAAGCCAATGAGTTCAACCACTTACCCTCTCAGGGAATCTCTGACTTGATTCTGAGGGATATTCATGGCCCAGGGAAACATTTCCTAGGTCTGTTCCCAAAGCAAGTTGCTGGGGATGAGCCAAGCACAGGGAGAAGATCTCAAAGCAGGCCCTGACCTCCCTGTGACCTGGCTAACAGCTTTCCAGAAAACACCAGAGTGTTCCAGTCTGGCCCACGATGTTAGCACTGGTTCTCCCCACGTCTGCCGACAGCTCCTGCTCTCCAAAAGAGGCTCTCCAAGGCCTTTTTTCTCCCAGCCTTGGTGCCTCCTGACCCTTGAGGGTCTCGGGCTCCACCACATGCAGGGTCCACCACTCCCAGTCCATGAACCAACTCAAACCAGTCCCCAACAGCACGTGGCATCTGTGGTGACTGGTGCTGGTTTTGCGGCTTCCTCTGTAACTGGTGAGCCCTGGGGCCAGGAGGGTGGAACCAAGGCCCTGTGGTGGTCGTCTCTCCCCTCCCTCCCTGCCCCCCAGGCCTGCTCACTCTTTAGGACACAGTTCCTGCCTTGGCAGAAGTAGAACTGCATCCCAGGCAGAAAGGCTCTTTGAAAACAGAGCCACATGTGAGGGTGTGCGAGAGGGAGGGAGGGGAGTGTGCTCACGCTTCTAAGGAAATGCACTTCACAGGAGGACTAGAAACCAAAGTGTCTCGTGCGAAACGTGGATGGTCTGACCACGCTGTGTGTCTTTTCGGTTTTGGAGGCAAACCACCCCCTACAGCTGGGGCAGCAAGCCATCTCCCTCCCAGAGCCCAGCGATCTCTCTAGCTGCAGCATCTTCACGCCACTGTTACTTATATGGAGAAGAAGAGAAGCCCCAGGATGGGACAGGGCTGAGAGCAGGCCTGGGGTCCCTTGAGCGCCAGGCCATCGGTTTGGAGTCCAGCCCGGTGCAGAGAGGGGCTTGGCCCTGCCACCCCAAGCCTACAAGGCAGTCTATTGAGTGGGTCAGGGCTCAGCTCTTGCAGCTGCTGATGAGGGGCTCTGAGGAGGGAGCCGGTGTGGGCAGGTGGGGGGTTGGCAGTGCACCCCCACCTCCCCCCGGAGCCAGAGAAAGAGCCCAGAACCTCACAGGACAGGTACAGCTGTTTTCCCAGCCACTCACGCAGGACCCTGGACAATATCTCTGAGCCTCGGTATTCTCATCTCCAGAGCAGAGCCCATGGCTTAGATGGTGGGGCTGTTTGGAGGCACAAAGGTGACGATGCAGGACAGCGGCTGGGCACAGAACCCTGCCAACGGCGGCACTCACAAACACACGCCCTCTTCCCACCACCTCGGGGCTGTCTGGGCTCACTGAGTCACAGGCCCCACGGTGCAGCCACCGGCTCAGCTGCATCCCACCCGCCTTGTGCCCCCTCTCCTTTTAGTGCCAGCAAGGTGGCGGCGAGGGTGCAGAGGGGCCCGTGGGCATATGCATAGGCTGCCAAGCGCTCTTCCCATCCCCTTCCCAACCCGACTTTCTGCCCTTCCTCCTCATCTCCAGGACTGGACCTCTGTCCCTGCCCTTCAGTCCCCTCTGCAAGGACACCCGGGGCTGGCACAGTCTTACCTCATGGGGCTGGAGATGTGAGGGGCTGGGGGGTTTAGAAGCCATCAAGGAGGCTGGAGGAACAGACAAAGGGATCGCATGCAGCAAGCCAGGCGGGTCCATCACTTGTGCAATTCTGCACCTTCGCTGTTCAGGTAGATGAGAAGCTGCTTTGCTGTGCATGTGGACTCCTCCTTTGTTCTCCTCTTGGGTCGGTGGAATCAGCCATCATTACTGCGCTTGTTGGAAGCATTGTTATCGTCAGGTCTTGGGGCCACACGGGTGCCCCAGACACTCAAGGTAAATGAGAGCCCAAGGAAGCCCTTCTGGAATACAAAATTCTGTCCTAAGGAAGTCTTGGAGATGCTCTGTTTACAGGAGTGCCTGAGCCCTGGGCAGAGCTGTGTCCTTGCAGCATCCTCTGGGGCCAGCACACGTCTGCCGTCTGTCCGCCCAAGCATCCTTGGGAGAAGCGCCTGCCTCTTTATGGCCCCTTGGGCATCTCCCTGCAGGCTGCCCCAGAGGACTTCAGTGCTTTAGCCTAGAGAGGGGCTTTTTAACCACCTCCTCCCCTTCCCCAGGGTAGCCTCCCCTTCTAACCTCAAGTTGCCCCTTTTGAGGGGCCCTGCAGAAGCTGGGGGTACATGGGAGGACACAGTGGGGGCAGCCTTCAGGACTGCATTTCCAGCTGCCCCAGAGGAGTCTCCAGCTGACTCAGAGGGACTCCCACAACAGGGGGGCAGTTCTGTGTCCCCTCTCCATACAGGAGGCTTACCAAACCCTGGATGGCCTACTTCCTCTCACTGTCCAGCCCTTGCTGGTCCAGTCTCACCTGACAGGCTGCCCTGCCCATCACAGAAAGAGCGCAGGGCTTCCCAGCAAGCTGTAAAGTGACTGCTGAGAAAGCTCGGCCCCAGGCAAGCGCAGCAGGCCTCCCTCATTCATGGCAGCTCAGATCTTCAGACTAGACCTCCATCCATCATTACCACCTACCACGGGAGAGCCCAGAACCTGAGCTCCAGGCCTGGCCATTCCTGGAGTCACATGGACAGCAACCAGCAGCTCCCTTTGTCCTCTGGCCTTTGCAGGAAATGGGCCTCATTCTCACATTCGTTCCGAAAGGGGAGTCCAGGCTAGGGGGAAAACCTCCAAATCTCTATTGATTGTGCCTAATGGAGGGAGGTTCATTTGCAGTCTCTGCCCTTAGCTGTTACTAAAGAAAATAGACATCTTTTTCATATTTCTGATCGGTGGCAGGGGGATAAAAACCTTCCGCTTTATTTCTCTTTTCATGGGAAGAGATTTCTCTTTTACTGGGCCTTTGGAAAGGACTGACATCAAAGGCTATTGGAAAGGGAGAGACTAGTTAGAGCTCATGGATGTACTGAGTCCACAAACATGTCAGCCTCACAGAGTCCATAAGAAAAGGAAAAACTATCTCAAGGTGAAAAAAGGAGACTCTGCTCTGAAAAGGCATTGAGAATCAGATTACAGATGGAAAAAGGTAAATCACCCTTCAGAAAATGTTACTGAAAAATGAGGACTCACCGTTCTAAGAAAAATTTTGTCCTAAATACTGTTTTATTCCTTAGTCCTGAAGCTGATTAAAGTAAACACCAGTTAACTGAAAAGAATGAAAGATGTGCATAGAAAAGAAAACACCACGGCTCGGCTCGTAAGAAAGAGACCCAGGCTAAGAAGGGATAACAAAGGAGGAAGGAGACAGTGGAGCCTGCGGGGACATTCTGCAGAGAGGAAAGGGGGGCTTCAGTGGAAGCAGGCTGCAGGGACCCCCAGAAGGCTTGGGAGGGCACTGGACTTCCCGGGGTGGGGTGAGAGTTAAGCTAGTCCAACCAAGCATTAAAAGAAAATGTGTGTCTGCCAGGTTGCAGGGTTTCTGAACCCTCAGGTGGCAAATCTTGAATCAACCTCACTTAAAAGCCCATCCTATAGAACATGCTGTAGAGCACAGGGAGCTTAGCTCAGTGCTCTGTGGGGACCTGGGCGGATGGGATGCAGGGGGTAGGGGGAGGGAGATCCAAGAGGGAGGTGATATGTGTATACACGCAGCTGAGTCACCTTGTTGTACAGCAGATACTAACACAACGTTGTAAAGCAATTACACTCCAATAACAAAAACCCTCTCTACAATTCTCACCACCCCTGCTACGGACTGAATGTTTCTGTCCCCCCAAAATTCACACTAACTTCTAATGCAATGTTATTAGGAGGTAGGGCTTCTGGGCCATCGTTAGGTCATGGGAATGAAGACTTCATGGTTGGATTAACAGTCTAATAAGAAGAGACGGAGGAGAAGGCAATGGCACCCCACTCCAGTACTCTTGCCTGGAAAATCCCATGGATGGAGGAGCCTAGTAGGCTGCAGTCTATGGGGTCGCTAAGAGTCGGACACGACTGAGCGACTTCACTTACACTTTTCACTTTCATACATTGGAGAAGGAAATGGCAACCCACTCCAGTGTTCTTGCCTGGAGAATCCCAGGGACAGAGGAGCCTGGTGGGCTGCCGTCTATGGGGTCACACAGAGTCGGACACGACTCGGCAGCAGCAGCAAGAAGAGACAGGGCTTCCCTGGTGGCTCAGCTGGTAAAGAATCTGCCTGCAATGCGGAGACCTGGGTTCGATTCCTGAGTTGGGAAGATCCCCTGGGGGAGGGCATGGCAACCCACTCCAGGATTCTGGCCTGGAGAATTCCCTGAACTGTATAGTCCATAGGGTCACAAAGACCCGGACACAACGGAGTGACGGGAGAGAACCTGCTTTCTCTCTCCTGCTTGACACCATCTGAGGACAGAATGAGAAGACAGCTGTCTGCAAATCAGAAAGAGGACCCTCACCAAGAACCTAACCCTGCTGGCACCCCGACCTCAGACTTCCAGGCTCCAGGATGTGAGAAAATAAATGTGTGCTGTCTAAGCCCACGCAGACTGTGACACCCCGACCACAGTCTCTGAATCAGAGGCACCTCCTCCTTCTCCTTCGTGCGGTCTCAGGTCTCGCCTGATCCTCACCCTGCCCCTGTTCCCCGCTCCCTCCAGGAAGGATGGCATGTGCATAGGTGGAGCTCCCAGGAAGCTTTGGTTCCTCATGAGAAGCCCGTGGCCACTCTTTGTCTGTCTCCTTCTTCTCCCCACTGCCTGGAATGTGATGAGGCGTGGCGTGCAGCCTTCTGCCTGCCTCGGGGGCAAACGTGAACATGAAAGACAACAGACCACAAATGCTGGGGAGGAAAGATAAGAAAAGCCTAGATTCCCTAAGAGCGCAATTGCATAGCTTCTGCACACATGGTTTTCATGAAAAAAATAACATCCTATGGGTTTACACCATTGTTTGTCGGATTTTTTTTTGTCCTTTGTATCTGGAAGAATTCCTAAGGGGCCCAGTGCCACCCCTCAGAACCCTGGAGAGCATTCCTTAAGTGATCCAGGTCCTTTGACTCAGAAAAGTGGAAGTGTTAGTTACAGAGTCATGTGAGACTCTTTGTGACCCCATAGACTGTAGCCCACCAGGCTCCTCTGTCCATGGGATTCTTCAGGCAAGAACACTGGAGTGGGCTGCCGTTCCATCTTCCCGACCCAGGGAGAGAACCCAGGTCTCCTGCACTGCAGGCAGACCCTTTACTGTCTGGGCCACTCAGAGATGGAGGCCTAAGGAAGACTGTCTTGCTCATGACAGTCTGTTCAGCCCCAGTGGGGACTGAGCAGGGCTGCCAGGGGCCTTGAATTCTCCTTCTGTGCCCTGGTAGACACTCTCTGAAACAGAATCTTCGGACTCTAAGAGCACCTCCTGTATTTTACAGGAAGATTCATGAGATGATTCACGGCATCCATGTCTGGGAACGGTATTGTTTGGATAAATAAAACTGCCCTACACAGAGCCCCCAAACTAGACTTTTCTTGTCTTAAAGAGTCTGGAGAGTGATGGAGACATACTCTGTCTCCCAGGGAATCCTGTACCTGGCAGTACCTTTTGCGACATCACACCTCAAACAAACAAGACCCCCATGTCTGGGCCACGACACGGTCCTCCAGGAGTCTGCCTGAGCAGACACAGAGTTGCGGGTGGAATGCCAGGAGACTGCTGGCCTGGGCTTTGCACCCAAGGGGACAGTGGCGCCGGTGTTGCAAACTCAACCTAGCAGACCCAGACCTGCCTTGTTATCTGGGGAGGGTGGATGGGGGCCTGAATGAATGAGCTTCCTGCCTCTGGGGACCACATTCATCATTCATCCATGGATACATCCGTGCCTCCTCCAGTGGAAAATTCGGATCTGGTGCAAATCTTAGTAAGTCCAAATGTAAACCTATTCTTTGAGATCTTTTCCCCAATAGATAATTTTTAAACTGTTTCGGACAAGAAAGAAAAAGGCTAGTGTTTGGGTCACAGCCTCCAACATTATTTACAGACTCTTAGGTGGATTTTTGTGTCTATCTATCCCACTTCACACTTAAAAAATAAGCAGCCCTCCCCACCCCCAGCATCTCGCAAACCTTGGTTAACTCCAGCATGTGTCCGTCTATGCATGGACGTCTAGGAGGAATACATTTTCTGCCACGTCGACGCAGTTACATCTCTAGCCCTTATTTTTAACCCAGCCCCATTTCAGAATCAATTTCTATGGAGAGAGAGTACCTGAACATTTAAATCCATCAAAAAGGAGTAAATGAGCATTTCAGATGCATCTATCAAGAGGCAATGCCCCTTCTCTCCATCATTGTGGGGCTTTGTCAGTCTCCCATCAGATGAATGTCCGGGTAAGTGTTTATTAATCATGCCCGTGCGCTGATGGGCCTGAACGCTCTGCGGCTCGACGCCTCTGACATGTACAAAGTATGCGGTTGGGTTTCTTCTATCTGTCTCGATCACAGTTGCTTACTTTGTTAAAGTTAATTTCCACTCATTTCTGGCTTTGATGGGAAGATTCCTTTATCAATTCAATTCATGTGTGTTGTCTGCAATCAAAGCAATATTGTCTGCTAATGCGAGTCCGGCCTGTGCTCTCTCTCTTCATTTTATGCTAACGCCTGTCTTCCGCTGGTCCTGCACCGGACAGCTTCGGGAAGACACTCTCTCCCTGCCCTTCGGAGGCAGGCAGCAGCAACGACTGGACCGGCAGCCATCTCCTCCTTCCCAGCTTAGAGAAACGATCAGCTACTCCTCTCCCCAGGAATTATCTGGGTTGCAAACCAAGTCAGAGGGGCGACTTCCCCGGTGGCCCACTGGTTAAGACTCTGAGCTTCCAATACAGGGGGCCTGGGTTCGATCCCTGATCAGGGAACTAGATCCCACATGCTGCAACTAAGACTCAGCACAGCCAAATGAATTTAAGAAAAGAAAAGAAAAACAAGTCAGTGGGAACAAGAAGGTAATGAGAGACATGGAATGGCAATTTGGTATTCCTACCACCAACCATAAGACCAGTCTTACCCTGAAGCCCAACACTGTTTACACACCAGGCCCCTCAACAAGCTCTCCCTCAACTGTCCCTCCAGCCTCATAAATTCACTATGTCCCCAACATATACTCTTGTGCATCTTCTCATACTGTCCTTTCCAACTCCTCTCCCTTCCCCATCTCATCCACCCATGTGCAGCCCATGCATCTAAGTCTTGACAGCTTCCCTGGTGACTCAGATGGTAAAGCACCTGCCTGCCATGCAGGAGACCCGGATTTGATCCCTGGGTTGGGAAGATCTCCTGGAGGAGGGCATGGCAACCCACTCCAGTGTTCTTGCCTGGGAAATCCCATGGATAGAGGAGCCTGGCAGGCTACAGTCTGTGGGGTCGTAAAGAGTGGGACACGACTGAGTGACTAACACTTTTACTTTCAGTCTAAGTCCTGTCCTTCCTGAGGGACAAAGTCAAGCCTCCCCTCCTCAGAGATACGCTTCCTCCTGGCCCCAGGCTGCAAGAACTCTTCTCTGAATGCTTCCAGAAATAAAACTCACTGGGACTACACTGGCACACACCACCTTGTGCTGTGTGAGGCTGATACACAGAGGAGTGAGCGGAACCAGGCGGTGGAGTCAGGCAGACCCAAGCCTGAATCTCCTGCAAGTAAGACTTGACAAATATTTTTTTAAAAAAAGAAGTGGTATCTTCTTGCCATCCCAGAAGAGAACCAGCTAGCCTTAGCACCAAGGCTCCTGCTGGTAGTAACTGCCCCATGATATTGGCCTCCACTTGATAGCTAGAGAAGGAGAAGAAAGTGACTCTTCTTAGGGATTCAGTTTGTTCACAACTCTACATTGTTAGCTAGAAAAAGGACTTCTCTCCCAGGTCCTGGGCCTACCCAGAGCAGATCCACGAGTCAACAATTCTCCATGGAGTCTAACTTTAATTTTCTTCCTTTTTTTAACAAGGCATTAGCCTGGTGCTCCAAAATGACACAGAGATCTGTACAGTTACAATTACTCAAGTAGCAATGCCAGACACAATGTTCTCTGTGGGAATTAAGAACCAGAGTTCTGGAACTTCCCTGGTGGTCCAGCGGCTAAGACTCTGTACTCCCAATGCAGGGGACCCAGGTCAGGGGATCAAGCTACAGGCCAAGATGAAGACTGAAGCTCCTGTGTGTCACAACCAAGCACCAGTGAAGCCAAATAAGTGAATTTAATTTTTAAAAAAATCTCATCTTCCCATGACCATCTCTTTCAGCAGGCCCCTGTCTTTCCCTATAGCCACTGCTTTTCCTCTATTCCTAAACACAATGCCTCCACTTGTACAGGATTCCACTCCCTTTCACCTTTTTAGAGTCTGAGCTCTTGAGGTTCCCTCTTTCTCTCTTACAACATTAATTTCTAAATATTACATATATATAAAAAATTAAGGCCCTGGAGGATCAGGAATACTAGCCAAATTGTGAGCACCATATCCGTTGGGATTGTACATGACTGCAAGACCGCAGGGCTCCAGAACCCACTGGTGGACTGGGGTAGAAATACCCAGCTCCCTGCCAGCGGTAAGGACATTGCTATGAAAACTCCAGAGCAGCTCCTGCAAGACCCAAGGTCTCCTGGTACGCCTGCCGTCCTCCTGCCCCTTCCTCTCTTCCAAAACGTAATGAATGCACAGTCAGCATCCATCACCTGCTCACTGTGCCTCTGAGAAACCGCGGGCCAAGTACTTTACTGAACAAAAAAAGAGCTTGGCAGTGTTAGTCGGGAGTGGGGTTTGGGGTGATGGTCATAGAAGCCCCCAGACCTTCTCAGTTGATCTACTCTGCATGATACACCACAGAATGTCATACCAGCTGTAAACAAGCCCTCGGCTCTTTCCCTTCCAGTGGCTTATCTTTGCTGTCCTGCTGTTTCTGAGCCAAAGGCTTTCAAAGGCTTGGAGAAGGAGATATGTCCCGGGTTTGCTCTGGTGCAGATCGGGGAAGAGGAGAGGGTGTGGAGACACCTGAGCAAAGGAGGGCTCCACCGTCACCGGGTTTATTGCTTTATGCTGCCACCTGGCTGATCACTGAGTCGGGAGCTCCCCTTGGCAGAGAAAGGAAGGCATACAAGACAGGAAACGCTTACACTTCGAGGTCTCAAAACCAAGTTTCCTGCTGGAAATCTGACTTCAGGCCACAGAGCAGTCCATCCTTGTGACTCAAGAGTCACTGTCATCCATTAGGGGGAAACAGCGATTTATTCTAAAGGCCGTGCTGAAAGGTAAGGAGTTCACTCATCCATGGAAAACTATTTGAGGTGAGACTGGTTCTGCTTGTTCCAAACCCTCCAAGTTTTCTTTAAATCTGCAAACACTTCCTATTGAAGTCCTCAGTAAGAGGTGCCACATTCACCCTCCAGATCCCTGAGTAGGAGAATACCCTCATCCCGCAGAAATCATCTTTGCTTCCATCGATCTCAAGGGGGAAGAGAAAAGGAAAAGGTTTACGGTGAGTTACTCAGACTGGACAATCCATGCCAAGAGAGGGCCTCACTGAACACTCCTGCAGCCTGTTGCTCTGGAAAGAAACAGTGCGTGGTGGGCATCAGGGTAGGTGCCAGCTAACAGACTGGCCTGTGGGCACTGGTAAGGCAACCCTTGACAGCCGTCCAGAAAAATCATATGAGAGAGGGAGCCCAGAGGCCCCACAAGATTCAAACAGAACCGCTGATACTTCTTTTTTTAACACAGGATTGCATTACTTTTTAAATAATTTTATTTATCTTTTGGCTGTGCAGACTCTTCATCGCTTCATGGGCTCTCCTCTAGTTGCGGTAAGCAGGGGCTGCTCTCTAGCTGTGGCGTGCAGGCTCCTCATTGCGGTGGCTTCTCTTGTTGTGGAGCATGGACTCTAGGGCACAGACTCAGTAGTCAGGGAGCACGGGTTTAGTTGTTCCGCAGCACGTGGAATCTTACTGGGCCAGGGATTGAACCTGTGTCCTCTGCATTGGTAGGTGGATTCTTCACCACTGAGCCACCAGGGAAGCCGAGAAGCTCTGGTTCTTGGTATGAATTGCCTTCACCTGCACCCACGAACCAGAAAAGCTGACAGCATTCAAGATACGCCTGCATCATCTTTAATCCTTACAAGGAAGGTGAGGGGTCATTCTCATTTTATTATAAGAAAGCTAAAGCTCCGACAGCTTCTGAAACCTTGCAGTGCTCATCGAGATGCAGCTGTGGTATGTGTGTGCTCAGTTGCTCGGTCGTGTCCGGCTCTTTGGGACCCCCATGGACCACAGCCTGGCAGGCTCCTCTGTCCATGGGATTCTCCAGGCAAGGATGCTGGAGTGGGTTTCCATGCCTTTCTCCAGGGGATCTTCGCGACTCAGGAAACCTGAGTTTCTCACACCTCTTGCATTGGCAGGTGGGTCCTTTACCACTAGCACTACCTGTGGTGCACTGAACAGGGGCAAAGAAAGAACAGCCCCTTTATGGCCATTAGCACCCACATTAAACATTCACTCAACATATCAGCAGGAGGAGAGAGGATGGCAGAGGATGAGATAGTTGGATGGCATCATTGACTCAATGGACATGAGTTTGAGTAACCTCCAGGAATTGATGATGGACAGGGAGGCCTGACGTGCAAAGAGCTGGACACAACTGAGCGACTGAACTGAACAACATATGTAACATGCCATGTACTGTGACAAAGGTTGGTGATACCTATATAAGTAAGTCTTTATCCCTGCCCTGACAGCTTTCTAATCTAGCTGGGGTTGGGGGGGAACAGGAGGACATCACAGCTGCTTTGACATGATTCCCATTGATTCCTTATTTGGGCTTGATTCTTATTATCTGGCTGGATCAGGGTTTAGGGACCATATTGTGCTGTGCTTAGTCGCTCAGTCGTGTCTGACTCTTTGCAACTCCCTGAGCCGGGCTCCTCTGTCCATGGGATTTCCCAGGCAAGAATACTGGAGTGGGTTGCCATGCCCTCCTGCAGGGGATCTTCCCGACCCAGGGCTCGCACCCAGGCCTCCCGCATCTCCTGCATTACAGACAGATCCTTTACTGCCTGAACCACCAGGGTAGCCCAGGGACCATATTAATTATGATTAAACACAGCCAGATATAATAAAAAATTCAAGTAATAGTTTAAAAGATAAACATCTTTCACTTACAACCAAAAAAAGTAGATAAAGCGGCTCCTAGATCCTCAAAGACTCTGGTTCTTGCCATCTTTCTGCTCCATTATTCCCAGCATGAAGTTCTATCTTCACGATTATTTTCTGGTTTAAGATGGATGCAAAACTTCCCTGACTTTGAAAGAGCAGTTCTCCACTTGTCTCTTTAAATATGGGTGTTCCTAGGAATACATCGACAATCGTGTTTCTTCTCTGTACCTTCCCACCTCCAAGCTCATCCATCCTAACACTAAGGCTACCATTTTTGTCTACGTTAGTCCCAAATCTCTCTTTCCATCTCTGATCTCTCTGCTCAGCTTTAGACTCACATTTTCACCATGGGACATCAGCAGAAGACTCTGAGGTTACGGATGAAAATGCAACATGTCCAAATATGACATCATGTTGCAGCTTCATGAGCAAAAATGGGCCCTGCTCTGACGGTCCTGGTCTCTGCCTGTGGCATCACCACCCTCCCATCCCCTCAGACCAAGCGATGTGTGAATCCCTCTCTCATGCCCCTTCAATATAGACACACACACACACACACACACCCCTAACTGATCTTATCCATTCCCTTCTCTCAAATGTTTCCCCTTTCTGACCCTCCTGCCTCCACCCCTGCCCAGGTGGTCATTATCCATCACTTGAACTGATATAATTTTCTCCTTGTGCGTTTTCCCTCCCTCCGTTCATTGGATAGTTCCATAAACATTCATTTGCAAGCTGACTCTATTAGATCCCACTCTGGCTTTTCTCTGTCCCCATCAACAGGACCTACTACTGCTGCCAGTTAGGTCTCAAGTTCAGATCTGACTCTGTTACTACCCTTGCCTAATGCTCTCCACGTAGGATCAAGTACAGAGCTCTTACGGTGACCCTTCGTGGCCTGGCCTCTACTCCCCGACCACACCCGGGTCCAGGCACCTCTCCCCACCCCTGCGGTGGGTGGACACCACTGCTGCCTCCCATGTGCACTCATCACTCCCTGGGAGGCCTGGCGCCCTCAGTCCCCTCAGCTCCACTGAGCGGGTTGCTCTTTTGGAGTGGTCTGAGTTACCACCAGCCTAATCAAGCGAGCAGCCTCTCCCTCCCGTAACAATGAGAATCCCCCCTCCACAGAAAGCACAGACGCGGTCGCTGGTAATTCCAGAGCATACACCGCATCGCTCTCTTTCTGACCAGTCTTTTCTCCGATATATCACGGAAGGACAACCCTAGCCTTGAGCTACCAAAGTTTCATCCAGCTTCTCAGAGCAGGACAACAGAGCTGCCTGGAAGGGAACCATCCTGCCTCTCTGAAGGCCATCTTGCCTATAGACTCGCCTTTCGCTCAACAAACACACAGACTTCCCGTCCTGTTTGAGCCCTGCGGAGGGTGTGGTGGCTGGGAGAGGGTCAGCAGTCTCTGCAGGTCAGTCACCCTGGCCACACTCCTAAGTGTGGAGGGTACTAAGCAGACAAACCAGCATATCTTCTTCCCCGAGCCACCTCCCAAGTCAGGCCACTTTCTTTCCTTTTTTTATGCAGGAAATATATGCTGAACACCTATCATGTGCCAGGAACAACTGTTCTGAGTTGGGATACAGTATAGCAATGGACAAGATAGACAAACAGCCAGTCCTCAGTGGAGCAGACATGTGGGGGTGGGGCAGGGGCAGGGGCAGGGGGCAGAAAATCTAATGCCTCAGTGACACAGTGGCAAGGTGTTTATAGAGCAAGCAACACTGTGGGGAGCGCTGGAGAAGAGGGGAGGTATTTTTAAGCAGGGTCCCTGGCCTTCCCAAGAAGGAAAATGACATTTGAAGAAATTTGTGAATGAAATAAGGTAACAAGAGCATGCCCCACTCCACCCACCCCTTGCAATCTGTGCAGTTTTTGCTGCAAATATCTTGAAATTACATTTCCAGGAGAAAGATGGTGTGTTCTCTATATCGACAGGAAAGGAGGCATTCTGAATGTAAAAGAAAAGACCAACATGGCAGAAATGATTCCATGTTGAACTGTCCCTAATGGACACTTGAAAACCCGCTGGGGGGCCGAGTAGGGCGCACAGACGAGAGGCTCCCTGGGGCCCCCTCTCCCAGGCTGTCAGGCTAATCCCGCCACCTACTCCCATCCCCACCCCACCCTGCTGAAGGCAGCTCAGGGAGGCGCCTGGAAGGGGATAGCCATACAGCCGCCAGCCTACACCCAGAGAGCAAGGGACCCCACCGGGCTCTAAAGGCAGCGACGGGAAGCCAGGCAAGGACACAGTCCTCTGGGGCCAGGCCAAAGGGCACTGGGCACCCTTGCTGGGCCGCACTCAGCTCCCTGAGGCTGGCATCCCTCTGTTTTTGCCCAGCCCGTGGGGCTGGCCTTCTCCGGGGGCACAGAACTTTTTTTCCTGACATTACCCAATTCCTGGGGTGCAGCCAGTGGCCCAGGACAGCAAAGGAGGGAGTCCCCTTTCCAGCCCACAACCTGCCCAGTTTAGGGATGGGGGATTAAGTGTGCGCTCTTTCCAGGCTTCCCAAAAGCACTCTTCTCAAGGATGCTATTCTGCTTGGGCCCGGCTCTCTCCCGCGCTGAGTTGCACAACAAACCATTTAAACATTTCAGCACAAAACCCAATCCATTGTGGGCTGCACATTAAAAAGTGTTATTCACTTTGAAGTTTTTGTCTAATGGCTCTAAACTGAAAGAAAATGTTTTCCTATTACTTAATTCAATCATAGCGGAGAGACTTGGTAAAAAGCCCACGGATTCTGCCCCAAAGTGTGACAGAGTTCTCTTTGTGTTTGCTTATCCTCTGCTGTCACACACTTTAATTCGCCTCTCTTTATCTGGCATTCAAAACTTTCTTCAATGACATTCAATAAGGTCCAGAGGCTGGAGGGGAAAAAAAAAAAACTGGTTATTCCCCCCCACACCCCCAGATATTCTTTCCCAGTAGCTTTGGCCTTGCTCACATTCAGGGGCTCTTAACCCCTTCCTCCCTGGGCGTGGGGTACTGTCCCTGGAGAGAGCTCCTCATTGACCCTTTGTGGGCTCCCAGCTGCCCCTTTCAGGCTTCCGGGTCCTGCCTGCACCCTGCACCTCTCCCACCCACCTCTGCCCAGAAGGGAGGCCCTCTCCCAGCTCTAGTACCCCTCTGGGCCCAGTTTTCAAGGTCCTGGCCAGCCCAAATTTTCCAGGGAGCAATTAGAACTTGCATTAAGCTGTACTGATGCACCCTGGCTTGTCCGCCAACAACTCCTCCACTCACACAGTAGGAGCCTTGAGGAAGAGACCTTGGAGTTGAGGGACGCTGCTGGTCCCCCAGGCTGATAGATCCATCAAGGAAGCTCCGAGTCCTTACTCTTCCTGCTAGGGGACAGGCCCTCCATCCCGATTATTTCTCCCCCGCCCCTCTCTCTTTTATGGAATCTGTTATTTCTCCTCAAATAAACTATCTTTGCTTTTTGATCAGCTATCATCTGCTGCTGTTGCTACTGCAGAGATGTCTCGGATGATGAAAAGCCGTGCGAAGACTTCCATTCGGGGCCGTCTTATTTCGTGCACTGATTCCCCGTCCGGAAAGCTTCTCTCTCCATGTCTCGCAATTCCTTTCAGGGCTCAGAGCAGGTAACTGCAGCGACTCGGTTCCAATAAAATCGAAAGTAAATGTCTTCCTGGAAAAGTCTCAGGCTGTCCATTTGAAAAATGTATGCTAATATCCCATTGTATCGGAAAAGCTCCTGCTTGGAGCCCAGAGGACGATTTTAGAAGCTGAAGCTGTGTATACTACGCCAGGCGTTTCAAGTTATTTAACCATTGTGTGACCAGAAAGAAGAGACTGACGCAGGTGACAGGAACAGGTCTTGGAGAGAGATAAAGTCTGGTAGAGCATGGCCAGAGTCAGCAGAAGCTGGGCACAGAGCTGCCCCTGGAGCCCCTGCCCCTCCAGGGCTAACTTCGGGGAAGGCAACGACTTCCCAGCACACCCGCGGGTCTGCTGGGGCACGGGCCAGCGGAAAGAGCGCCCACACTCTCCATTTCTGGTGCTGGGTAAGATCTAGGTCTTTGCCGGCCAGGCTCTCCTCCCATTCCCTGTCTCTGTGATTCCCCGCGGCTGATTTCCTCTTTACAGCCACGATCGTCTCCCGAACAAAGACTAAGGCGCTACAGGCAGCATCAAAGTTAAGAGAATTTGAGAAACTTAGAGAAAAGAGGGACAGCGATGCGGCTAGTGCTGGATAGCAAATACCGAGCCCTTCTGTCTGCCCAGTGACGCCACCCCTGCAGGGGCCCGGCTCCTGCTTCCCGTACCCGGAGAGGGGAAGGAATTCCACAGGTGGAAATAGTGGCCGGCCACGGGGACGCTCGCGGGGTGCACAACAGAGCTGATTAAACCCAGTGGAGGCAGCCTGATCTTGGGGAAGGCGGGGGGCGAGGAAGAAAGGATAGCAGAACGGGGACTCGGACCGAGTCCCGCAGAAAACATGGGGGTGTGAGCCCATGGGGAGATCTCTGGAAGCGAGGGTGCAAAATCAGTAAGATAAACGGGCCGATCGCCAATGCAAAGTCAAAGGGGAGTAAGGAATAAAGAGAAAGAAAAGAATATTAAATCGCAGGAGAATGAGAAAATAAACCCGCAAGAGGGAGAGGAGGGGGCGAGGGCGCCTGTTACGGCGTGGGTGGGGTTGACAAGAATAGAGTACATTATGCAGTTCATTTAGTTAACAAGTGAAATAATGAGGAAGCGTGCAGAGTGAATGCCAAGAGAAAAGGCACAAAAACCCTATTGAGAGGCCCCGGCCGCTCCTGGCGTAGCCCATCACATGGCAATAGTCCTATTTAAGCGGCGCCGCTGCCGCCTTTCAGCACCACTAGTGCTGGCCAGCACCCCGCGCTCTCTGGGCGG
>NW_024070208.1:32106129-32133642 GCF_014754425.2 Oryx dammah | reverse complement strand
GGCGGCGGGGCGGCCGCGCGCCGGGGCCATGCCGCGCTCCTTCCTTGTGGACTCGCTGGTGCTGCGCGAGGCCGGCGAGAAGAAGGCGCCGGAGGGCAGCCCGCCGCCGCTCTTCCCCTACGCGGTGCCGCCGCCGCACGCCCTGCACGGCCTCTCCCCGGGCGCCTGCCACGCGCGCAAGGCCGGGCTGCTGTGCGTGTGCCCGCTCTGCGTCACCGCCTCCCAGCTGCACGGGCCCCCCGGGCCGCCCGCGCTGCCCCTGCTCAAGGCGTCCTTCCCGCCTTTCGGCTCGCAATACTGCCACGCGCCCCTGGGCCGCCAGCACTCGGCCGTGTCGCCCGGGGTCGCTCACGGCCCCGCCGCCGCCGCCGCCGCCGCCGCGCTCTACCAGACCTCGTACTCGCTCCCCGACCCCAGGCAGTTCCACTGCATCTCCGTGGGTAAGCCGCGCGGGGGGTGGGGGGAAGGGAGGGGACAGACCAAAGTTGGCCAGGCGGGGATAGGGGATGAGGACCCTGGGTTCCTGGGGGTGATCATGTCGGGCCTCTAAGGGGGACACTCTGGGTGGCGTGCTGCTGGAGAGCTGGGACTGGACCCTGGCAGGGAGGGAGAAGCAGGAAGTCCCGATCCTGGCGGAGACTTCCAGCAGGGAGCGAGGGCTGGGGCGCGGGGCGTTCCATGGAGTGCGGGGCCCGGTGACTGGTGGAGTACCAGGGCCCCTAGGCTTGACGAGGAGGCCGACCGCTATTAGCTGCAGTGCATTGTGTTGGGGCGAAGGGGTGGGAGAGAGACCAGAATCCCGGGATTCTGACGGCCGCCCACCGGAGGATGGGGCCCCCGGCACCGAGGTCTGATGGCTTGCGTCTCTGCGCCCCACCCCCTCCAGACAGCAGCTCGAACCCGCTGCCCAGCAGCAAGAGGATGCGTACTGCGTTCACCAGCACGCAGCTGCTAGAGCTGGAGCGCGAGTTCGCCGCCAATATGTACCTGTCCCGCCTGCGCCGCATCGAGATCGCGACCTACCTGAATCTGTCGGAGAAGCAGGTGAAGATCTGGTTCCAGAACCGCCGAGTGAAGCACAAGAAGGAGGGCAAGGGCAGCAACCACCGCGGCGGCAGCGGCGGCGGCGGCGGGGGCGCGGGGGCGGGAGAGGGCGTCCCGCAGGGCTGCAAGTGCGCGTCGCTCTCCTCCGCTAAATGCTCCGAGGACGACGATGAAGTGCCCATGTCTCCGTCCTCTTCGGGGAAGGATGAGCGCGATCTCACGGTCACTCCCTAGGCCCACGCCTCCCCAGGGAGCCCACCCCAGACACTCCCCGCGCGTGGCTCCAAGACTGGTCCTCGGACACGGCACTGTTTCCCAGGCACCCACTGCCTAAGGCGGTCGCGCACTGAGGTAGCGCGACTTTGCAGGGGTCTTCCGTCCTGGGAAGCGTCAAGAGCTTGGCTGACCTGACCTTGGTGTCCCCACCCCAGGGCCCGCGGCTATCCAAAGCGGACTCCCAGCTATGAACACACCGCAAGCGCACGAATCTTTCTCGGCCAGGCAACACAGCGGCCCGGCCCAACCCAGCGCCTTGCCGGCGGCCGGCGCCTCCTCGCCCGCCAGCTCCGGGCTGGCTCAGGCTTCCTCGCTTCCTTGGCTCTTCTCTACCCTGGGCCAAGCTCGGCCTTTCACCTCTAGGGTGTCCATTCGCTCCTCCCTCTTTTTTTTTTTTTTTTTCCTTTCCCTCCCCACCTCTTTGCTACGGTGATTAATCCACTCCCCCAACCGCCACACACACTTAGGAGCTCCTGGGTTTTGGTGTTTTTCTTTTCCTTTCCCCTCCCCTCCCCACAGAGCCCCCTTGAAGTGCATCGTTCGTTTGTCGCCCCCCCATCCGACCCTGCTGTGCCCATGGCTCTTCTCCCACGAGAGAAACTGCCTGTCGGGAAGCCGGTTCACTTTGTCTTGGAGTCGCTCTGCGTTTCCCCCAGAGTCCCACTGCCTGCCTCTGAGGACACTCGTCTCCCATACCCCAGCCCTGCCCTCGCCTAGCTTGTCATTGTAAGGTCTCTGTAATGCCAGAAGATATTTATTTATTTATTTATGTACAAAATTTTAAATAAACTTTTTTTTTTCTTAGAAATCCACATAGCTCTGGATCCGAAGCCAGGTTGGGGCTTCCTGCTGGGGCCGGTCGGGGCTGGGTGGTGGAGTCCGGCTCCATCCCTCACCTTGCTGCTCACCAGCCCCTCTCTACACCCTCAGCACCCTCACCCCCCCCCAACCCGACTCCGTCTTCTGTGCCCACTGGCCGGGTGCGCTCCCTGGTCTCAGTCTGGTTCCGGCAAAGTGCACCCCCGCATTAGAGAGCCCAGCCCCAAGGGAAGGAAGGGCTCTGCCCGCCCTGTGCCTTTCGTCCTGACCCCTGCAACGCCCGCATCCCGCCTACGGTTGGGCCCCACCTCCAGGCCAGCCGGTCGGTATGCCTGTCCCCACAGCCATCCCCAAGGTCAGAGAGTCGGTGAACTTAGTCCTCTGCTGAGCTCGGATTGATAATTTGTTATCAATCTTTTTTAAAAAAATCTGTCTTACTTGTTAGGGGCAAATTCCCAGCGAAACAGTGCAACCTCCTCTCGGAAAGGTCCTCATGCTTTGCAAATTTCCTTAGCGTGGGCCCTCCTCCCAAGCCGCGGTTTCGGAGGACCCAAAGGATCCTGCGCCCGGGTTCCCGCGAGGGGCCCCGCGTAGCGGGTGCAGATGGCTCCAAGACCTTACGTTCTCATCTATTCTTAACAACCCCACAGCCTCCGACGACTTAGAATCCACACCCCAGCCCTCCTGTGGAGGTAAGCTGGGGTTTTACGCATTACACGGAGGAAGAGACTCTGGAGGTTCACGGGTTCCGCTGCGCGCACGGCACGTGGCCACCGAAGCCAGGTGTTTCTGTTCAGGAAATCGCGAACGGGAAACAACGGATCCGGATTCTCCTGACCCGCTCCCCCACCCTCACCCCCGCCAAACCCCAATCCCGCCCGATCCTGGAAGCCTGGGTCACTTCTTTTCCTGACAGAAATCTCTCCACCACACACCCCCACAGGCACAGCCTGGAGAGAGCCGGACTCCGCGTACTTAAGCAAACACAGGCGTCCCTTTCCGAGAAAGGCGCTGGCGTGCTCAGCACAGTTGCGGGTCATTTCTAAAAGCTTCGCGCTTTTCCTTTCAGATAAAGCACAAGCGGAGCTCACTCTCCAGGTCTCCTAGGGCAGAGGTGGCTGCGATCTGGCTCCCCACAGAGAGGCCACTCCAGGTTCCTCCTGCAGCCGATGCCTGGACGGTGTCCCAGGCAGAGGAAAGTCTGTCCCGTGGGCCCTCTGGCACCCTCCCCCGTGGCCCCCGTATCCCCATCTGTCTGAACACCAGTCTCACAGAAGACCGGTTCTCCGCCCTCTCAGGAGGGTACAGCAAAAGCCAGCACAAGCCGAACCCAAGATGTTTTATGGCAGACCGTGAACAAAATAGCAACTAACGTGTTACTATCCATGCTTCTGACGCTCCGAGTTTTGCGCCGCTGACCGGCTGATCTGAGAGCCCTTGGATAGTAAAGTTTCGATCCCTTAGCTCCAGCGCAACCCACCAGTATGTCTGCCTTCAAATTCTGGAATCCGGCAGCAGGAGGGCCCTCAGGCCCCGGTCCACCGTGGATCCGGAGGGCTCGCTTTGGGCCAGCCCCTTCCCTGGGTCATGGGACGGGGGGAGGGTGCACTTGAGACCGGCTCTCCGTTGGCACACCCCTGGACCAGGACTGAAGTAGGAGATGGATGGGCCAGGGGCCTGGGGGATGGGGTTGACGTGGGGAGGTGCGTTGCTGAGAGAGACGGAAATGGAGCTTGGAGAGCCGTGAAGAAGCTGGATCGCTCCCCGCCCCCGCCGCCCGCCGCCCGCCTCAAGCTACCCTCACCCCTCCAGTGTTGGATCCACGCAGGGCCTCCTCCCGTCCCAGCTGCTCTCAGAAGCCGCCCATCCAGGGCTGCGCGCCGGGGCCGCGCCGCTGCAGCTCTCACCGGAGGGCGAGCGCGCCTTCCTTCCTCTCGGCTTTCTCTACCCAGGACTTCATTTCCCCGTCCTGCTCCCAGAAAACCGGCTTTTTCGCTTTCTGGGAATAAATGCAGCCTCCTTGTGGCGGTGCCAGCGGCGACCAAGGCGGACAGGAGCGCAGCGCGGGAGAGCGCGGACAGGGCTGCGGCGGCGAGCGGGGGCCGCTGCCGGCTTCTGAGTCCAACGTGCTTTGGTGTCCAACGCTCCTCACCCGGCGGTCTCTGCCGGCCTCGGTCCAGACCGACTGCTGCCTGGGTTGGGCGCCAAGGCACTGCGTGCCTACGGACACGGAGCTTCTTACCTGGGAAGCCAGGATCCAGCCCCGTTAACCACCACTCTATTTTGAGCTGTAATTTGGGATAGCAAGGCAAATTGTGAAATTAAAATCAAACAATTATCAGGATGAAATTTCCTGGAAATTATCATCGAGTGTGAGTAATCCACATACAGATTCCTGGTTTATTTTGGGGACAGCACCTTCCTTTTCTCTGTGGTTTAGTGACTAGGAGTCTGGACACCAGAATCCAAGTGATCGACTTTGCAAGTGGTCAGTTGAGTGATCTTGGGCAAGCCACTGGTTCTTCCTAAGCCTCCGTTTCGTCACCCGTAAATGGGGATTTTTCTTTGCACGGTTATCATGCACTGTTACAGGACTGAATTCACCAAAAATACTAAGCACGAGGTCTGCCAAGTTTCAATAAATGTCGACTAATCTTGCTGTGGTTGTCACTTTTCCTGCCTATAGTTGTGCCTAGGGCATGCTGAGTTATTTACCGAATGCTGGAAAATAACCACTCTCACACAGGCTGCCACCCAAACCTAACACTGAGAGGCTGGAGAACACACTCAAATACAAATGTTTCCAGGACTCCTTCAAGTCAGTCTGTCGTTCAGAGAACCAATAACGGCCAGGAACTGCCCAGGCGCTGAGACTCACCGAAGTTCAGACAGGGACTCTCCACCTGCATCTACGCCACTTTCTCAGTTTCCCACTACTGACATTTTGGGCTAAAATATTCTCTCTGTGGGACCATCCGGTGCACTGCAGGACGTTTCACAGCATCTCTGGCCTCCACCCACTAGATGCTAGAAGCACCCTTCTCCCTGTGGTGACAACCAACAGTGTCTCCAGACACTGTTCCCAGGTGCCCTGTGGGGGGACATTTCTTTCTGAGACCCAGTCTTCAGGTTGAGAAGCACTGATTTAGACTTGTGTCTTTTCTGCTGATGTTAGCTAGTCTGCAGCGGCCAGCATTTGGTAGCCTAGCTCCAAGCACTTCTCTCCTTCCCTTCATCCATCCCGCACAGAATAGTTGAACCTTCTCCACTGGGAGCTCTGGACTCTGCACTCAGGAGGGGCTTGAGAGGACCAAGAGGAAAGAGAAGGTGGTGGGGTGTGGAGGGAGAGACCACAGGTGCCTGGGAGCAGGCTGGCCAGCCCTGGATGTCTGGCTTGAAAGGGTGGATCCGTCTGGAGGCGTGCTGGGTGAGGGGAGTGGAAGGGCCACTAGACCTTTCCAAGAACTCGCTATCCTGTGGTCCCGTGACCTCTGGACAGCTGGGCTCCCTCTTCAGTCATGTCTGTGGGTACCCACAGGACCACACTTTGGGGGGAAGATGTCAAGAGCCCAGGAGGAATCCCCCTCTGTCAAGGACACACACTGACCACCACCACCACCAAGGTGGTTCTTCTGGGTCACAAACCATGTCTATTTTGCCAGTGTCTGCAAGTCTGAAGCTAGAAAGCAATTCTTTTTTACCTAGGCCTCCGGTACCTGGTTCAACACAAGGACCCCTGAGAGTAGTGTCCACTGAGCACATCATTCACTTTTTCTGAGAAAAGGCTCTGGAAGGGCAAAGAGCAGGAGTCCCCGGGGACAACTAAGAGCAAAAAAAGAGGGCAGAGGTCAGGGGAATGGGTCCCAGAAGTCTCCCTGGCATGGATCAGGGTTGCCTGGCCATGGGCCCCTGAGACTGGGCTCTGGGGGTGAGTAAAGTGCTGTCGGACAATTCAGAAGCAGACTCACCCACAAAATGAGGAAGGGGCTGATTCCAGTGGGGCAGTAACCCCACACCCCCAGCGTCTCCCCAGTCTTGTATGTGGTGATCACAGGTGGACTTCTAGTTGTTGTCATAGTCGCTCAGTCATGCCCAGCTCTGCGACACCATGGACTGCAGCACACCAGGCCTCCTGGCCCCTCGCCATCTCCTAGAGTTTGTCCAAGTTCATGTCCATTGCATCAGTGATGCCATCCAACCATCTCACCCTCTGCTGCCCTCTTCTCCTTTTCCTTCTTGCCTTTGATCTTACCCAGCATCGGGTCTTCTCCAATACTGACATCCTAATAAAGTGTGCATGTATGTGTGTGTGTGTGTGTGTGTGTTGGAGATGCTGAAATGAAAGGAAGGTAAAGAAACATGGAGGAGAACCAGGTCACCCTGAAGTTGGACACCCAGCTTCAGGGCATCCTGTCACAATGAACCCAAGCCCTGGTAGAACTCTCCCTAGAAATGACCAAGACACCCCAGGTCTTGGCACCTCACAGCCTGGTGTCCAGCCTCCACCCGTGAGCGAACTTTCCTTTCCAGCTCAGGAGGAAGTGCCGCCCAAGGCATCTGTTTCAGGCAAGCGTGGGTGAGGGGATAGAGAAGCTGTGGTACATATATGCGAGGGAATACTACTAAGCCATGAAAAGGAGTGCATTTGAGTCCATTCTAATGAGGTGGATGAACCTAGAGCCCATCATACAGAGTGAAGTAAGTCAGAAAGAGGAAAACGAATATTGTATGTTAACACATATATACGGAATCTAGAAAGACTGTACTGATGAACCTGTTCACAGAGCAGCAATGGAGACACAGACATAGACAACAGACTTCTGGGCAAGGTTGGGGGAGAGGGGGAAATGAACGGAGAGAGTAGCAGGGCTGTGCATACACTAACATACGTAACAGACAGCCAGTGGGCATTTGCTGTGTGACTCAGGGCTCTGTCACAACCTAGAGGGGTGGGAATGCGTGGGAGGTGGGAGGGAGGTTCAAGAGGGAGGGGACATATGTACACCAATGGCTAAGTCATGTTGCTATATGGCAGAAACCAAACCAATATTGTAGAGCAATCATCAATCAATGAAAAATAAATAAATATAATTTTAATATAATTTTAAACAATAGAGTGGGTGAGAAAGGTGCCACCACAGTCAGGGGACTGGACACGAGTTCTGGGCGTGGCTCAGGGGCCCTGCAGCGAGGAGCTTCCCTTGCTGGTCTCACTGGACCCCAGGCTTTTGCATCAGGAGAGGAAGGGGCCACTTCCGTAAGCTCCCTGTCCCCCGGCGAGGGCCAGAGAGAAGCAGAGGTCTGCTGCCTTGATGCCCCGATGCTGAGAAGGCCTCAAGTGGCTCTGTTGTGGGCTGAATTGTGCTGCCCCACACTCTCCGTGTGCAGGCTGACACCTTAACCCTCAGAATGCAAGCAAGCTTGGAGATGGGGGTCTTTGAAGAGGTGATTACGGTTAGATGAGCTTGTAAAGGTGGGGCCCCAATCTGAGATAAGAGGTGCCCTCCTACGAAGAGGACGAGACAGAGGACAGCCACTCAGAATGACAAGCCTGTGAAGACATGTGTGTTTGCTAAGTCGCTTCCGTCATGTCCAACTCTTACAACCCCATGGGTTGTAGCCTGCCGAACTCCTCCGTCCACGGGATTCTCTAGGCAAGAATACTGGAGTGGGTTGCCGTTTCCCTCTCCAGGGGATCTTCCTGACCCAGGGATTGAAACTGCGTCTCTTGCAGCTCCAGCGTTGGCAGGCAGATTCTTTACCACTGAGCCACTGGGAAGCCCCAGGGGGGAAGGCAACTGGAGGAGAGAGGCCTCGGGAGAAACTGACCCTGCCAACACCTTGATCCAAGACCTCCAGCAGCCATAATGGAGAGAAGATAAACTTCTGTTGTGAAGCCATGCAGTCTGTGTGCGGCATTTTGTACGGCAACCCTAGGAGACTAAGACAAACTCTGATTCAGGTGAGGGCTCTCTAGACTCACCCCCAACCCCGCCACGAAAGCAAGAGTATAAGCAGAGTGGGATGCCAAGGGCACTGTGCTGGGAGTCAGGCCCCTCGGAGGTGGCTTCGCCTTGGACACCTGAGGTCCACACCCAATTATGCCACCAACTTTGCACAAATCATGATCTTTCTGGATCTCAGCCTCCTTTTCTCTCAAGTCAGGAGGTACCAGTGACATCAGTGGGGTTTTCCCTTTTCTTTGTCTGACCAGGACTGTTTCCCTTCTTTCTTCTTTTTACTCTAAATATTTATTTACTTATTTATTTATTTAATTTTGGCTATATTGCGTCTTGGTTGTGGCACATGGAATTTTCACTGCAGTGCAGGGGCTCCTCTCCAGTTGCCGCGAGAGGGCCTAGTTACCCTGCTGCACGACGGACCTTAGCGCCTTGACCAGGGATCGAACCTGCATCCCCTGCATTAACCACTGGACCACCAGGGAAGTCCCCCTCCCACACTTTCTAATAAACATCGGGATATTGTCAAATGTGAATTATGGGGGGAAGAAAGGAGGCCCCCATTGAGGTAGACATTCACACATTGAAGGACTTCCCCATAGCCAGGCACCCATGTTCCACAACAGAACCCAGCAAGGACCAGATATTTACTGCTGGTCGTAGGACTTGGACCCAACATTTTCCCCAGAAGTCTGAATTTGGAGGGGAGTGACTCAGAGATGGATGTTTCAGCTAAAGATTATTTCCCATGACTGTGAATCTAAGAGCCTCTGAGTGATGGCAGATGAACTATGACTGTGGTGGAGTGAACTGTCCAGTGAGCCCCAGAGGCCACATCCACTCAGACTGCCTGGTGGAGAGACCTTGGCTGTCTCTTCCCTCCCTTCCTGCCTGGTTTCCCAGCCATTTCACTGGCTTTCCCATTGATTCTGTGAACTACCAGATGGCTTTTCATTCAACACCTTTTCTGCTTAGGTAGTGGGAATTCGTTTCTGTCGTCTGCAGCTGAGATCTCTGAGTGATTCGGGAATCCATGCCACGTCAGAGCTGTTTAGATCCTGCACAGGACCATGACCAGACCTGGGACAAGCGTGGCTGTTCCATCCCTGGAACAGAGTCAGTCTCTGGGTGACCAGCACTGCTGCACGTAGGGGTCCCTGGACCAGGGCTTTTAGGCTGGTGTCCATGCATCCCCCTTGAAGGCACTGGGGCAGTTAGACCTGTGTGCTTGGTTTCAGAGTTCAACGTCCAGGCGTGAGAGCATGAGTCGCAGCTGGCCTCACCCTGAAGCAGCGCTGGGCCTCCTGGGGGGCGGCAGGGAAGCCATGCTCAGGTGTGCATGGGGACTCAGGACACGACTTCTTCATCCATCCTGCCTGGCCAGGCCCTCTGAGGTGGTTGTCCGCCTTGGACACACTCATTGAACTGCTCAGTCTGTGGGGTGCTTTGCTCCTACCAGGGAAGAATCTACCGGCTCTCTAAGATGCTCCATGCTAGTTAAGAATGTCCTGGGACTTCTCCGGTGGTCCAGCAGTTAAGACTTCTCGCTCCCAATGCAGGGGACCCGGGTTTGATCCTTGGTCCAGGAACTAGATACCTCGCACTGCAGCTAAGACCCAGCACAGCCAAAGAAATAAAAGTATTTTTTTTTATGTTGTAGAGGCAGTCAATAACTCTACTCATCACAGTCCTTTTTATCGTGTATCAGAAATTAATTTCAAGCTACTTTAGGCTAAAAGGTGTCTTGTCAGTTCACCGAACCAATTAAGTTCCTAGAGAGTGCAGTTGTCCTCAGGGGCTCCAGAGATGTGGCAACCCGAGGAGACAGCTCACCCCCTCCCCTGCCCTTGGCTTTGCTCCTCTCTGGCCATGAGGTTCCCGCCTTTCCTGCTGTGGAGGCTCTGTCCTTACAGGTGGGAGTGTGGGGCTGGGAGCCTGCAAAATGTGACAACGGGCACAGCCAGCTCCAGGCTCACCTCATCCCAGCTAAACGGCTCTTCTCCTGCCCAGAGTCCCATGGTGGCGGCCAGAGGGGCGGCAGGGGTTGTCCAAGGTGGCAACCCTAGAGGTGACCATCCTAACCACAGGGCAGCTCTGCTCGGACCACGTATCAGTCCCGTGGCTGTGGGCATGGATGGCATCAGGTGGATTCTATGGCAAGAGTAGGGAAATGGGGCTCGTTAACACTGTCTGTTGAGATAAACAGCCTGGTTCCCTACTTCACACAACTAGGGACTCTCAGACAACACGGCCTCCCTCGTCTACCCAGTCCGAGGGCCAAGCCTAGTGCCTGCAGAAATGATTTCAAAAATATAACAGACCGCTTTAAAAAGTTACCTTAAGCACAAAATCTAACTTTTTCCTACACAATACATTCCCATTTGGCTTTCCTAAGGGACTCTTACATTGCTTTCCACCAGGGATAGGAAGGCAGAAGGGTGTCCTGTTCCACTCTCCAAGCCCAGCCCCACTCCTGAGAGTTTGCAGGATTACCAACTCCCATTGCTTTTGCTTTTTACTGTTACACTCTCAACACTGGAAAACTGCACGTACTTAAGTGTGTTTCTGTCACCCATGCGGCGATGCCCAGTGCCCCGAGAGGGATGTCTTCATGGGAGCCACAATGCAAAGGGATTCTGGCTGTGAGAAAGCCAACCAGTTAAACACTCTCTGATCCTGGCTCCCTCTCCGCTGGGCTCTCACAGCCTCTGATCCATCTCTACCATGCGATTTCTCTTCATAACCTTGGCCCAGCACACCAAACCTAATATGACACACGCTGGGTAACCGCAACCCCCCTGGCCCACCAGCATCTTTTAATTAAAATGTTAATTAAATATCAACCCCACTTCAGCCCAGAAAGAAGGGTTTAAACTCTAAAAGGATTCTGAAATTCTTTCATCAACTTAAGGCATTTTGGGGATACGGTTTGTATGAAAGATGCTTCAGAAAATGAAGTTGTCATGTATTGTACGTATAAATAAACCTTTCAGCTCCCTGGCAGAACCCAAGCTCAGTGGGGCTGGAAAAGCATTCTGGGTATTGGCATGCAAATGAGCGTGTCAACAGCGGTTACGGGGCACCTCGGAGCGGTAAACAAGCCGATTGTCATGGGAAATGTAGTCGGCGCTGCTCTGTTTGAAACTGTTTTGCAAATCCCTTGTTTGGTTAGATTTCTGAACGTCGAGTTTGTGAACTCAATAATACAGCTTAATACCAAATTCCCAGTCACACCGCCTTTAGACGCCCGACAGCGCCGTGCACACCATAAAGGGCCGCACAAGCCGGCGTGCCCAATCAGACTTGGAATGCACACATGGAAGGCCGAAGGGAGACGTCAGACGCCATTGGAACAGGACCAGCGTGAAGAAGGGTGGGTGCATGGACCCCTCGATCAGCAATTGGGGGGCTGGGTGCGGATGGTGTGCCAACCCTCCACCCCTGGCTGCACCATGCTTTGGCCCAGGCTCACCTTCTCAGAGCTGTTCCTTCTCCCATTCCGACCGGCCAACTCCTTCCTCAGCCTCCTCTGGGAAGCCTCCTAGGCCTTCCCGGCGGCGGGACCAGCCTGTCCATCTCAGGAAGGGTCCATCTCATTCATTCAATGAATGCATCAGTGCGCTTTCCCTGCTGGGCCTGGCTGCCCCCGCCCCCCACCGCTGTGGCTCCCAACCTAAGTGGTGCTCCTCCAGGCAAGATGCTGGGTCTGACCCCTCTGAGTCCTGGTTCTGTGCCCCTGCTGCTGCAACCCAGCCTCTGCACCTCCCTGCTGGCCCCCTGCTCGCCAGGGGAAGGGCTCTGCTCCCCATCCAACTCCCTGCCCACCGTTCCTTCCAAACCCACGCCGAGGCTTTTGTCAGTGACCTCAGAACCCACTTCTCTGAAGAGCCCCCTGTCCGGGAGGCCAGCCCTAAAGACTCCTTCGCTGGAAAAGGACATCCGTCCCCCAACAGTCACCCAAGAGCCTGTGATCTCAGGAGCAGGCACATGTGGGGGAGAGTGGGCAGCCCACAGGGAGAGCAGCTGCCTCGTGAACTGCCCACTGACTGTGGAGACGTGCCCCGAGGCACCACGAGGGAAATAGGCCTGCTGCCCTTGTGCAGTACAGGTTTGGTCGTGGACCCGAAACTGTCCTACACGGTCTCGTTCAGAAACAACTGAGGTCCCTGTCTGAACCTGCCTCCATGTCTGCCTGTCTCCTTTGATCACTCCCATCACCCACTGTGATGGGGTGAACAGTATCCCCCCAGATTCACAGGTGGAAGCTCTGACCCCCGGGGGCTCAGAATGTGGCTGTATTTGGAGTGAGGGCCTTGAGAGAGGTGATGAAGTTAAAAACAAGACTATGGGTGCGGCCCCTAACCCATCCTGATTGATGTTCTTATTAGAGGAAATCTGGGCACAGACACACCACACCCACAGTGGGCAAGCCATGTGGACACAGTGAGAAGGGCACCGCCTGCAAGACAAGAACAGAGGCTTCAGGAGGAACCAGCCCTGCCGAGCCCTGATCTCGCGCCTCCGGCCTCCAGACTGTGAAGACATACTGTCTGCTGCTTAAGCCCCTCAGCCTGCGGTGTTCCGTCCTGGCAGCCTAAGCCGCTAAGACATCCAGCACACATACACATCTTCTCTTCATGCAGAGAAGAGACAGAACAGAAAAGCAGAAGGATACAGTAGACCTGAAAAGCACTATGAACCAATTCAACACAATTAAGATTTATACAGTTTTCACATAATAGCAGGATACAAATTCTATTCAAGTTCCCACAGACCATAGAACCTGGAGACACTAACATATCCAAGGGCATAAAACAAGGTGCAAAAATTTCATGGTCTGAAAATCAGAGACACCAAGAGAACATTTCACGCCAAGATGGACACAATGAAGGACAGAAATGGTATGGACCTAAAAGAGGCAGAAGATATTAAGAAGATGTGGCAAGAATACACAGAAGAACTATACAAAAAAGATCTTCACAACCAGGATAACCATGACAATGTGATCACTCACCTAGAGCCAGACATCCTGGAATGCAAAGTCAAGTGGGCCTTAAGAAACATCACTATGAACAAAGCTTGTGAAGGTGATGGAATTCCAGTTGAGCTATTTCAAATCCTGAAAGATGATGCTGTGAAAGTGCTGCACTCAATATGCCATCAAATTTGGAAAACTTAGCAGTGGCCACAGGACTGGAAAAGGGCAGTTTTCATTCCAGTCCCAAAGAAGGGCAATTGCCAAAGAATGTTCAAACTACCACACAATTGCACTCATCTCAAATGCGAGCAAAGTAATGCTCAAAATTCTCCAAGCCAGGCTGCAACAGTATGTGAACCATGAACTTCAGGATGTTCAAGCTGGATTTAGAAAAGGCAGAGGAACCAAGTAACAAGTTATCTGCATCTGTCAGATCATAGAAAAAGCAAGAGAATTCCAGAAAAAATATCCACTTTATTGATTATGCCAAAGCCTTTGACTATGTAGATTGCAACAAACTGTGGAATATTCTTCAAGAGATGTGAATACCAGACCACCTTACCTACCTCCTGAGAAATCTGTATGCAGGTCAAGAAGCAACAGTTAGAACTGGACATGGAACAACAGACTGGTTCCAAATTGGGAAAGGAGTACATCAAAGCTGTATATTATCACCCTGCTTATTTAACTTATATGCAGAGTACATCATGAGAAATGCCAGGCTGGATGAAGCACAAACTGGAATCAAGATTGCCAGGAGTAATATCAATAACCTCAGATACACAGATGATACCACCCTTATGGCAGAAAGTGAAGAAGAACTAAAGAGCCTCTTAATGAAGGTGAAAGAGGAGAGTGAAAAAGTTGGCTTAAAGCTCAAAATTCAGAAAACGAAGATCATGGCATGCGGTCCCATCACTTCATGGCAAATTGATGGGGAAACAGTGGAAACAGTGGCTGACTTTATTTTTCTGGGCTCCAAAATCACTGCAGATGATGACTGTAGCCATAAAATTAAAAGACTCTTGCTCCTTGGAAGAAAAACTATGACCAACCTAGATAGCATATTAAGCAGCAGAGACATTACTTTGCCAACAAAGGTCCATCTAGTCAAAGCTATGGTTTTTCCAGTAGACATATATGGATGTGAGCGTAGGACTATAAAGAAAGCTGAGGGCCAAAGAATTGATGCTTTTAAACTGTGATGTTGGAGAAAACTCTTGACAGTAGAGAGTCCCTTGGACTGCAAGGAGATTCAACCAGTTAATCCTAAAGGAAGCCAGTCCTGAATATTCATTGGAAGGACTGATGCTGAAGCTGAATCTCTAATACTTTGGCCAACTGATGCGAAGAACTGACTCATTGGAAGAGACCCTGATGCTGGGCAAGATTGAATGCAGGAGGAGAAGAGGACGACAGAGGATGAGATGGTTGGATGGCATCACTGACTAGATGAACATGAGTTTGAGTAGGCTCTGGGAGTTGGTGATGGACAGGGAAGCCTGGCGTGCTGCAGTCCATGGGGTCACAAAGAGTCGGACACGACTGAGCCACTGAACTGAACAGAGTGAAAGGTATGGAAATCATACAGCATCTGTTCTCTTATTGCTATGAAATCTAAGCCTCAGCCAGATGTGGGAGTTCTGACAGGGCCGCCTGGGTGTGAAATGCCACACGAGCTGCCCCTCCTGGAGTGTGTGGCCCTTCCCAGTAGTGCCCAGGCAGGGCCAGATAGCCATGGAGCCCTGGTGCCTCTACAAAACTCCCCCACCAACTCAGACGCCCTGCCCTGATCATGCATCTGCTTCCTCATCAAGGACCTGCCGAGCACAACTAGTCTACGTATCAGGTAACGGTGAGAAAAACTATCTTGAGAGGATGCTTACATCTGAGAGGGGGACAAAGACTGTAAGCAAATCACCACAAATTAGAGAAAAAACCACAGTCCAGTGAAGAAAGCAGAAGAGAAAAACTTATCAGGACTGGGAGGGACCTGAGATCTTGAGGATGGAGAGGAGTAAACCAGGCCAAGGTCTAGGTGTGGAAGGAAGTCCCACCCAGGGCAGCCCGAGCAGAGGACCTGGGGTCACAAGGCACGAAGCTCTCTGCCAGAGCCAGGAGGCCCAGGGGTGAGAGGGCAAAGGGCAGGTGTGCGCCTAGTACTGAACCTGGTTAGCTGGACTAAGCCTTGAGGGTTTCGTTCTAAGAGCACTGGAGGGACTGCCCTGGTGGTCAGTGCTTAAGAGTCCGCCTTGCAATGTGGGGGATGCAGGTTTGAGCCCTTGTTCAAGAAGCTCCCACATGTTGCAGAGCAACTACTGAGCCTGCACGCCACAACTAGAGTCTGTGCTGCAGTGAAAAATCTTCCATGACGCAACTAAGACCAGATGCAGCAAGTAAATAAATAAAAATGTTTTTTAAAAAGAGCAGTGGAACCCATTGTAGAGTTTTAAGTAGAGGCTTGCCTCAATCACACCTGTCTTTTGAAGGGTTCACCTTGGCTGCAGCACGGAAGACCAATGGGAGGGAGGCAAGAGTCTTTAGGGGGAAGCCAGCAGGTGTTGCGGAGAGGGCAATGGCACCCCACTCCAGTACTTTTGCCTGGAAAATCCCATGGATGGAGGAGCCTGATAGGCTGCAGTCCATGGGGTCGTTAGAGTCGGACATGACTGAGCGACTTCACTTTCATTTTTCACTTTCAGGCATTGGAGAAGGAAATGGCAACCCACTCCAGTGTTCTTGCATGGAGAATCCCAGGGATGGGGGAGCCTGGTGGGCTGCCGTCTATGGGGTCACACAGAGTCGGACACAACTGAAGTGACTTAGCAGCAGCAGCAGCAGCAGGTGTTGAGACCGTTCTTGCCGTTCTTGCAGGGACAAACCTGGACAAAAAAATAATCACCTCCCAGCAAAGGGCCCCTTCACTCTGTCCAGAAAGTTCTCTCTCATCTGCCTGCTGCAGAGCTAGGTTCTTCCATGAAAGGCCTGCTCTTTCAAGTCAAAGTCTGGAGCCCTGGTACATGCAAACGTTCCTGCAGGACAATGCCAGCCTGCGTGGCCAGCTTGGACAAGTTACCAGAAATGAACACAGTGGACAAGCACTTGCCAGGAAGGCAGGATCTCAGAACCGAGCTTCCCTGGGCCAACGCTAGACCAGGCCTGGCTGTGGGAGGCAGGAGAGAGTTCCAGAGAGCAGGGAGCATGGGCGGTGCAGCCAGGAGGAGAAAGGGGTTGAATCCTTAATCCTTCGAGCTCTTTACTACTGTATTTCTGTTTCACACATAAGCTTCAGTTCAGAGAAGCTGAGCAACCTGCCTCAAGTCGTCACACAGCCCAGAGCTGTTAAGAGTCAGGACACAGACAGGGGCCCTAGGTCTGAGGCTGTGTCCACTTCAACCACAGTTCTTGGGAGCCCACTCTGGAGAATCCAGGCAGCGGCCCCATGGAGGATGAGCGTGAGGACCACCCCAAACCCCACTGGCAAGGGACTGGCACACAGGAAAGCACAATGAACACTCATTAAATGAATCTCCCATCATCACAGGGGAAACCATGTGTGCTTGCTTTGTAAACAGTAAAACCCTGGATTTTCAGGGGAGTTTGAATAGCTCCAGTCTCTTTAATGGAAAAAACTCCTCAAATGTGTTAGTGTTAGTTGTTCAGTCGTGTCCAACTCTTTGCAACCCCAGGGACTATAGTTTGCCAGGCTCCTCTGTCCATGGGATTTCCCAGGCAAGAATACTGGAGTGGGTTGCCATTTCCTTCTCCAGGGGATCTTCCTGACCTAGGGATCAAACCCTCAAACCCACTTCTCCTGCATTGGCAGGCAGATTCTTTACCACTGAGCCACTAGGAAAGCCCTCAAATGTGCCCACTGAAAGGCAAACACAACTGTCCAGACCTATATCTCAGCCTTAAAACCTTTAAACCCACATGCATTCACAAAACATGCTCTACCACGTTTCCTCAATGCACCAGACCAGTGGTTTTAAAGATACAACAGTAACCAGATGGACAAGGTCACTGCTTTCAGACCAGTGGGTGAAAGAAGCCCCCAAAGCAATACATAAACAAGATACAGAAATGGGTGTGTTACAAAGAATATGGGAGTTATGGAGGAGCCATTTTCAGTCGAGTGGTCAGGGGAGCCTTTGCCAAGAAGGAACGACCACTGGAAACTTGAATAATGAGCAGGAGATGGAGGTGGCAAGAGCTGGGAGAGGGGCCCTCTGTGTGGAAAACCCAGCGTGTGCAAAGGCCCTGGGCCAGAGAGAGACTTGAGCAGTGCCAGGTAGAGAAAGAAGGTTCATCTCACTGGAGCAAGGGGCATAGAGGGGCTCCAGCTGGAAAACAGGATGAGGTCACATGACAAGGAGACTTAAGGGCAGGTAAAAGAGTTAGATTTTATTTTTAAATTTTATTTTTCGTATTCTTTCTTTGGTCTATCATGTTGTTGTTCAGTTGCTGAGTCACGTCCAACTCTTGGTGATCCCATGAACTGCAGCACACCAGGCTTCCCTGTTCTTCACTATCTCCCAGAGTTTGCTCAAACTCATGTCCACTGAGTCAGTGATGCCATCCAACCATCTCATTCACTGTTGTCCCCTTCTCCTCCTGCCCTCAATCTTTCCCAGCATCAGGGTCTTTTCCAATGAGTTGGCCCTTCACATCAGGTGGACAAAGTATTGGAGCTTCAGCATCAGTCCTTCCAGTGACTATTCAGGGTTGATATCCTTTAGGATTGACTGGTTTGATCTCTTTCCTGTTGAAGGGACTCTCAAGAGTCTTTTCCAGCACCACAGTACAAAAGCATCAATTCTTTGGAGCTCAGACTTCCTTATGGTCCAGCTCTCACATCTGTACATGACTACTGGAAAAACCATTAATACAGTTGTTCCATATAAGGTTCTGTTTCTTCTTGACCCACATACAGATTTCTCAGGAGACAGATAAGGTAGTCTGCTATTCCCATCTCTTAAAGAATTTTCCAGTTTGTTGTGATGCATACAGTCAAAGGCTTTAGCATAGTCAATGAAGCAGATGTTTTTCTGGAATCCCTTGCTTTTGCTATGATCCAGCAAATGTTGGCAATTTGATTTCTGGTTTCTCTGCATTTTCTAAATCTACCTTGTACATTTGGAAGTTCTTGGTTCACATACTGCTGAAGCCTAGCTTGAAGGATTTTGAGCATAACCTTCCTAGCATGCAAAATGAACACAATTGTCCGGTAGTTTGAACGTTCTTTGGCATTGCCTTTCTTTGGGAGTGGAATGAAAACTTTCTCCAGTCCGATGGCCACTGTTGAGCTTTCCAATTTTGCTGGCATATTGACTGCAACACTTTGACAGCATTATCCTTTAGGATTTCAAATAGCTCAGCTGGAATTTCACCACCTCCACTAGCTTTGTTTGTAGCAATGCTTCCTAAGGCCCACTTGACTTTACACTTCAGGATGTCTGGCTCAAGGTGAGTGGCCACACCATTATGGTTGGTTATCTGGGTCATTAAGACCTTTTTTGTATAGCTCTTCCGTGTATTCTTGCCACTTCATCTTAATCTCTTCTGCCTCTGTTAGGTCTTTACCATTTCTGCCCTTTACCATGCCCATCTTTGCATGAAATATTCCCTTGATCTCTCCAATTTTCTTGAAGAAATCTCTAGTCTTTTCCATTCTGTTGTTTTCCTCTACTTGTTTGCGTTGTTTGTTGAAGAAGGCCTTCTTCTCTCTCCTTGCTATTCTCTGGAACTCTGCATTTGGTTGAGCATATCCTTCCCTTTTACCCTTCATGGATCTCTGATGATCTTTTATCTGTTTATTTTTTGCCTTAAGGCATGTGGGATCTTAATTCCCCAACCAGGGATTGAACCGGTGCCCCGTGCATTGGAAGCGTGGACTCTTAACCACTGGACTGCCAACGAAGTCTGCATTGGTTTGTTCTTAGCAAGGGAGTGAAATCGTCTGATTCGTGTTTCTGAAAGGCTGCTCTGAGGACAGAGTGTAGGACAGCTAGATGAGAAGGAGGGCGACCAGTTAGGGGGTAGGTGACGTTGGTATTGCAGGGCAGAGCTCGAGGCAGAGGGGCCAGAGAGAGCTGTGAAGGTGGGCAGTGTGGTGACAGGATGTGCCCGAGGGGTGAAGACAGTACTGGCTGTTGGGTTAGACATGAGAACAGAAGCAGAATACTGAGCGATGAATGGATTTCTGGCCTGAGCCGCTGGATGAATGGTCCCATCGCCTCCTGAGCTGGAGAAGACAGGGGAGAGGTAGGTCAGGGTGGGGAAGGATGGGGTTGGGGGAGTCTTCCAAGGTCTCTGCTTTGGCCATGTTACATTAACAAAACCCATCAGACGTCCGAGTGGAGAGGCTGAGTAGACAGCTGGCGCAGGCATTCACAGCTCTGTCAGCAGAAAGGAAAGGAGATAAGGACAAAAAGGAAGAGAGATTCTGAGATGAGAGGGAGCTGGTAAGAGAAGAAATGTGGTTGCTCACAAGGATGAACTTGCCTCCTGTTGCAACTTCCAGTTCAACTGCATTCCTACAGATATTTGTGGTGTGCTGGGCGCCGCACAGGGTACTGAGTAGTTCGTGTGAGATGCCAATTCAAGAGTCACAAGAAAAGTCAGTCTGGAGACCCTGGACTGAGCGAGGTGGAGAAGAGGACAGAGGACGGGGAGCTGAAGAGCTCCCGGTGCTCGGAGCCCACGGAGGCCATGGGGAGGACCAGGGAGAGGAGCTCAAGCCCTCTGTGGGGATTGCGACCTCAGCCCTGTTAGCACAGCGGTTGGAGGCCGCCCTGCACACTGCAGGACTCTCCGCAGCAGCCCGACCTCCAGCCCCAGACGCCACAGCGCCTCCTCCCTGAGTTGTGACCACCAGAACACCTCCAGATGCGGCCAAATGTCCCTTGGGGGCAAAGTCACCTCTGGCTAAGAAATCTTAGTCGGCAAGAAAGAGCGGGTATCAGGAGGGGCTGACGCAGCTGTGGGTGGAGAATGTGGGCTCTGGCCAGACCACCTCGGGCTCTGAACCTCATCCACCTCCTGTGGGCAGTGGACCCGGTTTATCTATGAGACAAGGAGAGGGGCACCACCTCACTCAGAGGGGACAGGGACACACCAACACCCTTAGAATCAAGCCCGGCATGCTGTTACAGGAGGTGGTGGTGTTTACTCGCTAAGTCGTGTCTGACTCTTTGCAACGCCATGGACTGCAGACTTCCCCATCCTTCACCATCTCCCGGAGCTTGCTCAAACTCATGTCCGTCGAGTCGGTGATGCCATCCAACCATCTCACCCTCTGTCACCCCCTTCTCCTCCTGCCCTCCATCCTTCCCAGCATCAGGGTCTTTGCCAGTGAGTCGGCTCTTCGCATCAGGTGGTCAAGCTAGTGAGTTATATCACAAAGTGCTGTGATGGGGGAAGAACTAGTATGTACACACACATCACACTAGACACATGCCACACACAGAGACACACCTCACACACACAGACACACATCACACATCACATACATGCACACACACTCAGGCACTGGAGGGGTCCCTGGCCCAGTCGCGGACGTTTCAGGCCGGCACCCGCAGGAGGAAGCCTCATCTCCACTGCGCCCTGGATGGGGGTCAGCACTCATCAGGGAAAGGGCTTTGGTACCCAGGATGGGGAGTCCCAGGAAGAGGGACGGGTGGACGAGTCCATGGCGCCAGAAGAAAAGGTTGGCACTTCAGGAAGTGACAGGCAGCTTAGCATGAGGACAGGCCAGAGAATGCCCTCGGGCTGTGGGGCACTGGGGTTGGAGGCAGAGGAGCGAGGAGAAACATGGCCCCAGAGAGAAGCCGGATGCCACGCACAGGAGCTGGGCATCGCCGAGTCAACGAGAAGCCACTCGGTGTTGGACTGACCCACGACCTGAGAGCGTGAAGGATGGTCCTGGCGGGGAGCAGATGGAGAGGCTGAGCCTCCGTGACGACCTTCGCTCCTGGTGTCCCCTGACCCAGCAGGCGACCCCTTTCTGTCTCCGTGGCTGTCTCTCCTCTGCTTAGCCAGCCCTTCTCCCATCCTGGAACTTTCTCCTTCCTTTACACCCTTTTCAGCCCCATGACTTTAAAAGCCATCATGTTCCAAAGTGAGTCATTTATTCATTCAACAAACCCCGAGTCAGTTATTTGTCAGGCATTGTTCTCAGCGCTCAGGTTACCACAGTGAACAAGACAGACAACACTCCCGCCCTCCTGGAGTTCCTGTTCTACTTCGGGAGATATGCAATAAACAATAACCACAAAAAATAAGTTGTCTGAATGCGAGAGAGGGTGTGGAGAAAAGGGAACCCTCCCACACTGTTGGTGGGAAGAGAAGTTGGTGCAAGACCATGGAGAACAGCAAGGAGGTTCCCCAAGAAATTAAAAATAGAGTGACAGCAGGATTCTGCAATCCCACACCTGGGCATATATCCGGACAAAACTGTAATTTGAAAAGATATATCCACCCCTGTGTTCACAGTAGCACTATTTACAATAGCCAAGACATGGAGACAATCTAAATGTCCTTTGATGGACGAATGGATAAAAACGTGGTACACACACACAATGGAATACTGCCACTGCTGCCGCTAAGTCGCTTCAGTCGTGTCCGACTCTGAGTGACCCCAAAGACAGCAGCCCACCAGGCTGCCCCGCCCCTGGGATTCTCCAGGCAAGAACACTGGAGTGGGTTGCCATTTCCTTCTCCAATGCAGGAAAGTGAAAAGTGAAAGTGAAGTCGCTCAGTTGTGTCCGACTCTTCACAACCCCATGGACTGCAGCCCACCAGGCTCCTCCGTCCATGGGATTTTCCAGGCAAGAGTACTGGAGTGGGGTGCCATCGCCTTCTCTAATGGAATACTACCCAGCCATAAAAAAGAACAAAATAATACCATCTGCAGCAACATACATGGACCTGGAGATTATCATCCCAAGTGAAGTAAGTCAGACAGCAATGATAAATACCATATGGTATCACTTCCACATGGAAACTCAAATATGACACAAATAAGCATAACTATGAAACAGAAACAGACGCACAGACATAGAACAGACTTGAGGTGGCCATGGGGGAGGGTAGGCGTATGGGGGGGATGGACTGGGAGGTTGGAATTAGCAGGTGCAAACTATTACACACAGGATGGATAAATGGCAGGATCCTACTGTGCAGCACAGGGAACTATATTCAACATCCTGTGATAAACCACCATGGAAGAGAATAGGAAAAAGAATGCATATGCATATCTGAGTCACTGTGCTGTACAGCAGAAACTAACACTACACTGTAAGTCAACTATACTCCAAAAAAAGTTCAGTTCAGTTCAGTCGCTCAGTCATGTCTGACTCTTCGTGACCCCATGAACACAGCACACCAGGCTCCTGGAGTTTACCCAAACTCATGTCCATCGAGTCGGTGATGCCATCCAGCCATCTCATCCTCTGTCGTCCTCTTCTCCTCCTGCACCCCATCCCTCCCAGCATCAGGGTCTTTTCCAATGAGTCAACTCTTCACATCAGGTGGCCAAAGTATTGGAGTTTCAGCTTCAGCAACAGTCCTACCAGTGAACACCCAGGACTGATCTCCTTTAGAATGGACTGGTTGGATCTCCTTGCAGTCCAAGGGACTCTCAAGAGTCTTCTCCAACACCACAGTTCAAAAGCATCAATTTCTTCGGTGCTCAGCTTTCTTCACAGACCTAGTTGTTATCTACTACAGATGGTGATGGATGCAGTGGGGGAAATCATAGACTGCTAAGTTCTGAGGGTGCAGAGGAAACCCCCCTGCGTAGCTGGGCCCTGAGCAAAGCCCTGAAGTAGATGCCGGTTTAGGCCTGTGGATCTCAGGGTGGAGGGAGAAGCCAGGGCAGGACCTCTGGCAAGAAATGAGAATCCGGAAGGGATTAGGGGTGTAAAGAGAGGATGGGGGCTTCCCAGGAGGTGCTAGGGGTAAAGAACACAGCTGCCAATGCAGGAGACATAAGAGACTTGGGTTTGATCCCTGGGTTGGGAACATCCCCTGGAGGAGGGAAGAGCAACTCACTCCAGTATTCTTGCCTGGAGAATCCCATGGACAGAGGAGCCAGGTGGGCTACAGTCCATGGGGTCACAAAGAGTCAGGCACGACTGAGCAACTTAGCACGCATGCAGAGAGAGGATGGGTGACTCTCATAGGGCTTCACCCCACCTCTGAGCCGTGGGGACCCCCAGACAGGCTTCCCATCTCAAGAGGCAGCACCACCCACCCTGGCCAGCTGCTCAAGCTGGGATATGCCAGGCAGCCTGCATCTCAGCCCCTCGCCCAGCCCATCACCACACCTGCCATTCCCACCTACCCTAAGCACCCAGAATCTGTTCCTCATCTTCGCTCCTCACGGCCACCAGCCTCTCTCCCGTCACTGAGACGGTCTCCTCACCAGGCTCCCAGGCTCCATCCCCTGCCAGAACATGCCTGGGATGCAGATGGGGCCTCTGTGGAAGCCTTCCCAGGACTTCATGATCGCTGGACTCCAAATCCCTTCCTGCGGCCTCCCTCTGAGCTCAGTCAGGTCCACCCCTGCTCAGGCTCGTCCCCACCCTGACTCCCATGCTCCCTTGCCTTACCCAGTCTGCTCCCACGTTCTCCTCTCTCTTTCACAGACCCAGACCACTCTTCCCACCTCAGGGCCCCGCACATGCTGTTCCCTCTGCCTGTAACACCCTTCCCAGCATCCCTCCCTCTCTCGTCACTTTCTGGAAATCCTTTGATCTTAGCTAAAGTGTCCGCTCCCTCCAGGGGTGCTGACAGCTGTCCCCACAGAGCTCCCACTCCCTTTGTTCCCTGTCATTGCTCACATGCTTTCTCATCCTTCTTGAAAGGTTAGTTAGATATTTGTTTGTGTCCATCATGTCCGGTTGCCTCCTGCAGCTCAGAGACATGGCAGGTCTGCCTAGTGCACGTGCACACACACACACACACACACATACCACTGAAAGAATCAGGGAGCAGGTGCAGTGGTCCCACTGCAAAATATGGTGGTCTGAGTCTCAGAGACGGAAGAAGTGGATGGGCTTCAAGATCCTGGAAAAAATGCATCCTGGTGTCGGCTTGGATATGCCCCCCATAACCCATCAGGAGACAGTGGGACCACCGGGGCTGACCTGGGCATTCCCACAAGATCCAGCACCTCCACCCACCTGTGTCCTTCCTGTCCTCTGCCCCCAGGCACATCAAACCCGTCTATCCTGCAGGGAAGCAGAAAGGGGGCAAGGGACTCAGATGGGGGTCAGATACTTACATTCCCAGGTCTTGTGTTTCCTCACAAGACTTAGGAGAGATCTGCACAGCCCTGCTGCTCGTTCATCCAACAAACACTTACTGAGCAAACAACACACATCAGCAACCATGCTGAGCATGAACAGTACAGTTCTCAGTTTACAGAAAGCAGGAGCAGTCTTGCACCCTGGCCGCCAAGTCCAGCTAGACCCCAGTACCTCCTGGGGCCTCCACTGTGAAGACAGTCCCTACTGAAAGGCCATGGAAAATTTAAATAACACAGAGGGTTTCAAAGTGCCACCAGCCAAGGGACTTGAGAAAAGGAGGGAGTGTGTAGGGCCCTGGGGGAGGCCACTGTTCAGGTGCGACTGGCCTTACCAGAAGCTTCATTGAGAATTTCAGTTGCTTTGCTAATATTGGTCAGGCCTCTTCTGGGTACAAGTGGCAGAAGGCCAGTACAGACGGACTTGAGCACCAAAGGGAAGGGAACGCCTTCAGGCACAGCTGTAGCCAGGTGCTCAGGTGATGACATCAGACTCCTGTCTCTCTTAACTTGTTTTTCTCTGAGTTGGCTTCATTCTTGGGCTCTGAGGAGGCAATCAACAGGGGCCCTGTTCTAAATCCTGGGGATACAGTGAACAAGACAAAATGGCCTGCCCTCATGGGCAGGCTGTTTATACTCGGCAGCAAAGGAGACCACCAGACTTTCTAGGCTCACATCTTACTAGCTTAGCAAGCCCAGTTGAGTTCAATTCAATTGCTTAGTCATATCTGACTCTTTGTGACCCCATGGACTGCAGCGTGCCACGCCTCCCTGTCCATTGCCAACTCCCGGAATTTACTCAAATTTATGTCCATTGAGTCAGTGATGCCATCCAACCATCTCATCCTCTGTCATCCCCTTCTCCTCTTGCCTTCTATCTTTCCCAGCATCAGGGTTTCTAATGAGTCAAGACCACCGGGGAACAAATTACCTCCAGCGAAAATCCTAGGATGCAATTGATCAGTTCAGCTTCATCATGCGTTTCCCCAGCTTGTTGATCAACGGAAAGGCAGTGCTCTGTCTGATGAGCCTGGGATCAGGTAGACTGAAGGTGGGGCGGAAGTGGGTTCACCTGTGAGAATGGACATGACTTTACCAGATACTACTCAAAGGAGGACAATCGGTTTCTGGATAGCAGAGGTCATCAATTAAAAGCAGACACAGCTGTATCGTCAACATGAAGCAAAGCAGAAGACACCAGAAGTCCCTGGGAAGCTGTCAGGAGAGTGCCTAGTGACGGAGGGCATGGGGATACGCATCCCCGGTGACTCTGAGGGAAGCCAGTGCCTTTATGTCATCATGCATCAGAGATCATGTAGAAAACTCTGAACTGCAGCAAAAGCATGATTTGGAAGTCAGGCAAACCATTCAGATCTCCTGCCTTCAGAGCTGCGTTACTCCCCTGGGCAAGTACTTCAGATCCATGACCCACGGTTTCCTCTGTGAAAGAGGGCTGAACATACCTGTCTCACAAAGTTGCCATAAAAGTTAAGTCACGGGACTTCCCTGATGGCTCAGTGCTAAAGAATCCACCTGCCAATGCAGGAGACACGGGTTTGATCCCTGATCCAGGAAGATCCCACGTGCCCCGGAGCAACTAAGCCCATGCACCACAACTCTTGAGTCTGTGCTCTAGAGCCCGGGGCTGCACCTACTGAAGGCGGAACACCCTAGAGCCTGCGCTCTGCAGCAAGGGAAGCCAACAGTGAGAAGCCCGTGCACCCCAACTACAGAGTGCCCCCGGTCACCACAACCAGAGAAAAGCCTGCAGATAAATGAACACCCAGCAGGGCAAAAAAAAAAAAATCATTTTTTTAAAAGTTGTTGAAAATATACACAGACACCTGGCGAAGCGCAGGGGTGGGAGGTGGTGGGGCAGCAAGCTCCACCCTGAGCAGCTTGGAGGTGCCAGGGGAGGTGGGGGGGGGTGTCGCCTTTTCTCCCCAGAAGGACTCAGCCTCTTTGCAGAGCAGTGCCTGGAACTGTCTCTCAGGATCACATCTCTGTCCTAGCTGGGCGTCTGCCCATCATCCCATCGCCAGTCAAACGCCGTCTGGGCTAGCACTATCCATCCACCTTCTGCCTCTGGAACAGAGCCCCAGTGCTCCTGGAAAGGGCTGCACCTTGGTTTAGAGGTGTCCCATTGGAGAATAAGGACCTTTGTCCATGAGAACCCCCACATTCAGAGAGGTCAAAGCCAGTTCCTAGTGCCCCGTACCGACAGAACAGGGAGGAGGCAGATGCCAGGAGGCGTGCTTCGCCTTCATCTTCCCTGGACGATGCTCTTCAAGGGAGTGGGCAGAAGCAAGGGGAAGGAGCCCCGGCCCTTCGTGGGAAGCTAGGAGGACACCTAGGGAGGGAGGCGCAAGAATAGGCGCTGGAGCTCTGGGAAGAAGCCATCTGTCCACTTGCAAATTCTGCTGCGCCCTCTCCCCTCCTGCTGGTGGACGGCGATGGGGAAGGGCAACTCGCGCTGCCCACACATGGTGGCACATGGTCGTGGGGGGAGGAGCGACTGGGCAGGGTGCCTGGTGCCCACCCTGGCGCACCAAGTAACTGAGCCCCACTTCGTGCGCACCGGGCCTGGGATGTGACAGACTATCAGAGCCGGTCCCTCCTGGTCGGCCCCAGCGGCGTCTGCCCTGCCTCCAAAAGCACGCGCTCCCCGCAGGCCACTGCCTCTTCCTGCCCGGGTGCTCAGCCAGCCACCCAGCTTTCCAGGCTTCCCTGGATGCAGGGGAGTTCACTTGGGGATGAAGCACCGCCTCCTGGGGGCAGGTGCACCCGTGCTGTGTGGACCTTGAAGGGAAGCTCTCTGATGCGAAGGACTGGCTGAATGCGCCTTGCTCTCCCACAATTAAGGGAAATAGCTGAGAAAAACCTCAGAACAAAACCCTAGTGGCCCCCGGGGGCCCTTTTGTTTTCAGTCAAACGCGCAAAGCCAGGTGGTTCCTTTAACACCCCAGAGATTGCCCCCGGGGGCTTCCCTGTGCCACGGGGCGCTGGGTGCTGGGGCGCAGTCTGCATCGGCTGCCCCCGTTGCCGCCCCATGGCGCCCCACTGCGCCCCAGTCAGGATGGAGGGCCGGGTCAGTGAGGGGGCTGGGATAGGGGGAGCCCAGATGCGGC
>NW_024070208.1:31921129-32101129 GCF_014754425.2 Oryx dammah | reverse complement strand
GGTCTCCTTGCAGTCCAAGGGACTCTCAAGAGTCTTCCCCAACACCACAGTTCAAAAGCATCAATTCTTCGGCGCTCAGCTTCCTTTATGATCCAACTCTCACATCCATACATGACTGCGAGAAAAACTATAGCTTCGACTGGATGGAATTTTGTTGGCAAAGTAATGTCTCTGCTTTTTAATATGTTGTCTAGGTTGGTCATAACTTTTCTTCTTAGCACTAGGGGAAGACAAACCCCAGTGCCTGCAGTTCCTGAAGACGGCCCCACCATAGGCATGTAAACCAGGCACCCACCTCCACCTGCCCCAACCAATGCTGCAAAGGCCAGGAGTGCCCCTGCTGACAGATCTAAGGAGCAGGAAGGACAGAAAACAACGTGCCTCTAACCTCCAGCGGCTCAGTGGTCAGGGTGGGTGGCAGCTGCCCCAAGACGGGAGACGGTCCCGCCCCTGGGTTAACCTCTTTAAGAAGATGTGCACACACACGGCAGCGATGCATAGCTGCTGACCTCAGGCATCGCCGGCGGAAGCCTGCGGTGAAGCCCGGCCCTCACCCCGTGATAAAAGGACTAGTGCTAGAGAGTGGCACAGAAGAGGGAACCCACCTGCCTGGTTTGCGGCCTGACCCGTACACTCGATCACATGAAATGCTATAAACCTGTGTGTTCTCTCGAGAATGAGCTCTAGAACTGACAGCCTGCCTTCAGAGGGTGAGCTGCCCCGACCACAGTTACCACGCTGGTGATAGCCCGGCTCCAGGGCCCACAGGACGCTCTGAGACGGGCCCGCCCTCGGAGGGCCCTTGCCAGCGCGGCCCTGGGGTTTGCGGGCCTCCAGCATCTCCTCTGCGGAGTTAAGGAGACTCACCCCGGCGCCGCCGCGGGCGGCTGGAAACTGGAGCGGCAGCGCCCCCTGCCGGCGCGCGGCCGCAATAGCTAGGATGCTTCCGGAGCAGAGCCGACCAAAGACGAGGTCCAGGCCTGGGCAAGGACCTCGCACAGGCTATGGGGGGAGCCCTGCTCCCACGGGAACCTGGGGCTCATCTGAAATGCCAGGGGACGGGCTCCGTCCTTCCTTCTTCCCCTCCCCAAAGGGGGCTCCAGGAGCCAGCAAAGGACGTAGCGGGGTCCCCCTCGTGTTCTGAAAGGTTGGCCTGACTCCCAGCCCTCCAGAGTCCCTGCTTTCTTTGTGGCAGCCCTCAGTTAACTGGATGCCTTGGATAACAGGATGTCACCATTAGCATTACAAGCATCTCTATTATATTCGAATTGTGGTGCTGGCGAAGACCCTTGAGAGTCCTTTGGACTGCAAGATCAAACCAATCAATCCTAAAGGAAAGCAACCCTGAATACTCATTGGAAGGACTGATGCTGAAACCGAAACTCCAATACTTTGGCCACAGGATTCAAAGAACCAACTCATTGAAAAAGACCCTGATGCTGAGAAAGATTGAAGACAGGAGGAGAAGGGGACAACAGAGGATAAGATGGTTGGGTGGCATCACCGACTCGATGGACATGAGTTTGAGCAAGTTCTGGGAGATACTGAAGGACAGGGAAGCCTGGCATGCTACAGTCCATGGGGTTGCAAAGAGTCAAGACGATTGAGTGACTGAACAACAATTATACTGAGCTCGCCTCACATTATGAGCATCTCAGTTACTACTAAAAGGTTAGAACAAGTTGTCAGAGCTCCTTGGCATCTGGTTATTCTCACATCAGGGCCCCAGCAGTCCTGAAGAAAATTCTGAAAGACAGCAAAGAATCCGGTCCAATTCCTGACTTGACTCAGATCTTCCCTTCTTCCCAGGCCCACCCACTATGTCTTTCTAGGTCCTGTGTTCACTTGAGCCCTCTGCCAAAGTTAAATGTATGTCTACCCTGTCTTTTCAATTAAAAATAAAGTTAAAATTTGAACTTGTCACATTAAAACACATTTCTCAACTTTCTTTCCATTCTATCCTAAATATAAAAAAATAACAAATAACAACAACAAAAAAAAACCCACTCAATAAATGCCCTCATCAAGAGCTGTTAAGGGATTTCCTGGTGGTCCAGTGGTTAAGACTCTACTCTCCCAATGCAGAGGGTTCCCTAGTTGCGGAACTAGATTCCATGCAGGCTGCAACTAAGAGTCCGGCATGCTGCAATGAAGATCCTTCGAGCTGTGTAACTAAGACTGGGCAAAGCCAAAAATAATTTTTTTAAAAAGAGCTATTAAGACACACGTTTGGTACCAAACGTGCCTTCCTGGAGAGCAACGATCCTGAGTACATTTCTCAACAGTCCCCCTAAGAGGTAGTTTTGACTGCCCCCCCACCAAGTCTTCCTGCCATAGTCAGAGATCCAGAAGGTGCCTGTGCACACCCCCTTCCCCAGACCCACACCCACCTGCAGGACGTGCTCCCCCTCTGGCTCCATTCAACGGGTTCCACTTCACTCTAGGATTTCATCTATTTGCATAGCTCAGCCTTCATGGGTTTCTCTGCCTTTTGTCTGTCCTCCTCACTCCTGATGACTCAGCCACACAGCCTCTCCCGGAATTTATGACACCTCCTGTCTCAGTCTTTGTCCAACATTTTCCACCTGGGCTATTCTTATTTATCCCTCAGGCTGAGCTTGCATGCCCTGGCAGTGAGGTCTCAACCTAAATTACTCTCATGTGTCACCTTCTCTATAGGGACACACAACCGTTTGTGTTTTTATTGGTTTTCAGCTCCGGCTCCTTCCTTGGGTAGTAAGTTTCAGGAGAGTAAAGAAAGCCTCTGTCTTGTTCACTGACATAAACCCCCAGCGCCAAGCCCAGGGCTCAGCTGGGATAGGAGAATGACTCAGGTGAATACATGAGTGGGTTCGAGGAGGTTGATATTGTTACAACTGAGAGGTTTAGTGACTTCCTGCTGCTGCACATCTGGGTTGGTGGTGCTCGTGGTAAAGAACCCGCCTGCAAGAGATGCAGGTTCGATCCCTGGGGAAGATCCCCTGGAGGAGGGCATGGCAACCCACTCCGGTATTCTTGCCTGGAGAATCCCACGGACAGAGGAATCATGAAAAGTAAGACACGACTGAAGTGACTTAGCACATACGCACACACATCTAGCAAGAAGACGTGTGGTCTAGGTGACGGCATCCCCTGGAAAATTGAAGGGCGGTGGGAAGGGAGGGAGAGCAGGCAGGTGAGAAGATTCTAGAGGGGTCATTCTCAGATTCAGATCCCTCCTCGAGCGGGGCCCTGTAAGAATACGCGAGAAGCACATTCAATGCTTACACTTAACTGCATAAAGTATTTTTGTTTTCATCATCCGGAGTGAGCAAGGGTCTCCCCTACAAGCATCCCTCTGTCTGGAGAAGGAGAGCAGACAATACAAGACTTCTCTGAGAGCAGATTTGTGGGTTTGAAGGAAGCTCGCGGGTTTAATAGGCGACTGAGACAGTGCTCGAGGCCTCTCAGTTCCCTGAGAACCGCGAGCGCCAGGCTGCGGGGCGCAGGAACGTTGAGTTGTGGGGACCCAGCAGGTGGAAAAGGCTGCCCCGGGCCCGGCCAGGCGGGGAGCGCACGGCAGAGGGCGCCCGAGAGCCGAGCCTGGCGCGCTCGGCAGGTGCGCCTGCGCCACCAGGTGACCCGACCAGCGCGCGCCGCGAGCGCGCCGGGACCCGCTCCTTCTCCCCCTGCCCCGCTCCTCCGCCCCGCCCGGATCTCCCTGTGCTTCTGCGTGAGAACGTGCTAAGAGACGCTCCGGCGATCCGAAAAACATCTGCTGGCCATTGTTACTGTTATTCCGGTGTGTAAGTGACAGGTGATCTTAAGAAAGCCGCCAAGGGCCTTTGGGATCAGGGCAGGCCTGCGGGATGTGTTTGGGGAGCTGGTTTTTGTGGAGTGTGTTGTTTCCATGGGTAGTGGGTTTTGCTTGTTTTGTTTTAATGTATAGGTTAAATTTTGTCATTCTGGAAAAGTGCTTTTTTCCCAGTGACTTGACACATCTCTGGCGATTTCCCTTCTCAAACGACTGATGGGAAAAGAACAATCGAAACAGGTCAAAATAAGAGAGAAACTTCCCAAGGGACTGTTTATCAGTCCCTTTGACCGATAAACTTTGACTCCCCCCTTGCCCCTACTCCCTTACTGGAAATGAGATTCATTAAGTCAAAAAGGAATGTCAGAGCTGGAAGCCAGTGTTGAAATTAAACCACCTTCTCATTGTTAGGTAGATGGAACAGGAGGCCCAGAGGGGATAAAGGACTTGTCCAAGGTCACAGCGCCCTTGAGCATGGTGGGACTGAAGTTTTCATGGTGTGTGTGAAGCTTTCATTCTACACTTTATATCACTTAGAAAAGGAAGGGAAAGTGAAATGATTTTAACATCCTAGAATCCTGTCTCTTCAAGATGGTAGATGTTGGTATTTTTGCTATATAATTTTCCATAATTTTAAAGTTATATCAATCAGTTCAGCTCAGTTGCTCAGTCATGTCTGACTTTTTGCAACCCCATATTCTGCAGCATGCCAGCCTTCCCTGTCCATCACCAACTCACGGAGCTTACTCAAACTCATGTCCATCAAGTCAGTGATGCCATCCAACCATCCTATCCTCTGTCATCCCCTTCTCCTCCTGCCTTCAATCTTTCCCAGCATCAGGGTCTTTCCCAATGAGTCAGCTCTTCACATCAGGTGGCCAAAGTATTGGAGCTTCAGCTTCAGCATCAGCCCTTCCAGTGAATATTCAGGACTGATTTCCTTTAGGATGGACTGGTTTGATCTCCTTGCAGTCCAAGGGACTCTCAAGAATCTTCTCCAGCCCCAATTTGAAAGTATCAGTTCTTCAGCGCTCAGCTTTCTTTATGGTCCAACTTTCACATCCATACATGACTACTGGAAAAACCATAGCTTAGACTAGACAGACCTTTGTTGGCAAAGTAATGTCTCTGCTGTTTAATATGCTGTCTAGGCTGATCATAGCTTTTCTTCCAAGGAGCAAGTGTCCTTTAATTTCATGACTGCACTCACCATCTGCAGTGATTTTGGAGCCCAGAAAAATAAAGTCTTTGTTTCCATTGTTTCTCCATCTATTTGCCATGAAGTGATGGGACCGATGCCATGATCGTAGTTTTTTTAATGTTGAGTTTTAAGCCAGCTTTTTCACTCTCCTCTTTCACTTTCATCAAGAGGCTCTTTAGTTCTTCACTTTCTGCCATAAGGGTGGTGTCATCTGCATATCTGAGGTTATTGATATTTGTCTCGGCAATCTTGATTCCAGCTTGTGCTTCATCCCGTCTGGCATATTGCATGATGTACTCTGCATAAAAGTTAAATAAGCAGGGTGACAATATACAGCCTTGACATACTCCTTTCCCAATTTGGAACCAGTCTATTGTTCCATGTCCAGTTCTAACTGCTGCTTCTTGACTTGCATACAGATTTCTCAGGAGGCAGGTAAGATGGTCTGGTATTCTCATCTCTTTAAGAATTTTCCAGTTTATTGTGATTCACACAGTCAACAGCTTTGGCGTGGTCAATAAAACAGAAGTAGATGTTTTCTGGAGCTCTCTCGCTTTTTCTATGATCCAGCGGATGTCAGTAGTTTTATCAAAAGTTATATCAGCTTCCCAAAACCACATCAGCCCGTTCACGTTGCTTTGTAACCGTGTTGTGTGTGTATGTCAGTGTATCTACAACACTTCCCCATGTCAGTTAGGGAACAGCTACATCATAATTTCTAACAGATGCCTGACCATTCCATTGAATGGATATATCTTCATTACTTTAATCAAACCCTTACTGCAAGACATAAGATTTTTCAAATGTCAAACTCACAAATGACACTGTACCAAACATTTCTATTCATATATATATATATATTTTTTTGCACATTGGCATTCACTCACTGATCAATGTGACTTTTGGGGGGAGCACAGTACACAAGTCACAATATTTCCAAGCCCCAATGTCCCCCACAGTTAAGCAGAAGCAACCAGTACTGATCTCCTAGAGGTATTGGGAGAATTAAATGAGATCACAGATGGAAAGTAATTAGGGCTGTGCATACAGCAAGTCCTGTGAGAGCTGGTCCATAAACAAGGCTGAGTGCCAAAGAACTGATGAGTTCATATTGTGCTAGAGAAGACTCTTAAGAGCCCCTTGGACTACAAGGAGATCCAACCAGTCCATCCTGAAGGAAATCAGTCTTGAATATTCATTGGATGGACTGATGCTGAAGCTGAAGCTCCAATACTTTGGCCATCTGATGTGGACAAAGAGCCACCTCATTGGAAAAGACCTCGATGCTGGGAAAGATTGAAAGCAGAAGAAGAGGGGGACAGATGATGAGATGGTTGGATGGCATCACTGACTCAGTGAACATGACTTAAGCAAACTCCAGGAGATAGTGAAGGTCAGGAAAGCCTTGTGTACTATAATCCATGGGGTCACAAAGAGTCAGATACGACTTAGCGACTGAACAACAAGGCAAGTCCTAAATAAATATTGACTGTTATAGTATGCATGCTGCAATATGATTATTGTTACCACAACCCCTGAAGGCAGGCTGCTTCCTCAGAGTAACCCCCATGGTTTTCCTTTACTCTTTGAACAAGAGCTCCTGGACTTTTGTGAAGATGTTTTAGATTTGATACTTTAGTCTCTAAAAGATATTTCCATTTTTTTCTAATTAAATTGAGTCATCGACTATGTCCTGGCTCCACAATTTAATGCCAGTCAAAAAAGAGAAAAGCACCACCTGGTTCTACATATTTCATTGAAGGTTCTTGAGTAATTCCAATGGCCCTAGCCCTTTGTGATTCATAAAGCCGTTCGCCACTCCTTTCCCCTTTGGAAAAGCTGACAGCATAGCCTCTAGGTCCCAGTGCCTTCAAACTAATCTCTGCTTCTATTTTCCTTCATATTTAGGAGCCTCCACTAACTCACTGTTCTGATAGGGGAGAGGGGGGACACAGCAGAAGCTGTTTTCTCCAAACCTTTGGTGTTAATCTGAGAGGATCCGCAGGTCACAATGCCTGGATTTCAGGCTCATACGCTCATCAGAAGCTTTGGAACCCTAAGTCCAGTTCTCGTACAAGTAAACCAGCGTATGTGGCATCCACATTTCTCCAAGGGCTGTCAAAACAGGGAACTTCGACCTTCTTTGAAAAGCTGGATGGAAGTTTCAGTGATAGAGGATCCATTGTGGAGGTCAGAAGTCAGTGACCAAAGTTCAAAGTGCCCAGAGCTTTCCAAACTGCTATGAATGCCTGTTTCTCCACGCCTCCTGTGCCCTCCTCCTCTGCTCCATGGAACATGGGAGTCAGGATACCCCGAAGATAGTTGGGGTGGCTGTGGCTGGTACACAGGTCCTGCCTGGCCATGGAGGTCACAGCACCAAGCCCCGGGGGCTCCTGGTCTGTAACAGACGCACAAAACGTCCCTCAAGTGCCTTCCGCCATGGCATGTGTCCTTCCTTTCAGTGGTAACCAGTGTCACTGTATTATAGCGGCTCAGGCCTGGTGTGGTAGCGTTCTCGCCTCAGCTTGGCTAGCGGCCCGTCTCCCAGGATTCACTTCTCCTCAGGTTCCGAGTCAAGGCTGGACACAAGGGAAACGCGTGCCAGCCTGGGAGGTGGAGGTGAAGCTCACCTTGATGTCCTGGAGGTGGCTGGGGACCCGGCGCCATTGCTACCTGCCCACAGTGGCAGCACACGTGCAGCTGTGGGTGGCACCGGGGACTAAAGTCGCCCCAGCTCCCACCAGGTCTCCTTCCAGAACGTCTCCAGGCGGGGCCAAGGGTGCGTACAGCTTCAGGCCCGCAGGCGCCAGCTCCCGTCTGACGGAGGCAGTGAGACTCAGATGCAGGGTCCAGCTTGTCCCCACGAGTTCCAGTTAATCCCTGCAGGGTCGAGTTTGTCCCTGTTCTCACTAACCAGGTCTCAGCCTCACCCGCTCCCAGCCCTGGTTCCTATAGTAAATCCTCTACTTTTCTACTTCTGAGGACTTATCCACAGGAAACAAAGCCAGCATCTCAAAGAGGTACCTGCACCCCCATGCTCATTGCAGCATGACTCACAACAGCCAAGACATGGAAGCAACCCAAGTGTCTGCTGACAGATGAGTGGGTAAAATGTGCTGTGTATGTGCGGTGGAATATTACTCAACCGTAAATGAGAATGACATTCTGCCATTTGCAGCAACACGGATAAAACTGGAGGACATTATGGCAAATGAAACAAGCCAGAGAGAGAAAGATGAATACTCTACCATGCCACTCATACGTAGGACCTAAAAAGGACAAACTCATAGAACCAGGGAGCAAAAACTGTGGTAGCAAGGGCTGGGGAGGTGGGGGTGGGATGGGGAAATGTTGGTTAAGGGCACAAACTTTCAGTTTTAAGATGAATAAGTTCTGGGGATATAACATATAACCTGGTGACTGTAGTTAATAATACCATCTTATATGCTTGAATGGGCTTCCCAGTGGCGCTAGTTGTAAGGAATCTGCCTGCTGATGCAGGAGACGCAAGAGACGTGGGTTCAATCTCTGGGTTGGGAAGATCCCCCGAAGGAGCAAATGGCCACCCACTCCAGTATTCTTGCCTGTAAAATTCCATGGACAGAGGAGCCTGGCAGGCTGCAGTACACGGGGTCACAAAGAGTCCCACACAACTGAGGGACTGAGCATGTGCTCATATGCTTGAAACCTGCTAAGAGGGTGGGCCGTAAATGTTCTCACCATGCACACACACATAACTATGTGAGACGCGGATTAGCTTGACTATGGTGCTCATTTCAGAAAGTATACATTCATAAAATCATCACACTGTGCACCTTGAATATATACATTTTGTTTGTCACTTATACCTCAATAAATCCGGGAAGGTTTTTAATTTTTTAAAAAACTGCAGCAAATGTGTCTTTCTGATGGGAGATGTTGACAGTGGGGGAGGCTACGTACACATGAGTAGGGGTGAGGAATGTATGAAAATTTCTATATCTTCTGCTAATTTGCTGTGAACCTAAATATAAAGTCTATTTTCACCAAAAAAAGAAAAGCAAGAGAAGTTTCCTAGTGCCTCGAAAATGGATGTGAGAGCTACAATTTCGGGACAAGGGAAGGTGAACAGCACAGTCCTTAAAGCAGGGGTTCTGCCTCACACACTGCTGAATGGCCGGGAGGCAGGCAGCCCACGTCAGCAGCCGCAGGGAGAGGGGGACCAAGTGACTCAGAGGGATGCTCGGAATAACACACCCAAAGTGCTGAGAACACCGCCTGACATACACTAGGGGCTCAGTGTGCTTGCTATTATTGTAATTCTGCATTTTAACCCAACAAATAGCACTTGAGCAATTAACCATCTACCCTCTGAGAGAATGATCATAAAAGGGCTTATTTGCCAAGAGAACCTCGAGAGAAAGCTGCAAGGCTGAATTCAAGCAACCCCTCACTTGAGGGGCCCTTCTTCAACCCAGGCTGAGTTTCCCATCCTTTCCTCTTTGCTACGTCTTTTTTTTTTTTTTTTCCTTTATATCTTTTATTTCTGCAGGCCAGAATACTGGAGCGGGTAGCTGTTCCCTTCTCCAGAGGATCTTCCCAACCCAGCAATAGAACCAAGGTCTCCTGTATTGCAGGTGGATTCTTTACCAGCTGAGCTACCAGGGAAGCCCGTGTTTAAATAAATACAACTTATTTAATCTACTAAGGTTTTTAAATGAAGCAGTTTATTTTATTTTTAACTTAATTTTTATTTTATGTTCAAGTATAGTTGAATCGGGGCTTCCCAGGTGGTGCTAGTGGTAAAGAATCCGCCTCCCAGTGCAGGAGATGCAAGAGATGTGGGTTTGATTGCTGGGTTGGGAAGATTCCCTGGAGAAGGGCATGGCAACCCCTCGCCTGGAGAATCCCATGGACAGAGGAGCCTGACAGGTTATAGTCCATGGGGTCGCAAAGAGTCAGACATGACTGAGCGACTAAGCAACAAACAAGTACTGCAAATGCTCCCTGACCCCCATCACTCAGGATGCTGGCGCTGGACCTGGGAAAGGGTGGCGCAGCAGTGGCCTCACTGCCTGTAGGGTTTATCCAAGAGCATTCCCAGGGACCTGTGCCAAATTCCTGTCCTCTACGTCCATGCAAGTGCATGTGGAATGCAGCCTGGTGCATGTTTGGCTGCAAGGGAGCAAGGGGAATAGGGTTTCAGCTTTGCAGGCTCTGAGATCAGAAAGGCACCCCTGGAAAGAGATGGAACTGGTTGGTAAGTGCCAGTGGACCCACCCAACAAAAACCCAGATAGCGTTTCATATCCTCTAATGGACTAGGAACCTCAACCACTGGAAAGGGCCAAGCAGCCTTGAGAACCACTATTTATAGTAGGACTGAGCAAGATTTTATTTTTTTGACATTTTGACATTTATTTATTTATTTGGCTGCCCTGGGTCTTAGTGGCATCATGCTGGGTCTTCAGTCTTCACTGTGGCATGTGGGATCCACTTCTGTGACCAGGGATCAAACCCCAGCCCCCTGCATTGGGAGCATGGAGTCTTAGCCACTGGACCACCAGAGATGTCCCAAGATTTTGTTTTAAATTTACTTTCAGATTCTCTTAGGTTTTGGTTAAGCTCTTGAATATTATCTGCGTCCCCCAACACTGAATCTGCCTCTTACAGACACTCCTAAAATCACAGCCTGATTGTGTAGGCATCTGAATGTTTTTTTAGGAAAGTTTTCATGTTTAAAAATTTTAAATTTATTTTATTTTTATTTAAAAATTTTTAATTTTAATATATTTACTTTTTGATTTGCTTTTTGATTGTGCTAGATCTGTGCTGCTGTGTGACGGCTTTCTCTAGTTGTGGCAAGCGGAGGCAAGGCTCTAGCTGTGGTGCACAGGCTTTTCATTGCGTGGCTTCTCTACCTGCAGAGCACAGGCTCTAGGAGCATGGGCTTTGGCAGCTGCAGCATGCGGGCTCAATAGTTGTGGCACACGAGCTTAGTTGCCATGCAGCATGTGGGATCTTCCCAGACTAGGGATCACACTCGTGCCCTGTCCCCTGCACTGGCATGTGGATCCCTACTGCACCATCACGGAAGTCCAGGAAGGTTCTCAAAGGTGCACAAGAACCTAAAAACGTTGAGAAACACTGTGCTGAGGGCAGTGGGGTTCACTTAGGACACCCCTGAGCCTGAGTGGAGGCAGGGACTGTATGGGCTGGTGGCCACCGTGAAGGTAGATACCCCCAAGTGTGTGGTCCTGTGGGAGCCCCCAGCCCCCTCCACCCCAGGGTCCCTTACTTATTGACCCTTATCAGCTACATGTGGGTGTACCTCATGGTCACCTGCAGCATTTGTTCACGTACAGAATTCTGGTCCCCACCCTAACCCAGATCTACTTAGAGAAACCAGTTTGACCAGATAGCCACATTTTTAACACACTTGATGACTGATTTAGATACACACCAAATTTGGGGACCAAGCACAGAGAAGTCTGTGCTTTGTTTCTTCTAGGTCCTGGCTTCCTCTCCTAGTACACCCTGCCCCATTCTGACTGCCATCCTGGTGACTCAGGACAGTCAGGGTACCTGCCAGGGACAGGTGAGCACTAGTCAGCCACTCAGTGACCCATGGGGCCAGTGCCCAGCATGTGCACAGGCTCCTTATCTGGAAAAATGAAGGCTATCACTCATAGGAGGCACCAGGGAGGAATGACTCACATCAAGAACCTTGAAATCTGCAGATAAAAGGCAGCACCGATTCCCCACTGGAACTGCAGTCACACAGACCACTCTCCTAGGTGGGCACGAGGTGCTTGCAGACCATCTGTGCGTGAAAACACCCGCCGCTCCACAGTCAACCCGGCTGTGCCCTTCACCATCAAAGTCACCATCCCCACTGGGTGTTAGTCACTCAGTCGTGTCCGACTCTGTGTGACCCCATGGACTGAAGCCCAGCAGGCTCCTCTGTCCGTGGGATTCTCCAGGCAAGAATATTGGAGTGGGTAGCCATGCCCTCCTCCGGGGGATCTTCCCGACCCAGGAACTGAACCCAGGTCACCATCCCTACACCACGCTGCAAGGATACACTGTTGCATTAGGACCACTGCAGGGCATTTCTTCCTGACTTTCACTCCAAGTGTTTCTGCCTGGGATCAGCCCCAGCCATGGGACCTGCTGGTTGCCCTGAATGCTGTCGTCATGTCCCGTGGACCTTACACTCTCTTTATTGCACTGAACAGCAGTCAGCACGCCAAGGGGTGAAGGGCACTGGATGACGCCCTTGCCAGGCGGCCAGATGTCGCCATGGGGCCAGCGGCTTTTACCCTGCGGCTGCTGAATTTCATGTATATCATATTTATCAGCGGGAACGCTGTCAGTTTTATAAATGGAAACTGAACGACCATAAATCATTCTGTGGGGAGGTAACTGTGGGGGACAAGGGGTCGGTCTGTTTGTCAGCCTGCCAGCCAGGTGTGTTCGTCCAGCAAGCGAGCAAATCTGCAATGACGACCCCCACCCTGACCCCTGGCCCAGCTGGTGCCCACCATTCTTTCTGCTGGGAGACACACCCTGGCAGGCGGGGCAGAAGACATTTGCCAGCCTTGAAAGCTTCATTGGCCTGTTTATAAGATATTCTTATATTTCCCTGTTCTTTCCACAATGTCAAGGTCACAGGATCAGAGTAACTAAACATATGTCTCAGAGCCTAAACATATACACAAGTATTACTGTTTGGTCTCCTACTTTGGGGTTATCCTGGTGGCTCAGACAGTAAAGAATCCACCAGCAAAGCAGGAGATTCAGGTTTGATCCCTGAGTTGGTAAGATTCCCTGAAGAAGGAAATGGCAACCCACTCCAGTATTCTTGCCTGGAGAGTCCCATGGACAGAGGAGCCTGGCAGGTTACATACAGTCCATGGGGTTGCAAAGAGTCGGACATGACTGAGCAACAAACACTTTCACACTTTTACCTTACCTGCCTTCCATGCCCATCACTTCAAGTTGATTTCTTCGAGGTCTAGTCTAACTTCTTCAAGTTTATTTTATTTTCTGGCCTCGATGTACAGCATGTGGGATCATAGTTCCCTGACCAGGGATTGAACCCACGCCCTCTGCAGAGGAAGCACGGCGTCTTGACCATTGGACCGCCAGGGAAGTCCCAAGTTGAGATGATACTGCATGACTGACGGATTACACCCACCTCTGAGCATTTGCTGTGTATACACAGCACAGGGACCTTCAGGAAGCCCTGGTCTCGTGGACCCTATGATTAGCCCCATTTTCAGATGGGAAACTGAGGGTCAAAAAGGTCAAGTAACTTGCTGGGGTTCCCCCAGCCAGTTAGTGGCAGAGCCAAAGTTAGAAATTGTATTCATTCTGTTTTCAAATTGAGATTGTTACGATAGGATGACGAGGGCTTCAGTAGACGGGGCCAAGGGCAAGGATCCCCAGAAAACATTCCAAAGTCGGGAGCTTCAATCCAACACCACTTTGTTGTGACAGCTTTTTCAAGGGCAGAGAATGTCAGGGAGTAAAAGACAGTCAAGAAAACAGCCTTCTTTCATTCTTCCCAAACAAGTTGTGTTTCTTTCTGAGCTATGTAGAAAGCATTTATAAAATTAACAAGCTGTTAGATTTTGAGGGGGCTATATTTTTTGCTATGAATTCCTGGGGGTCTTTGTCCTGTAGTTATTGAAATTTTCTTGGCTTTACGCATGATCAAATTTTGTAATTAGTTTTCCGATTACGTAAAAGAGTGAATGAACTCCTAAACATTCCTCACTCAAAGCTGTCTCTTCTTTCTCTCTAGATGTAATGTTCTCTTGAGTCTCATCGAGAAGAATAATCAGTTTTTTCAAAATTTTTTTAAAAAAAAACTGTCATTCCCTTGGAGGCTCTCAGACTTAGGCGTGAGTCTGTGTTACCTGCAGGGCTTGTTCGAGCCAGACTGCCAGGCCCGACTTACAATCTTCTGATTGAACAGATCTGGGCTGCAGCCTGGTGCAGGGACGAGACTCTCACTTGGGCACCAGGTCACGGCTGCTCAGGGCTGCCCAACAAACAGGGTCCCAGCCTCTGCTCTTCCCACCCCTTCACTCACATCTTTCCCTCATCCACGCTCCCCGGGGGTTGGCCCCCAATGCCGGGCCCTGCCTGCAGGAAGGTTGGACAGTCACTGTCACCTGCAGCCGTCATCTGTCTCAGGGGTCACTGACAGCACGGGAGGGAGCAGACAGCTCCTAACCCCGTGGAATACACCGGGGTGGTGGCATTTCAGGTGTCAGGCCTGCCTCTAGGCCACCTGGGTTTTCCCAGTCCCTTGAGTCATATTCCATGGGGTCCACATCTCTTCTGCCTTCACACAGACTAAGCTCCACATTACATGCTTAAGGCTACTGACCCAGATTCTACTTTCAAGAAAAAGGCACAATCAGGCACGTGTCAGACAAAAAGGCAAGTACAGGAAGCAGCTTCTGGGAGGTGGTGTGCTGTTGGCGCAGCTGAGAGGAATGGCAAGTTCCCGGCTCCGGGCTGGTCTTGCCCACGTCAGGCTCTGGTTTCTGCAGCGACAGCAGCGGTGGTTTTTCTCCCCTTCTCTTCTCTCCAATCGAGTCCTTCGCTGCTTTCAAGTTACTGCTTGGGACGGACCCTGGACCTCTCTCAACCCACGCCCTCCTTTCATCTGCTCCGTCCGTCCCCACACCCTCCTCTGCCTCAACGTGACCTTTCCTCACCCAGACTCCATTCTGGTCCCTTGCTGGCTGCTGGTCACGTAGGCGGGATGCACTGTGGGGAGCTCTGGGCTTCACCCCACCTCCTGCAGCTCCTCTGAGCCCAGGCTGAGTTGGGCCCAGGAAAGGCTTCAGGGAGGGCTTCAGACGGTAAAGAATCCTCCTGCAATGCGGAAGACTGGGGTTCAATTCTCGGGTCGGGAAGATCCCCTGGAGGAGGGCACATGGCAACCCATTACAATATTCTTGCCTGGAGAATCCCCATGGAGGGAGGGCTGCAGTCCATGGGGTCACAAAGAGTCAAACACGACTGAGCAACTAAGCACAGCAAGGTGCCCAGGAAGCCTCCTCAACCATCAGGGTTCCCAAGAGCCTCAGCTGCAGAATCAGACAGAGTGGAGATGACAGCATGTGGAGAGGACAGCAAGAAATGAGGTCAAGGAGACGCTGCTCCTCCGGCAGCTCTGCAGGGTCCTAGCAACCCAGAGCAGAGGAGCAGACTTACACAGGGACTGCGGGCTCCAGGGCCACCACCTGTCCCCCCATGGGCAGAACCAGAATCCAAGCCACAAAGGGGAGTGAGGAGTGACTGGCCCTCCCTTCCAGGCCTCCCCAACCCGGCCGCAGAGAAGGGCGGGTCAGACATGGGTCTTTCCCGGGCAGGTCAGAGAAGGGGCAGTCCTGCCCGCACAAGCAGCAGCAGCAGCCTGGGTTGACCCACCGGTCACCTCTGCCACCCCACAGAGATACTCAGACCCTCCCTCACCTGGCGAAGGGCTAGGTTGCTGTGGGCTAACCACTGTTATCAGGCCAAGTCAGGAACACAGGGGGCTGGCAGCTTAACCACAGTGGGGTCGACCAGACATCCAGGGGCTGAATCCTTAAAAGCACACTGCTCAGAGCCAGCCTCCCATGTACGTACATTCCCAACACAGCACAGGGCCCAAATTCAAGTGCCTGCATTTCAGTCCAGCTGTCAGCATTGTAGGAGGCCAACAGGCCCCCATTGCTTGGGAAGATGGCCTAGGGTCCAAGGGAAATATTATCATGATAGTTTTCGCCCAAAAGGGTCCAGGCCCTGGTCTAGGATTAGGGGTTCCCACTCTAGGACCCTGGCTGTTTGTACCCACCTGCTGCCATGGGTCCTTCTGAAGGGCTGGCCATGCCCACACCAAGCACCTAGATTCTGCCCTGACCCCAAGTAGTCTAGTGTTGCTCTTCAGACACTCAGTTGTGTCCAACTCTTTGCTCCCCCATGGGCTGCAGCATGCAAGGCTTCCCTGTCCATCACTATCTCCCAGAGTTTGCTCAAACTCATGTCCATTGAGTCAATGACGCCATCCAACCATCTCATCCTCTGTCACCCTATTCTCCTCCTGCCCTCAATCTTTCCCAGCATCAGGGTCATTTCCAATGAGTCGGCTCTTCACATCAGGCAGCCAAGTATTGCGCCTCAGCTTCAGCATCAGTCCTTCCAGTGGAAATTCAGGGTTGATTTCTAAGTGACCACAGACAAGTGCACAACCCTGAGTCAGACTGGGCACAGACCAGCCCACCAGAATGAAACCTACAGGACAAGCCCATTATCAGGGGATGAGTTAGTACATGTAAGTGTATCCACACCACAGAACCCTACATCATCATTAGGAAAAAAAAAAGTGCTGATACAAAATGAACTCCAAAATGCATTGTTATGTGAAAAGAGCTGGGTGCAGAACAATGTAATGTATATGGAGAGGACAAAGAGGGTATTCGCATATATTTCCATATTATCTCTGATTTTACAGGAAACTCATAACATGGGCTCTCTCTGAGATGTACAGGGAAAAGACAGGAAAAAATTCTTTCAATCTGTACCCTTTTGAATTTCAATTGTGGGAATATGTTAGCTCTTCACTAAAAACTTTAAAGTTAAAAAAGTCAGGAAGTGATAAATTAGGAGTTTGGGATACAAACTATTATATATATATATTATATTATATATATTATTTATAGATATATATATATAAAATAAACAGCAAGGTCCTACTGTATAGCACAGGGAACTAAACACAGTATCTTGTAATAAATATAACGGAAAAGAATCTGAAAAAGACTGTATATATACAAAACTGAATCACTTTGTTGTATCCCAGAAACTAATACAACGTTTTAAACCAACTATGCTTCAATTAAAGAGAAACGATGACTCTGAGATGTGCGGTGTTAGTCTGGACGACTGGACTGACTAAAAATAATGGAGCCAGGAAAGAAAGGGAAGCGTTTGGGAAGAGAAAATAAGTTTAAACTTCAACTATTGAGGTGGAAATGCAAGAAATATCCAAATTAAAATGTTTAGCAGAAAACTGAAGACATGTCAAGAGAGCTCACAAGACAACACCGTATGAAAAGCAGAGACTTGGGACCACGATTTCAGAAGCTGTGGGACTGGATGATGGGCTGGTCTTCAAGTGAAAGGGCCAGAAACCTAACTCCACCTGCCTTAAAATATAAAGGGAGGAGGGAATCTATTAGAATAAGTTACTGTGAAATCCAAGGAAAGGCACAGATAGGGCTGAACCTAGGCCCTGAAAAAACATCGTCAGAATGCCGAGCGGGGAAAAGTAGGTCCTATTACGTAAGTTCAAGAAAGAATAAGGGAATTTTTACTTAGCTCTAGTCCCAGGGCATGAGCACACAGCCACGTAGAAAGTTTCAGAGGTACCCCCATCACTGGCTATGCATCTCACACCAATGCCACACCTGCCCTCTGAAACCAGCCACAACTGACGCACAGATCAGCTAATCCCCAAACCCAAGCTTCCCATAGCTCTACACAAGGACAGCGCTCGCGTGGTTGAACAAGCAACATGGTTCTCCCAGGCGAGCGAGTGATAAAGTCGACGCACACACAGAACACGCATGACGCACCCTCTCCCTACCATGCTTCTGCGGCTCCGACCACCTTCCCGCTCGCCTCCAGCCACGGACGGTCCCGGCCACTCGTCCACGAGTTGCTCCCCGGCTGCTCCAGGCTCCCACGGTCCACAGAGCTCTAGTCCCAGGATTCCTAACAGTGTAAAGAAGAGACACGGAGGAGTCTATCAGTTCATTTACAGCACACGCTCAACAGAGTGGAAAAGAGGACAAGACCCTAAAAATCGTGCACCCTGCCCATAATTTACATTCATCTCATGAGGGGTGCTGCCTGTGACCCTTTGCCTTGAATCTGGGCTGTTTACAACTGTTCTAACCAGCAGAGTTCAGCAGAGGAGGGCTTGGGTGGCTTCTGAGGCCAGGTTAGAAAACGCCATGAAACTGGAAGCTGCCCTTCAGATGCTCAATTTGGGCAAAACCAGATACCACGTCAGAAGTCCGACAGTGCTGCATCTCCGGTGCTGGTGCCTCAGGTACCAGCCTGGAAGAACCACATGCACCTCCCGGGCCCCGACAGCCAGTGTCCACCACCCGCCATGCGAGTGAGCCACGTTGAGCATCCAGCCCCATCGAGACTTCAGGTATCTGGCCTCGACAACACACAGGCCACCTCAAGCAAGAGCTTCCCCCTAGCCCTTCCCAAATTCTTATTCCACAAAATCATGAGGAGAGTTACAGGGCTGGTGGTTTGTTTTTTTTTTTTAATTAAAGTAAGTTGATGTACAATATTACATAAGTTACAGGTGTACAATATGAGGATTTCCAATTTTTAAGTGTTATACTCCAATATGATTATTATAGAATTTGCCTATAGTCCCTGTGATGTACGAGTTACCCCGTGGCTTATTTTATACATAAGGGTTTGTACCTGTTGGTCCCCTTCCCCTCTGTTGCCCTCCTCCCTTCCTTCTCCCCACTCGGAACCACTAGTTTGTTCTCTATGTTTGTGTGTCTGCTGCTTTTCTGTTACAGTCACTAGTGTGTCGTATTTTGTCTGTTTGGGGGCTGGGGAGGGGGAACGCTGTAGTTGTGGCATACAGACCTCTTTAGTTGTGGACCTTGGGCTTAGCTGCTCCACACTATGCGGGATCTTAGTTCCCCGAGCAGGGATCAAAGCTGTGTCCCCTGCAGTGGAAGGCAGATTCTTAACCACTGGACCACCAGGGAAGTCCCTGTTGTATTTTGCCGTAAGTTACTAAGTTTTAGGAGTGGTTTGTTACACAGCAATAGTAACAAACAGATTTTGGCGCTGGAGGTGAGGTGCTCAATATGAAAACAGGTCTTAGACTTGTGGGACTGGCTGTGGGACTGAGCCAAACAAAGCTCGGAGCTCAGGGGACTGGAGGAGACTTAATACTAGCTTGATGGACCTCAAAAGAGGCTGTCAGTGGTGGCTTAAAAGGAGAATGAGGGAAATGCTCTTGGGAAAAGGAGGAAAGCAGACGCTTGTTATAAAGTGGCAAAAAGTTCAGCAAAATTTTGTGCCTCCCATTTTCCAGTTTTTAATTTATTTTATTTTTTAAAAATGTATTTGGCTGCTCTAGGTCTTGTTGCAGCACGTGGGATCTAATTCCCTGACCAGGGATTGAAATCCAGCCCCCTGGATTGGGAGCTCAGAGTCTTAGCCACTGGACTACCAGGGAAGTCCCCTATTTTTAAAACAGGAGTATCTATAAGCATCTATAAGTTTCTATAAGATATCTATAAATATCTATCTATATATATATATATCTATTATAGATATCTATAAGTATCTATAAGTTATCCCATGCCCAACACAGTAGCTTAAGTGAGTGGAAAGCAAGTCACATGATTCTTTAATTCACAGATCTTCAGAGAGGCACTGTACTCAAGAAAGTTCATTCATAAAGCCTCTTCTGGTTGAGGACCCAGCTTAGATGGCAGGATCCAGCCTTGGACTCTGATACTGTAATGATATGAGATTTTAGTGGATCAAGGGACTTCAGTGGACTCTTGGGAGAAGAGGAGCACTTTGCATGTAGGAGAAATGTAAATAATTCACAACCAGAGGGTGGACTATGGTCATTTGAAAACACAGTCCCAAAATTTTTGACACTGCTCTCATTGAGAAGTGGGGTCCACTCCCCCGTCCCCTTGAATCTAGGCAGGCTGATACAGATTTAGTAATGGAGTCGTGAACCAATACAGTAGTGGAATTGTGAAAGTGACCTTGTGTGACTTCTGGTGTTAGGACACTGTCTCTGGGTGAAGCCAGCTATCATGACCCCCTGAACCTGCCAGGTGGAGAGGTCAGGTGGAGGTCTTCCAGCAGACAGACCCAGCTGAACTTTCAGACAAGTCAGCAGTAACTTCTCAGAGCTGTTATGACCGTTAAATAAGTTAACATATGGGAAACATCCCTGAAACGTGCCTAGCACATCCTAAGTGCCGTATGAGTGAGTGTTGTTATTACTTATCATGGTGGAAAACCAATAGAAAATGCCTAATCAGAAAAGAAAGAACATGTAGCCATTTAATGATTTCTAGTCTATGAGGTCGCACAGAGTCGGACACAACTGAAGAGACTTAGCAGCAGCAGCAGCAGCAGCAGACATGGATGTAAATACCAAAGGAATTAGGTAAAAATGGTTGCTTTTGAGGAAAAGGGAAGAAAAGAAGAAATAAGAATTTGCTTACCCCTTCCAACAAAACAGTAGAAGTGGTAGATTCTTATGTGCATTATAACTGAGAAAAATTAAAATTAATAATAAAGAAAGATGAAAAGTGAGAAGATGTCAAGCCATGGATAAGGAAAATAGCCACTGTAGTTCCTGGATGGCGGGAAGTCAAATGGTTCTATGATGTTAGAAACGGAAGGTAGAGATCAAAATACCGAGTTCCAGCAGCACATAGAAGGTGTCCACAGAAGGCAAGACTTGCTGATTTTTGCTTAATCCAAGACACAATATTATGTTTTAATCAGCAAGAAACATAATAGTTGGGCTCAGCAATGTCCACACTGCCGCAGCACAGTAGTCACTATTATTTCATGCATTCCTCTAGTCCTCTCTCTTCTATTCATTGTGGCACGCTAAATAATCTGTGAAAACTCACAGGCATAATGTGCTACCTTTTTGTTTTTCCAAATTAAACCACTGAATATGAGAACATCAAATAAAATTGGGGGTTTAAAGCAAACTTATTCTATTAAAGTTCCCCTTTGGTCAATACCGCCATTCTCTTACAACTTTTACCTTCTAGGTAGTTTGGTTCTTAGCAGTTAAAACAATCAATTGCCTAAAAACTTTTAGTAAGAAAAAAAAAAAAAAAGAAACAAAAGCCAGCCAAATCAGCCAGAATATGGAATCACTTCATATAAAAATAATATTATAAGGTAGTCTGACAAAAATATATACAAATATGTCTCAGATTTTTAAAGAGAGAAATAAATTCATAACTTTAACGGAAAATGAAAAATAAAATATAAAACAAATGTGCATAAATTTTAAAAATGGATCTATTTTTAAAAAGAAACCACTAGAAATCTTAAAAGTGAAAAATACAACCATCGACATAAAATATTCAACAAGTGGAATATGCTCAACACACGACATGGTCAAAGATAAAGTCAGTGAACTAAAAAATAATCTTGAGGAATTAACTCAGAATGCAGTACAGAGAGGCAATAATGAGAACTAAAGAGACTTGGAAATAAAATCGAGAGAGTCAAAGAAACATGTTAACAAGAGTTCCAAAATACACAAAAGAATGAATGGCATGATAAAGAAGAAACATTTTTAAAAATAGCACAGATACTTTGTGAAGATTAAAGAAATGTGTTCTCTGTGCATGTTGAGTATCAAGCAGGAAAATTTTTTAAAATAAATTTCACACAGTGAAACTTGAGAACATTAAGGATAAAGGGACAATAGTAGAAGAAAAGACAGAAGAAGAAGAAAAAAAAAGATACATTATCTACCGAGAAATTTCAACACACTTATCAGAATAGTAAAGGCCAGGGTAATAAGGTAATAGTGTCAAAAGTGCTCAAAGACATGTCTGCATAAGTGATGTTGCTCAGTTGTGCCCAACTCTTTGCGACCCCATGGATAGTAGCCTGCACCAAGCTCCTCCATCCATGGGATTTCCAAGGCAAGAGTACTGGAATGGGTTGCCATTTCCTTCTCCAGGGAATCTTCCCAACCCAGGGATCAAATCCAGGTCTCTCACATTGTAGGCAGATGCTTGTCTGCATAGGTACTATTAATATCTCTTGAGGAGTAAACTGAGACACTACTAGCTTAAGCAATTTTCTCAAGATTCCACAGGTGGGATTTAAACCCAGAAGCCTTAGCTCCAAAATTCTTAGTGATGGAACTGCCCTGCATTTATAGGAACATAATAATAGGACAATTATTAATAGAATAATAGAGCATAATAAAAAAACAATTCACCAAGCAACAACTAGACTAAATATTTAACAACAGGAAATGAGAAAATTATGGTATGGTCACATAACAGAGGGCTTCCCTCGTGGCTCAGACGGTAAAGCGTCTGCCTGCAATGCAGGAGACCCAGGTTCGATCCCTGGGTTGGGAAGATCCCCTGGAGAAGGAAATGGGGATCCACTCCAGTATTCTTGCCTGGAGAATCCCATGGATAGAGGAGCCTGGTAGGCTACAGTCCATGTGGTCGCAAAGAGTCGGACACAACTAAGCGACTTCACTTTCACTTTTACATAACAGATGACTAAACACCAATTAAAATGAATAAAATGTGCCTACACCCAAGCACATGGATACATGTCTAAAATATAATGTACCCTCTGCCAGAAACATGCATCTAGACCTCTGAACCCTTCAGCTAAAGAAGCATCGAAAGACTGATAAGAATCATTAATGCTGAGGTTCAATACTTCTCTTCTGAAAAATTTCCTCCAGGGAAATTTACGTATGTTACATCTTTTCAACAACTTTGAGATTTGAATGAGAGAAAGAAATAATAGAGTCTATTGTTTAGACAACAGAGAATGTTTAAGGCCTCTTAAGTTTAATAGGGTAACAATCTAATCATACCTATAGAAGTAATGTGAACAAATGAAACTCACAGTTAATTCAAATCCACATGATCCTTTTTATAACTGACCTCTTCTCAGTCTTGATTAGAACCACTTTTATATAATTTGTAATTGATCCTCTTCTGCTGACTTATGACAGAGATGCAACAGATTATCTTATAGTTGTCAGGAACAAGGGAAAGTCAAATTTGAGAGTGAAGTTAAGATTATTCCTAAGGACTTAACGTGTGCTCAGTAGCTTGCGAAAGTGAAGTCGCTCAGTCGTGTCCAACTCTTTTTGGCCCCATGGACTGTAGCCTACCAGGCTCCTCCCTCCATGGGATTCTCCAGGCAAGAGTACTGGAGTGGGTTGCCATTTTTGTCCACCTCTTTTTGGCCCCATGGACTGTAGCCCACCAGGCTCCTCTGTCCATGGAAGTCTCCAGGCAAGAACATTGGAGCGGGTTGCCATTTCCTCCTCCAGGGAATCTTCCCGACCCAGGGATCGAAGCTTCATCCCCTGCATCTCCTGCACCGACAGGCAGGTTCTTTATTACTGTGCCACCTGGGAAGCACAAAGGACTTGTGTTAGGAAGCTAAAAACGCTTGACAGCAACCATCCATAAGATGATCTCACATTGAGAGACAGTCCTTAGAATCTCAAATATTTGTTTAAAATGAATAATTTTGGCGTGATATCCCTAGTTGTCCCAAGGACAGGCAACCAATGCAAATACGGTAGCTCTTCCCCAACTGTTCAATGACTAGACAAATAAATACTAAACTTTTGAACTTAGAAAGGGAGTTTTACGTTTGGATGGCTGAGACTAGTTTATTAGCAGTCTAACTGGCCTTCTTGTCTGGAATCTTGTTTCTCTCAAGTCTGTGCTAAAACACAAGGGTTAAAATGACACACGTATTTATGACATGTTCTCCTCACATCACACGCCCCAAATAATGTCCGTCTTCTCAGCTAGACTCAAAGTTCAGTCATGGCAGGGACTGCTTTATTCATCTTGAGCTAGTGTTTATGCTTGATTCAAAAAGTGTTTGCTTGTAAAGCAATTATCCTTCAATTTTAAAAAATGACTTTAAAAAAAAAAAAAGCGTTTGCTAAGCAAAACTCAGAGAAGGCAATGGCACCCCACTCCAGTACTCTTGCCTGAAAATCCCATGGACGGAGGAGCCTGGTGGGCTGCAGTCCATGGGGTCGCTAAGAGTCGGACACGACGAGCGACTTCACTTTCGCTTTTCACTTTCCTGCAGTGGAGAAGGAAATGGCAACCCACTCCAGTGTTCTTGCCTGGAGAATCCCAGGGACGGCAGAGCCTGGTGGGCTGCCGTCTATGGGGTCGCATAGAGTCGGTCACGACTGAAGTGACTTAGCAGCAAGCAAAACTCAAAGAATTGGAGATAATGTAACGCTAGAGGGCGCCAGTAGGTGGTGTCGGGTTTTCTTTTTGAGCTGAATTTTTAGAATCCCTGAATATTTGAGAAAAGAAATTCAAGAGCACAGGGCATTTAGGCCACAGAAGCAAGCTTACTAACTGACACACTCCCACGGGGACCTGGGAAGAGATACCCCAGGTGCACTACCCAAAGAGCCTCCTGTGAGATCTTGCTGTTAATAAAAAGCAAGAAAATCCCTTTCTGCAAGATGTGAGAACCCAAGGCTGAATTTATGACATTTTATGGGGTCAGTAACTCTTTCCGATTTTAGAATCTGCCCTTTATAAAAAGATACGCCTAAATTGTTCCCTGGTGAAATTACAAGACAATTATGCACAGACCTAAAATAATCTGAGTATGAAAGTTTCTTACACTTTAATGTAAGGAAAGCTCATATAATTTTTTTAAACTAAGGAACCTAAGCAGAAGTGATTTTAAAACATTTGTTGACATATGAAAGTTTTAAAATTTGACTTTGGTGCCAAGAAGACGTCTAGCTACACCAATATCTAAATTCTCTAAATATTTCCTGGGAAATGTAAAGCCTAGATAATTAATGAATTACTCTACTCATATGTACTCAGGGATTAAGTGTTATGTGGATCAACTTTTAAATCCCTTTCGGAAACAGAGGATTCTAATTTTTTTTTTTTAATTGTGGGTGGGCTGAGTAATCAGGGAACAATTCAATCTAGCAAATAGTTATCATATGCCCCCTATGGACCAGGCACAGGTTTAGGTATTAAGCAGCCTGTGTTAAAATAAAATGAATTATTTTTTAGCTACAAAAATACTCATGGTGCATCACTGGAAAATTAAGAAGGTGAGTAAGAGCACCCATAATACAACCATCCAACGATAGCTGCTATACATGCTTTGATGTGCTTCAACCTAAATTTCTTCCCTGACATTCCTTTAAAATCTAAGTTTTTAAACTTCATTATAAACAATTTGCTTTTTCCATCTAGCATTTTAACAAAATTTTTCTCAGGTTACTAAAAAGCTTCCTAAACAAAATTTTAGTCTTGTGTAAAAATATACAGATTTTTAAGGCTTTGTTGCTGCTGCTGCTAAGTGGCTTCAGTCGTGTCCGACTCTGTGTGACCCCATAGACGGCCTCCCACCAGGCTCCCCCATCCCTGGGATTCTCCAGGCCAGAACACCGGAGTAGGTTGCCATTTCCTTCTCCGATGTGTGAAACTGAAAAGTAAAAGTGAAGTCGCTCAGTCCTATCCGACTCTTAGCGACCTCATGGACTGTAGCCTACCAGGCTCCTCTGTCCATGGGATTTTCCAGGCAAGAGTACTGGAGTGGGCTGCCATTGCCTTCTCCTTACCTATTGTCAAATTAACCTACAGAAAAGTTGCATCAATCAACACAGCACCAATAAAATTAAAAAATATTCATTTCCACATATCTTCATTAATGGCTATTAAGATTGCTTTAAATTTTTGCCAGGGGACTTCTCTGGCAGTCCAGTGGTTAAGACTCCAAGCTTCCACAGCAGAGTGGATGGGTCACATCTCTGGTTGGGGAACTAAGATCCTGCATACTGCATGGTGCAACCAGAAAAAAAAAAAAAAAAAACTATCTCTGTTTGCACATCACAGAACAGCATATCTGGAAAATGCTAGAAAATCAAAGATAAAGCAATCCAAACAATAAAAGAATTCCATAAGATAGCAGGATATAAAATTAACATGCAAAAATCAATAGCATTGACTTCAAGGTTCTTGTCTGACATGTAAAAAGCTTGGAACTCATCACTCTCAACTCCCAACCTCACAAAGGAAAAAAAAATAAAATAAAAGCTGAACGCACTGCTTCTCAGACCCACCAAAGAATTAAGGTCACAGGGCAAGCTGACACCCTGAAAACTGGAGGGACAGACAGACAGATGCAGAAAATCACAGCTACCAAGGAGCAGAGCTGCACCTGGAGTCTGGCAGGAACACCTGAAAATAAGAGACTAGTTTCTAGAGTCTGAGCATGGGGCTGCTGGAGAGAGAAAACTCCTAAAGCCTAGTCTTAGGGACACCACTGCTGCTGCTGCTCAGTCGTGTCCGACTCTTAGCGACCCCATGGACTGCAGCCTACCAGGCTCCTCCGCCCATGGGATTTTCCAGACAAGAGTACTGGAGTGGGGTGCCATTGCCTTCTCCATAGGGACACGAACACTCTCCAGCCTTTTACCTCCAGGAATCCCACCAGGTCCACAGAGGGAACAGAAAGAAACCACTGTGAGATAAGCTCAGAGCACTCTGTCCTCCGCAACAGCCTGCCCTCAAGAGAAGGTATTTTACCAGACCCGAGGAAAGGGAAATACCCAAGCCCAGCCCACTCTAGTTTTCCTCAATGAGGACGGGGTGATCGGTGACTTGTGAATGTCACAACTCAGGGCTCCTAAAAGACTGAGACCTAATATAAGGCTCTGTATAATGTCTCCTCTCTTTCCATACTTTACCACCACATCGCAAGTTCTCCTGGAGAGCGCAACTGAAAGAGCTGCACACTTCAGACGCTAGTTAAGCATCAGTCTCTAGGGACTTCTCCAGTGGTCCAGTGGCTGAGACTCTGCGCTCCCAATGCAGGGGGCTGGGTTCGATCCCTGGCCAGGGAACTAGACCCCACAAGCCACAAGGAAGAGTTCACAGGCCAGTTCACAGCAAAGATCGAAGATCCGCACGCAGCAGCTAAGACCGAGCACAGCCAAGTAAACTTTTTAAAATATATTTTAAAAAAGAATCAGTCTCTAGAGAAATGTAAAGACACCTGGGGAGACAAAATCAAGGACATGAGAAGACATTTTAGCCTTGGAAACCACAGCTACAGCAAAGAGAAAACACAGCCAACTCCCAGAGGGATTAACATGACCTCTCACTCAAAAGGCTTATTTACCTCAGTTTCTTTTACCCAATATTATATCATAATATATATTATTTGCTGTTCAGTTGCTCAGCAATGGTCTCTTTTCAACTCCACGGACTGCAGCACACCAGGCTTCCCTGTCCTTCACCATCTCCTGGAGCTTGCTCAAACTCACGTCCACTGAGTCGGTGATGCCTTCCAACCATCTCATCCTCTGTCACCCTCTTCTCCTCCTGCCCTCAATCTTGCCCAGCATCAGAGTGTTTTCAAATGAGTCAGTTCTTCACATCAGGTGGCCAAAGTATAGGAGTTTCAGCTTCAGCATCAGTCCTTCCAATGAAGATACAGGACTGATTTCCTTTAGGATTGAACTGGCTTAATCTTCTTGTAGTCCAAGGGACTCTCAAGAGTCTTCTCCAACACCACAGTTCAAAAGCATCAATTCTTCGGCGCTCAGCCTTCTTTATGATCCAACTCTCACATCCATACATGACTACTGGAAAAACCATAGCTTTGACTAGACGGACCTTTGTCAGCAAAGTAATATCTCTGCTGTTTAATATGCTGTCTAGGTTGGTCATAGCTTTTCTTCTAAGGAGCAAGCAACTTTTAATTTCATGGCTGCATATAAGATAAAGCAAATGAGTAAAAATGTTGATGCTGTTGAGATCCAGTTCTCACTACAGAAGAAGTTCATACAATATGGAATATGGGAAGCTCAGAAAGAACTCTGTGGAGACTGGAGACAGTGACATAAACTCCTTTTTTAAATGTACATATATGTAGATGATAACGTGCATATGTATCTGGTAAGTGTTCACATGTCTGTCTGTGCATGTGTTTGTGTGTTTGTGTATATGTGTGTAGATACATGTCTCTATTTCTCAGGACTATCTGCTGAAACAGCTAAGAAACAAGGTGAAAGTGAAAGTCGCTCATCATGTCCAACTCTTTGCAACCCCATAGACTATACAGTCCATGGAATTCTCCAGGCCAGAATACTAGAGTGGGTAGCCATCCCTTTCTCCAAGGGATCTTCCCAACCCAGGGATCAAACCAAGTGCCCTGCATTGCAGGTGGATTCTTTACCAGCTGAGCCACAAGGGAAGCCCAGGAAGCAAGGTACCCCAGTAGTAATGAGCACCCAGACCCCAGAACTTGATCTCTACCTCTATGCTTCAGCAAAAAGAACAACAGGATCTCAGAAAATGGCTAATTCCAGGGCTGACAGAATGGATGTCAGATGAGCTTGGAGTGTCACGTAATGCCAGAATGTAAGGAAATCCTTTGTAAAATATAGTAGACGCATGTCATGAAAATCAGGTTGAAAGGGCTCCTACTGACCACATCTGGCATAAAATTTGAGCCCCCAAATAGTATAGTAACGAATTAGAAATCACTCCAAAATAGGGATTCATGTGTTTATAAAAATGATAAATAGATAAATGAATGGTGAAAAAAGAAAGAGTGCTGAGGGCCAACTAGTAAATGTGGAGGGGATTCCACAGCTGGAAATCTGTCATTTTGCAACCAGGGTAGAAACTGAATTGGTCAAGAATCACCAGTGGATGAATGAGTAAACGAATGTAATGGACACAGACAATGGAATCTTAGAGAGGAAAGAGAGTCTGACACCAGATCTGACATGAATGAATCTTGAAGATATTATGCTAAGCAAAATAAGCCAATCACTATAAGACAAACGATTCCAGTTATATGAGGTTTCTAAAGTAGTCAATTCACAGAGACAGGAAGTAGAATGGTGGTTGCCAGGGCCTGGAAGGATGGAGTCATTGTTTAATGGGTACGGTTTCAGTTGTGCAAGATGAAAGGAGATTTGTGGGTGGATGGTGGGGATGGCTGCACAACATTTTGAATGTGCTTAATGCCAGAGAGCTGTGCACTTAAAAACGGATACAATGTAAACTTCACGATATGTATTATCACAATTAGAACATATAAATTTTCAAAAATAACCATCACTAGATGCCAACATCAGAGGGAAATTTTGATGAGGAACGGGATTTTTCATTTTTTTAAAATGGCTCCCCACAGATGGTTTATTAGTTGTAATGACTAAATCTGGCACCAACTTCATGATTAAAATTCACTTTACCAATGAGAGACAACAGGACATCATGTGTCTGCAAGTGTGATGCCCTTAGAAGGACACAAGAAACATCAGACACACACAAAATGGAAAACGTTCTATCAGGAAAATGGGAGGGGAGGAGGGACTGAATTCTCTAAAACTGTCAATGTTATAAAAGACAAATGAAGACTATGGAAATGTTCCAGGCTAAGAGAGGCTAAAGATACACGTGAAACCCAACAAACTGGAATACTAGCTCAGCTGATGAAACTGGAATTACATCAACAAAGAGGTATCAGGTTGATAACTGTACTGTGTGCCTCTGTAAGAACATATTCCTGTTCTTAAGAGACACAGACTTAAGTAGTTAAGGGTCGTGACACATAGAGCTGACCTGCAAACGACTCAAAAGAAAAAGCTGGATATGCTTGTGTGTGAACCCTCAGCACCTGCACCTAATAGGAACTCGATGAATGTTTGCCAAATGAAGGAAGAAACTGGTTGGAAACTTTTTTTTTTTTTTACTTAAGTTACTTGTAAATAGAAACATTGACTTATTTGTCTTTCACTTTGAACTAAAGTTTCCTTTTTACTAGGAACTAGGAAGTGAACTTGGGCTTCCCTAGTTGCTCAGACCGTAAAAAATCCACCTGAAATGCAGGAGACCTGGGTTCCACCCCTGGGTTGGAATCAAATAACTGGTTACCTTAGTCAGCATGGCCTACTGTAATAAATACCATAGCCTGGGTGACTTAAACGAAAGACATTTATTTCTGCCAGTTTCAGAGGCTGGTAAGTCAAAGATCAAGGCACCAGGAGATCTGGCTCCCGGCGAGGGCCCTCCTCCTGGTGATGGCCAGCTTTTTGCTGTGTCCTCACATAGCAGAGAGACCATGCTGGTCTCCTATCTTCCCCCAAGGACACTAGTTCCAACGTTGCGGGGTCTACCGTCATACCTCATCTCAACCTGATCACTCTCACTGCACCACAAGCACAATAATTAGTGCTGTGATGGTTTCCTCCAATTTTGCTTCCTAGTTCACTTCCTGTGCTTAGTCGCTCAGACTCTTTGTGACCCCTCTGTCCATGGGGATTCTCCAGGCAAGAATACTGGAGGGGTCGCCATGCCCTCCTCCAGGGGGTCTTCCGAACCCAGGGGTGGAACCCAGGTCTCCTGCATTTCAGGCGGATTCTTTACTGTCTGAGCCACTAGGGAAGCCCAAGTTCACTTCCTAGTCCCTAGCAAAAAGGAAACTTTAGTTCAAAGTGAAAGACAAATAAGCCAATGTTTCTATTTACAAGTAACTTAAATTTTAAAAAAAGTTTCCAACTATTGCCTCTAGTGGAGTTGACTATTAGCCTTTGGTTCTTTGCATGTATGTTATCTACCAAGATATAACTCATTTGTCCAAAATTTTTTCATCCTTCCATGTTCCCTTCACAGAGGAAACCAGTTCGTGCTAAGTGAGAATTGAGCCAGTTCACAAAACGAAATGCAGTCAGGGCTTCCCCAGTGGCTCAGTGGTGAGGAATCCATGGGTTATATCCCTGGCCCGGGGAAGACCCCACACGGCGAGGAGCAACTAACCCCTTGGGCCATGACTACTGAGCGAGCCTGTGCTCTAGAGCCCGGGAGCCACAACTGCTGAGCCCACACACCCTAGACACTGATGCTCTGCAACAGAAGCCGCTCTGACGAGAATCTTGTGTGTCGTCAACTAGAGAGTAGCCCCACTCACTGAAACCAGAGAAAGGCCCATACGGCAACAAAAACCCGGTACAGCCAAAAATAAATAAATAAAGTGATTCAAAAAAAAAACAAGTGAAGTCAGCTGTAGCAGCTGAGAGCCCTGATAACTAGCCCGAGGCTTTGGATCTAGTTGCGCCTGAGGTGTCCTCCATATTCCAGGTTCCCTATTTCCTGAGATTCTCTGTCCTCTTCCTGCGCCTTCCTCTTTCTGAGCCTACACACAATTTTGTCACTTGCAGCTGAGAGGATCTTGACATAGAGGTTATCGTCATGAGTGGCACCACGAGTGACAAGAAAATGAAAACTTCTACAAAAAATCAGAGTTGTGGGAGTTCTTCATTGCGGAAGATCTGAGGAAAATGGCATCTGAGCACATTCCTGATGTGTTAAATCTTTGGTCAGTGGAAGTAGCCAAGAGAATGTTCCAGGTAGAAGGAATGGAGGAGAAACAGTAAAAAAAAAATAAATAAATAATTGTCCAAGCCAACAAGAGTGTATTCACAGCAGAGTAGTATGGGAGCCAAGACTAAGAAGGTGAGTTTGAGCTGCTCCGTGAAGGACCCCGCACTCAGACAGAATATTCCAGGTTGTACTGTCTGGCTGGAAACAAAAATGTTGTCCTGTAGCTCAAGAGAATGGCTGGGGCTGGAGACTTGGGTTGGGAGTTGTCTGCAGAAAAAACCTATAGCTCAAAGCCTGAAGTGCTGGAACCGCTCATGCTCACGGTAGCAAGTGTATCTGGAGAGTCTGTTCAGGTTACATTGTGCTAAAGGGTGGTGAGAGCATAGCTTCATTTACTCCTTAGACAAACCCTGTAAGGCAGCCACTATGTTCTTACCTCATTTGGGAGCTGAAGTTTGAAATAAGCTTACAGAGTTGGCTCGTTCAAAGCGGCCGGTGCAAAGATCCAAAGCAGTTAGTGCTGCAGCACTTGGATCTGACCACTTCCAATTTGCCTCGATATTCATGGACCTCACATTCCAGGTTCCTATGCAATATTGCTCTTTTACAGCATCGGACCTTACTTCCATCACCAGCCACATCCACAACTGTGTGTTGTTTTTGCTTTGGCTCCGTCTGTCCATTCTTTCTGGAGTTATTTCTCCACTGATCTCCAGTAGCACATTGGGCACCTACCGACCTGGGGAGTTCATCTTTCAGTGTCCTACCTTTTTGCTTTTTCATACTGTTCATGGGGTTCCCAAGGCAAGAATACTGAAAGTGGTTTGCCATTCCCTTCTCCAGTGGACCATGAACCTCTATACAGTTAGCAAAAACAAGACTGGGAACTGACTGTGGCTCAGATCATGAACTCCTTATTGCCAAATTCAAACTTAAAGAAAGTAGGGAGAACCACTAGACCATTCAGGTATGACCTAAATCAAATCCCTTGGAAGTGGAAGTGACAAAATAGATTCAAGGGATTAGATCTGATAGAGTGCCTGAAGAACTATGGACGGAGGTTTGTGACATTGTACAGAAGGCAGTCAAGACTATCCCCAAGAAAAAGAAATGCAAAAAGGCAAAATGGTTGTCTGAGGAGGGCTTACAAATAGCTGAAAAAAGAAGAGAGCAAAGGAGAAAAGGAAAGATACACCCATTTGAATGCAGAGTCCCAAAGAATAGCAAGGAGAGATAAGAAATCCTTCTTCAGTGATCAGTGCAAAGAAATAGAGGGAAACAATGGAATGGGAAAGACTAGAGATTTCTTCAAGAAAATTAGAGATACCAATGGAACATTTCATGCAAAGATGGGCTCAATAAAAGACAGAAATGGTATGGACCTAAAAGAAGCAGAAGATATTAAGAAGAGGTGGCAACAATACACAGCAGAACTGTACAAAAAAGATTTTCATGATCCAGATAACCATGATGGTATGATCACTCACCTAGAGCCAGACATCCTGGAGTATGAAGTCAAGTGGGCCTTAGGAAGCATCACTATGAACAAAGCTAGTGGAGGTGATGGAATTCCAGTTGAGCTATTTCCAATCCTGAAAGATGATGCTGTGAAAGTGCTGCACTCAATATGCCAGCAAATTTGGAAAACTCAGCAATGGCCACAGGACTGGAAAAGGTCCGTTTTCATTCCAGTCCCACACAAAGGCAATGTCAAAGAATGTTCAAACTACCACACAATTGCACTCATCTCACACACTAGCAAGTTATTGCTCAAAATTCTCCAAGTCAGACTTCAACAGTATGTGAACTATGAACTTCCAAATGTTCAAGCTGGATTTAGAAAAGGCAAAGGAACCGGAGATCAAATTGCCAATATCTGTCAGATCATCAAAAAAGCAAGCGAGTTCCAGAAAAACATTTACTTCTGCTTTATTGACAATGTCAAAGCCTTTGACTGTGTGGATCACAACAAACTGTGGAAAATTCTGCAAGAGATGGAAATATCATACCACCTGACTTGCCTCCTGAGAAATCTGTATACAGGTCAAGAAGCAACAGTTAGAACTGGACATGGAACATGGACGTGGACTGGTTCCAAATAGGGAAAGAAGTATGCAAGGCTGTATATTGTCACCCTGCTTATTTAACTTATATGCAGAGTACATCATGAGAAACGCTGGGATGGATGAAGCACAAGCTGGAATCAAGATTGCCGGGAGAAATATCAATAACCTCAGATATGCAGATGACACCACCCTTATGGCAGAAAGTGAAGAACTAAGAGCCTCTTGATGAAAGTGAAAGAGGTGAGAGAAAAAGTTGGCTTAAAGCTCAACATTCAGAAAACTAAGATCATGGCATCTGGTCCCATCACTTCATGGGAAATAGATGGGGAAACAATGGAAACAGTGACAGACTTTATTTTGGGGGGCTCCAAAATCACTGCAGATGATGAATGCAGCCATGAAATTAAAGGATGCCTGCTCCTTAGAAGAAAAGCTATGCCCAACGTAGACAGCATATTAAACAGCAGAGACATTACTTTGCCAACAAAGGTCTGTCTAGTCAAAGCTATGGTTTTTCCAGTGGTCATGTATGGATGTGAGAGTTGGACTATAAAGAAAGCTGAGGGCCAAAGAATTGATGCTTTTGAACTGTGGTGTTACAGAAGACTCTTGAGAGTCCCTTGGACTTCAAGGAGATCCAAACCATTCAACTGTAAAGGAAATCAGTCCTGAATATTCATCGGAAGGACCGATGCTGAAGCTAAAACTCCAATACTTTGGCCACCTGATGTGAAGAACTGACTCATTTGAAAAGACCCTGATGCTGGGAAAGATTGAAGGCAGGAGGAGGATGACAGAGGATGAGATGGTTGGATGACATCACCAACTCAATGGACATGAGTTTGAGTAAGCTCCGGGAGTTGATGAAGGACAGGGAAGCCTGACCTGCTACAGTCCACAGGGTCGCAAAGAGTCGGACACGACTGAGCAACTGAACTGAACTGAACTTGGATCTGATCTTGTCTCTGGGAACAAGCTTTTAACTATCATGCTGATTGTGCTCCCCAGTGGGAGAACGCAAGCACAGGCAGAGGGCAGAGAAAGAATCTCAGGAAATAACTAGCAGAAGCCAGACTCTGGCCACTGCCAGGTGAGCGGAGAACCTGGACCCTCAGCTGCCATCTGGAGGTAGAAGAGCCAGGCAAGGATTTCTGGATTTATCTCCATTTGCTGGGGTACGTGGCTATCACTTCTGTTCTGCTCTACCAACAACAACCGAGCCTAAAAACTCGCCCACCTGCTTTCAGATGCTCTTCTCACAATGTCTCTATCTATCTTTTTAAACCAAATATTCCCCCATAGCTCAGTTGCTAAAGAAGCTGCCTGCAATGCAGGAGATCTGGGTTCAATCCCTGGGTCGGGAAGATCCTCTGGAGAAGAAAATGGTGACCTGCTCCAGTATTCTTGCCTAGGAAATGCCATGGACAGAGGGGCCTGGCGAGTTACAGTCCACGGGGTTGCCAAGAGTCAGACATGACTTAGAAACTAAACGAGTGAAGATATCAGAGTTTCAGTACAGGTACCTGAATGACTACAGGAAACAAACCCTTCTGTCTGTTACAGGCCAAGATTTGAGAGGTTATTAGTTAGAGTAACTAACATTACCTTAGTTAGCATTTAAGAAGATTCAGTGAAAGCATTCAACCAACTAACTCCTGAAATTTAAAGATAAAATTCTTCCCAAACTTAAAATTTAAATAGGCAAATTGAAGGACAGAATTGCCACTCATGAGATTAAAAAATCATGGTGTTAAACTCCACATGGAAGAAATCATTTCAAAAACTAGAACAAACATGCAAAGGGAAGGAATATGCAAAAGAAAACAAAAGTTATTTGGAAGATAGGTCCTAAAGATTCAATATACAAGCAACATGAACACTAGAACAACAACAACAAAAATGTAACAGGGGGGTAAAGTAATGACCAGCAAATGTTTGTTATTGCCAGAGTTATTTATGCAGGTTTAAGAAAGGGCACATACCTAGGCATATCCCTGTAAAATTTAAAATGCCAAAGTTAGATAAATTGTGCATGCTTCTAGACCAAAAGAACAAGTTATCTACAGAAGAAGAAAAAAATCAACCAGCACTGGACTTCAATGCAGCCGCAGAAGTCAGTGGAATGGAGGATTAATGTGGACAAATTGCCAAGCGAAAAAGACTAGGATGTATCATAGGCCAAGATATTATCTACTTGCTAGGCTGAAAGAAAGATGTTTTCTGCAATGCAAGGATTCTGATACCATCCTTCACATAACCTGAGGAAAAGGTTCCAGAAAGCACTCTGTCAAGAAGAGGGAGGAGGAAGAATGCGGATGAGAAGGAGATGAAAAAAAAACTGATAGAGGAAGGAAACAGGAAATGAGTTGATGGTAGGCAAAGAACTTTGCAATATAGGTTGTTAATCTAACTGGATAATAATTGACTGGGAAGGTGTACTATGAACACTAAGGAACCTTGAAATATGAGACATACTGCAAAGGAAGCCTAATAATAGTCTGGGGCAAAAAGTAATGTTCGTCTCAGCAATATCCAGGAATTGGGAATTGGCGGGAGTCATATGTAATAACGTAACACTAAAATTGTCTTCTCATGGAGGCTAAAGAGAGCACGGGGGGGAAGGAAACTTAATGAAGTAATATTGTCTTGGGTAAGACTTCAGCAGTAAGGACAATGATTAGCAATAGGAATGCTGAATGGGAAAGCACAATAAAAATTCCAAATTAACATGAGGGAGAGAAGAGAATAAAGACTAACTGGATCAATCAGCAAAAATAAAAAGCAAATAACAAAATAAAATATGGAAGTAAACAAATAAAGAGGGTAAGGTAAAAGAGGGGCTTCCCTGGTGGCTCAGTAGGTAAAGAATCTGCCCGCAACGCGGAAGATGCAGGTTCGATCCCTGGGTTGGGAACATCGCCCCTGGAGGAGGGCACGGCAACTCACTCCAGTATTCTTGCCTGGAGAATCCCCACAGACAAAGGAGCTTGGTGGGCTACAGTCCACGGGGTCACAAAGAGTCAGACACTGAGCAACTAAAGCATAAGGTAAAAGATGAGGATGGTCACCTGGGGAAAGGCAGAAAGAAAAGCTTAGTTGTATGTTGCTTATGGGCTTCCCAGGTGGCTCCGTAATAAAAAAAAAATACACCTGCCAAGCAGGAGACATGGGTTCAATCCCTGAGGTGGGAAGATCCCCTGGAGAAGAAGAAAAGATCCTGTATTTTTGCCTGGGAAATCCCATGGACAGAGAAGCCTGATGGGCTGCAGTCCATTGGGTCGCAAATAGTGGGACACAACTTAGCGACTGAACAACAGCGACCCACTTTTAAACATCACTGTCTTGAGTACCAGATCTTGTTATATTTTTGTTTCAAATATAATTCATAAAACCCTTAAGAAGAATAGTCTGTTGTCTGTACCCATCTTTCTGTTGCTCTTCCTTCCCAACACTCCAAGATTCCTTCTTTTATCCTTTCATCTCTGGTTTAACCTGGTTTCCTTTAGCAATTCCTTTAGGGTAGGCCTGCTAGCGGCAAGGCTTTTCAGTCTTCCTTCGTTTGCAGAGGTCTTTTATTTCCACTTCACTTCTGAAGGATGGTTTCACCAGATACAGTACTCATAATTGACAGTCTCCTGCTACCAGTATTTTTAAAATGTTGTGCCACTTCCTTCTGGCCTCCAGGGTTTCAGACAAAAACTCTGTTGTCTTTCAAACTGGCGTTTTCCTACAGATGATGTGTCTTTTCTCCTGGCTGTTTCCAAGGTATTTCTTTGTCATAGTTCTCAGAAGTTTGATTATATGTCTTGGCGTGGACTTCTTTAGGTTTATCCTACTAGGGGTTTACTCATCTTCTTAAATTTGTAGGTTTATGTCTTTTATCAAATCAAATTTTTAGCCATTATTTCTTCAAACACTTTTCCACCCCCTCTTTTACATCTTTCCTTCTAGGATTCCCATGATACAAATGTTGGATCTTTTATTACTGTTCCACACATCCTTGAGGTCTGCTCTTTGTTTTTCAGTCTATTTTCTGTTTCTCAGACTGTGCAGATTCTATTGATCTGTCCTCAAGTTCATTGATTCTATCCTCTGTCATTTCTACTTACTGTTGACCTAAGGTAGTAAGAGTTCTACTGTGATTACTTTGCTTTTCAGTTCTATCATTTCCATTTGGTTCTTTTCTGTTAATTACTTCTTTGCTAAGATTTTTTTTTCATTCATTTCAATAGAACCTATAATTACTTGTTGAATATTTTTATGATGACTCTTTCCAAATACTTGCCAGATAATTCCAATATCTGATTCATCGTGGTGTTGGTACCAGCTGATGGTCTTTTATCATCAAGTTGTGATTTTCCTGGCTCTTGGTGATAGGTGATTTTGTTTACTTATATCCTTGACATTTGATTATTATGTTAGAAGGCTCTGGGTCCTATTTGAATCTCTTATTTCAGGAAGCAGTCACCTGGTTTAGATCTGGCACACAGACTCTTGTCTAGTTTGCAGGCCCCTGGTTCTAAAGACAGATAAACCTTTAGAGCCCTTGTGGTGTTATCTTGCTCTGCTTGGTTCACCTGGTGCACCTGGAGCTTCTGCTCATCTCTGCATGTACTGCTTAATGGGGTGGAAGGAGCTTCTGGAGGCCAGGCCACCTATACCTTTCGGGGACCAGGGGGTGGGACATGGACATCTCAGGCCCATAGAAACAATAAGGCTTCCACGTTGCCCACTTGTGGTAGGATCCCCTTGGTCAGTGCCATCCTCCTTCTTGGTGTCTCTCGGTGGTAGAGGGGCCCTCTGGCCAAGCAGAGAAGAGAATGTCCCTTGGTCACTTTTTGTCGGTGAATTTCTGGATTTATCTATCTCACTTGCCTGTGCTGCTGGGTCCACCCGGTATTGTCTGTGGGTCGTCTGAATGATCCTGTAACCTACCTCAGCTGTCTTCTATTGCTAGACTGGTGGTCAGGAAGCATCAGCCTCGAGTCCTGTCTCTCATGTCACCATGTTGCTCCTCCTGTCCTGGGGTGCCCAACCTGTCCACCTGCTTCTTTACTCCTTTCAGAGCTGCCTTTTGCATCTCTTCTGCTGTTTCCAGAATTTACTCTCATACTGGCAGTCGAGGAACGGAAAAAAGTGAGTCTATACCTTCTAGTCTAGACCCTAAGTCTGGTCTCCTCCAAGAGCCTTTTATTAACTAAACCCAACTGCCAATGGGAGAGTAAAAGAGCGTGTCAGCGCAATACATAAAGACAGCCTTGGCGGTCCAGTGGCTAAGACTCTGAGCTTCCAATGCAGGAAGCATGGGTTCAATCACTGGTCAGGGAACTAGGATCCCACATGCTACCTGGCCACAGCCAAAAAAATAAAAAGGCAACTTCCCAGAGCACAGAGCAGAATGACGAAGGGTGAAGAGTGGGCTCAGATGGACAAGCAGAGAAGACCCAGTGCAACCACGATGTTTTGGAGAAGGTAAAATCAAAACATTTTAAATATGCAAAGAGTATTCACCTATCCCATAAGTATAAGTGTTAGTCGCTCAGCAATGTCTGACTCTTTGTGGCCCCATGGACTGTCGCCCACCAGGCTTCTCTGTCCATGGGACTCTCCAGGCAAGAATACTGGAGTGGTTTGCCATTTCCTCCTCCAAGGGATCTTCCACATTGAGAGCAGATTCTTTACCACCTGAGTCACTGGGGAAGCCCTACCCTATCCCATACTCTCTTTAAAAGAATATTATCTGAAGAAGGAAAGTAACTTCAGAAGGAAAGATGAAAATGCAAGAAATGAGACAGGAAATGAATAAAATAAGTTGGTGTAGTCAATGAAACATTTGTTAACCCAGAGACCTAACTCTGGGATTTTATAAAGATGATACAAAGTCCTTAGATAAAACAAGGAATACAAAAAAAAAAAAAAACAAGGAATACAAGAGATGGTTCCCTGGGTAATTAAACTGCAATGTTGTCCCGGTCTTTTTCTGAGGTAGACAGCAGTCTCAGATAACTTTAGACACTGTTGGAAATTTTGAGGAAGATTCTCTGATGGTCCAGTGGTTAAGAATCCACCTTCCAATTCAGGACGTTCAATTCCTGGTTGGGGAACTAAGTAAGATTCCATATGCCTCACGGCAGCTAAGCCCAAGAGACTGAAAGATCCCGTGTACCTCAACAAAAACCTAATACAGCCAAATAAATAAGCTAGTTAAATAAAAACAATCCTTGCTCATTAAAAAAAGAAAACTTATGATCATAATGGATGTTAAAAAAACTTAAGGCAACTACTAAAAGAACAGCTATTTAACATATAGTTTCAGTCACATATGCAAGGGAAATGGGAATTATAGAAATTTTTATCAGTCTTAAAGAAGGCAGGTGAAAAGGAAAGGGAAGAGAAACACGGCCAAAAGAGATGGCAAAGGTACAGAAAAGAACAAAATTCTGTAAAGCAATCATCCTTCAATTTAAAAATAAATAAAAAAATTTTTAAAGCTTAAGAAATTATAAAAAATAGTTTAAAGCTCCATCAAGTAGTTGGTGGAGAAGGCAACACCAACCCACTCCAGTACTCTTGCCTGGAGAATCCCAGGGACAGAGGATGCTGGTGGGCTGCAGGCCATGGCACCGTTGAGTCGGACACGACTGAGCGACTTCACTTTCACTTTTCACTTTCATGCATTGGAGAAGGAAATGGCAACCCACTCCAGTGTTCTTGCCTGGAGAATCCCAGGGATGGGGGAGCCTGGTGGGCTGCCATCCCTGGGGTCGCACAGAGTCGGACACGCCTAAAGCGACTTAGCAGCAGCAACAACAAATAGATGGATGAGAATTTAAAAAAAAAAAAGTGGTAAAGGTAAAACACCTGTTATTTGCTGTAGTGACTATTCTAATGGACAAATCATTCAATTCCACAAAATACAATGAACTGAAGGCGTATGATGTGTAGCCTGCTTTTTATTCAAATACGTTTAAAGAGTTAGGCAGCTTTGGTTTCTCATGAAAATTGATAATTAACCAACTCTGTGGAAGATACTGATGGGAGTAGGGGTGGTTAAAAATCAATCCCTGGAAAAGCTGTGCCCCACCCCCTGCCACCGCGCCCCGTCCTCTTTCCCCGGCCACCCTCCCACCCACCTTAAACCCTGGACCTTCCAACACAATCCATTCCTGCACTCGTTCTCTCCTTCCTTTCAGGCCTCTGAGCCAAGCACTTGCTCTGCCTCAGGAAAAAAAAACAAAACAAAACAAAACAAAAAAGGGGGTGAAGAAGGCAATAATTAGTTAGGAATCTCTTTTGCTAGAATTTTCCAAATCAATAAAACCACCTGTAGCAGTGGTTATGCCTAATCCATCTTTAAATCCTCAGGACTTAGCACAATAGTGACCCCGAAGTTAGGAATATAAGAAGAGAGGGAAGCCTGGGAAGCTGGGAGGGAGGGTGAGCAGGAGAACCAATAATCATTTTCTGTGCACTCACTGCCTGCCTCTTAGTGAAGAGACGGAACGTTCAAGTCACCGCGTTAACATCTGCCAGCCCGCATCTCATGGTGCCCACGGCCTCAGCTCCATCCGCCGGAATCAGGCATGCCCTGGACCAGACAGAAGCGCTGAGCCACGGCGCACTGATACGGCTTCGTCCTGAGTCTTGGCCATTCAGGCGGCTACCACAGAACACCACAGACCGAGCGGCTTACAAATAACAGAAATCTATTTCTCATAGTTTTGGAGGCGGGAACTCCAAGGTCAAGGCACCAGCAGATTCGATGCCTGATGAGAGCCTGCTCCCTGGTTCACAGCCTTCCACTCTCTGCGTCCACGTGGCAGAGGACCAAAGACCTCTCTGAGGTCTCTCTTATACAGGAGAGAGCTCCATCATCCTGACCTAAGCACCTTCCAAGGGCCCCTCCTCCAAACACCCTCGCACTGGGGGTTGGGATTTCACCACAGGAATTTGGGGAGGAGACAGACATTCCCTCTAAAGTAGCCTGCACTGGTCCTCCCTCCGTCCACTGGGGCAGAGCGCATCAGGGTCATGGTGCAGTGACAGTCACGTGACAGAATTCCATCACTGCTCTTTCCTCTCCCTCTCCTGCAGGGTGAGAAAGCGACACCGGGAACTGGCTTGTGCGTGTCCTCAGTCATCCCCGCTCAGTCTCAGGACCCGTACCTGACTCAGATGAACGTCCTTCTAGAGCCCAACCTGAGGATGCGCCCTCAGTGCTCAGCACACAAGCAGAGCGGCACAGTATTTTTATCAAATGAATGGGATAGTATGGTCCTAAATGAAGGAACAGTTGATAAGAACTGAAATCAAACTGAGTCAAAGAACCTCAAAAGCGTGGCAATTTCAAAATTGTAAAATGGTGTTAAAGAAGACTCTTGAGAGTCCCTTGGACTGCAAGGAGATCCAACCAGTCCATTCTGAAGGAGATCAGTCCTGGGTGTTCATTGGAAGGACTGATGCTGAAGCTGAAACTCCAATACTTTGGCCACTTCATGCGAAGAGTTGACTCATTGGAAAAGACCCTGATGCTGGGAGGGATTAGGGGCAGGAGGAGAAGGGGATGACAGAGGATGAGATGGCTGGATGGCATCACCGACTCGATGGACGTGAGTTTGAGTAAACTCCGGGAGTTGGTGATGGACAGGGAGGCCTGGAGTGCTGCAGTCCATGGCGGGGCAAAGAGTTGGACACAACTGAGCAACTGAACTGAACTGAAGCTTTAGGAAAAAGAATTTTAAAAAACTTTCTGCGTAACAGTAAATATATGATAGGTACATTTAAAACATACAAATGTAATTTTCTGAGATAGCTCTATAGCCTTAGTAAATTCATTAAATTTTCTGGATATCATTTTTTAGCACATCTAGGTCTAAAAACTAAGATTCTTTGAATATCTCTGCCAAGTATGAGAAAATACATTAAAAATGGCTCCCAGGTCCACTTAAGGACACACCTTCGTGACAGAGGTAAGGCCACTTTGTTACAAAAATGACTGACACTTGGGCAGCCAGTTTGCACATCCATCGTAAGAACTTATTCATCCTCCTTGAAGTGAACTGGAATTTTCCAGGCTGCAGAGGTTCAAGAATATCTTACTTGAGGTTCCAAATTCACCTAGCCACCAGGTATGCTCACCTCGGTGCTGAGAGGTTTTTTTCCCCATCTTAGGAGCTATAGAGTGAAACAGGGAAGAGTAATGAGATAAATCATCTGATCTTAAAAAAAAAAAATTGCTTAAAAGTGAACAAAAATAGAAAGAACCTGCAATTTTTATCTGTGTGCCTCCAAAAATAATTTATCTTTTAACCCTCACAACAACCCCATGAGGTATTATTCTTATTATTATCATTTCATGGGTAAAAAGATGAGATTTGTCTCTCTTCATTTCCTAGGGCCGCTATCACAAATTATTGTAGACTGGGTAGCTTAAACCAACAGGAATTTCTCTCACAACTCAAGAGTGTCAGCATTCACCACGTGTTGCTAAGGAATTGGTTTTATGGGCAGGAGAGAAAATAGCTTTTAGACTGAGAAATTATAAAATACATAGTGTAACAAAAATAATTCTATTGGTAATGTACACATGCTGGGTGTGAAGAAGCAAGAAGCAGAGTGCCTCAGTGGACATCAGTCACAACAGCCTAGAGAGCCCAATCTTTGCTGAGGCAGTGCTCGTGGCATTAGGGAAAAAAAGAAATAGTCATTCAGTTATGTCTGACTCTTTGCGACCCCATGGACTGCAGCTCACTAGGCTCCTCTGTCCATGGGATTCTCCAGGCAAGAATACTGGAGTGGGTAGCTATTCCCTTCTCCAGGGGACCATCTTGACCCAGGGATTGAACCCAGGTCTCCTGCACTGGCAGGCAGATTCTTCATGACTGAGGCACCAGGGAAGCACAGCGTAGGCAATCCATAAACATTTGCTGACTATAAATGAGTGAAGAGCTAGACATTCTATATGTGTGTTCTTTTTGGAATGTTTCTCAGGTATTTATTATTCACTCACAGGATACAATTCTGTGGTAGGTACTATCATTATTCCCATTTTACAGAAGGAGAAATTGAAACAAAGAGAGGTTAAGATACTTCCCCAAGGTCACACAACTAACGAGTAGTTACACTGGGATTCAAACCAGGACAGAGTCCATGCCTTTAACCACTGGCCAAGCTGCCACCTGGTAGATGAAAAATTTGAACGCTGGTCAGCTGAAAGTCCAAAGTCAAATGGCTAGTAGACGATGGGCTCAGAGGATACCCTACCTGCTTTCAGGGAAAAACTGAAAACAGCGTCCCACGGGAAAGCTGAGCGTCTTTTTCTGTGAGCAGTGTGATCACCAGCTTCCAGCAAGAGGTTGCAGAGCCACAGTCTCAGGGCACCTGCAGTTCTTTACTGTGTGTGTTTATGAGCTCGCTTCCTTCCCACTGCTGCATTTGAAGACTGGACCCCAGGGTGGGGCTCATGGCCTATTCTGCCCTATCCCCACAGCCTGCCACAGTACCTGGTTCTGAAATGACAGACAAGAGTCTACTGAAAGGGGGAGGGGAAGACAATCTTTTTGTTTGTTTTTTGCTTTTTTGGCTGCACCATGAAGCAAATGGGTTCTTAGTTCCCTGACCAAGGATCGAACCTGTGCCCTGTGCAGTAAAAACAGAAAGTCTTAACCACTGGACTGCCAGGGAAGTCCCTTTTTCTTTTTTGTTTTGTTTTGTTTTGTCAAGGGGAGAACAATCTTATTAAACCCAACTACCATTTATGACAACAGATCGAAGTCACAGCTCGATATATCTGTAAGTCTATGAATCCCTAATCAGTCTTGGAATTGTAAATTCACCTCCTCCAAACTCACCATTTGATCTCATCACATTTATTATCCTCATGGAACAGGTAACTACAGCCGGAAAGTTGAGTAGTAATTATCTAATGTATAAGTCCTCTGTACATAGCATGAGTATTCAGTCAAATAAACAAACGTGATCATTGTGAATATTTACAAGGCAGCAGGGCTACCCACTCCAGTATTCTGGCCTGGAGAATTCCATGGACTGTGTAAGTCCATGGGGTTGCAAAGAGTCAGACTGAGAAAGACTGACTTTCACTTTCACCATTTGCAAATTTCCAGCTAGTGGACTGCACCAGCAACCCAAATGCCGAAAGTGGGCACAGAAAGCACAAGTTGGGCGTGGACCAGGTCCAGGTAAACCTTGCCTTGTGAAGGATGGCAGTGGACCGGTCTGGATAGGCAGGGAGTTATGAATTTCCTGAAATCTCATGCAGAATTTTGTGTGCTTACACACTGTGCCTTTTTCTGGGGAAATGATTGGTGTCATTTAATACAACCTCAAAGAGCTAGTTGAGTGAAACAAAACCAGAACTATAGCTTCAATGTCTTTGCTTACTGATGGTAATACCGTGTTTCCCTTCCAGGTACCAAATGAGGAAGAACTACAAGGACCCCTTGGTATAAACAGAAGTGCTTCAGGGCCTCTCACGGATGAAGAAGGTGAGAGAAAGGAGATGAATCTGGGAAACATAATAACCTGATAGATGTGAGGTTGTGTGCAAAATTTGGTGCTACGGTGCTAATTGCTTCTATTTCCCTAATTAGTTATTTTCTTAAGAGCTGAACAAAATTGAGTCTTTTCAAGTACATTTTTTAAGAAAAGTGAGTTTGAATTAGATGAAGGACCTGATCTGGCCATATGCCTACCTACTTCTTTTCAAGACCATTCCGCCACCCTTTCTAATGTACTGAGGCGGTGGGGGCGGGGGGGGCGGAGCGGCAGGGACTGGTGGAAACATTACTCAACTCTGTTAACTTATTTTTTCAGCAGAAATATATTACATAAACCGTCTCGAGTTCCTCCCTCTCCCCCTATCAAGCAGTAAGCAGAATCCAGGTCCTAGAATATTATAAAGAATAGATGGAGGACTTCCTTGGTGGTCCAGAGGTTAAGAATCCCCCTGCCAAGCAAGGGACTCGGGTTCAATCCCTAGTCTGGAAATCCCACGTGACACAGAGTAACTAAACTCTCGGATCTCAACTATTGAGCCTGTGCTCTAGAGCCCGGGGGCCACAGCTGCTGAAGCTGCGTGCCCTAGAGACGCCACGACAATGAGAAACGCATGCGCACTGCAGTGAAGAGTACCCCCACTCGCCGCCACTAGAGAAAGCCCACGCCACAGCAAAGAAGACCCCGTACAGCCACAAATATATAAATTAATTAATAATGATAAAACAGTTTAAAAAATGTATATATGTGTATAACTGAGTCACTTTACAACAGAGATTGGCACAACGTTGTAAATCAACTACACTTTAATTTTAAAAATGAAAGAAAGAAAGGGGGGAGAGATGTAATGATAAGTGCGAATCAATTATTGTGCAGGGGAGAGAGAGAGAAATAATAACTATTAAATCTTAAAAAAAAAAAAAAGAGTAGATGGACTAAGATCAGTATTCTCTAAAAATGGCCCTGGGGCTTGAAGGGGAAAGGTTCATGAAGAACCAGCAGGAGAAAGTGGAAGTTTGAACGTTTCCCAGGAAGTACTTCTCCTTACTGAACTTCTCTAGCTATTATATCTAAGTTTGGCTACTGGTCGTATAAATAAATAAAGGCAAATAGTGTCACTCCACTCTCTTGAGAAAACTCCAAATTCTGTGTAATTACAGGCCAGGCGACAGATAACACCAGGTTAGGGGCTAGAGACTGTGTTTGCTTTTTTTGTTATCATCTGTCACAATTTGCTGGAAAGGTAAGAAAACACTGCTGTTTATCTGGGTTCATGGCAATCTCTGACTCCAGCTTTCAGAAACTTCAAGGTTCGACTGTGACCATGTTGGCAGCGTCTAATAAATTGCTTTGTAAATGAAGCAGACAACGCTGACTGATTATGTTTTACAATACAGCATTAGTAAAAAGAAAAAGATTTTCTTCCCCTAAGTTGAATTTTAGGTTTATGTGTGTGTGCCTTTTTCCCTCTCAAAAAAAACAATAAAAATTAGGTCAGTTTACATATATAAGCTAGTCCATAAAATCTGGGATGCAGAGATAAAAATTTTTTGTATGCATGGAATACAAAATGTCATGTACATTTGCTTGTGTTCAGACTGTAAGGTGTTAGAATGACAATGAAATGTGAACCAGTTGGAATTCTGAAAGCCTGGCATCCAAGCGACAACTTGGGTGTGGGTTGGAGCAGTAAAAACAGACTAAGGTGATCATTTAAGCCTCTCAGCTTCTATGTTCCCTTCAACTATCTGAACGAATGAAGCCAGGAGAATCTCTGTGCCTGTGTTATCATGAGTTAGTTGCTGATATGAATGCCTGCATTGTAGGAGAGATGGCTCTCTTCAAACCAAGATATATTACTTGACTCTTGAGCAGAGTCACAAATATTTACATGCAAGGAAATAAACAAGGAACACCCAAATCAAACCAGGCCCACTCCCTGCTGTTTTATTTTAGATCTGTCAGCACAGAGAGCACTTCCTGACTCTGAAGACTCAGGTGTGAACCAGGAAAGCCCTCACGCAGGGTAAGGATGGACGTAGGAACGACAATCAAGGTGACCAGAGGACCCGGATACTTAAATGAGAGTTTCACATTAAGCTTTACAAAGTTCATATAACTGTACAACTGCTGATGTTCTATCAGATAAAAAGAAGAAATAGGGACTTCCCTGGTGGTCCAGTGGTTAAGAATCTGCCTTGTAATGCAAAGGACACTGGTTCAATCCCTGGTCCAGGAAGATCCCTCATGCTGCTGAGCAACGAAGCCCGTGTGCCACAACTAATGAGCCTGAGCCCTAGGGCCCTTGAATCACAACTACTGAGCCCATGAGCCACAGCTGCTGAAGCCCACACACTCTAGAGCCCCAGCTCTGCAACACAAGAAGCCACCGTAATGAGAAGCCCACAAACGGCAATGAAGAGTAGTCCCTCCCTGCTCGCCACAACTAAAGAAGGCCAGCATGCAGCAATGAAGACCCAGCACAGCCAAAAAATAAACAAATCTTTAAAAAAAAAAAAAAAAACAGCAGGACACAGCTAAGCCTAGAGGCAGTGAAATATTCTTTTTTAAAAAAAAACACTGAAAAAAAATTTTTAACTCATAGATGTAAAGACCCAAATTCCATCCCATGTTTTAAAATAGAGTCTAAGTGGTTTGCGTCTGGCATGGTTCTTACCTTAGGCACTTTCTCTAGCAACCTAATCCAGTGAGAAACATTCTGTGAAAAATAATTTACTATCCAGAAAGTTTTCCTGTTTCCAAGATAAGAAAGCCTGTTCTGCCGTCCTGGGCGGGCAAGGGCTGTTTAAGTTACTAGATAACAAAGTTGTTATTGATTCTATTATTTTTACTCTTCCTGATTCCCTGCAGTCCAAAGGGAGTTTGTCAGACTAAGAATGATTTTTATAAAAAGGATTAGTTGTTATTGTTGTAACTGGCCTCATTGTGACAGATGGGATCTCAGTGTTTTCTCACCGCTCTTTACTCAGGAGCCAGGAGAACAGAAAGCAAACAACCAAGAAACCACCACACTCACAGTAATCTGTACTTCTCAGAGCTGAGCCAGACCACTTGGAAATCAAACACCAGCCTCCTCCTGAATGCCCCTTTTAGCCTGTGGTTATTGACCAGCCTAACATTCCCTTATCACATGTGCATGTGGGCAGAATTAAATGGAATTAGCTGCAAATTATATAAAATTCATTTACCTTTAAAGGAAGCTATTTGGTTATGTTCAGCGTAGGGAACGTAAGGCATTAAGACACAAGTTAATGGTACCGCCTGGAGATGGATCAATCTGCTTTGGTTTTATTGTCTCCCTTTATTTGCCCTTGTGGGTTAGCTGCTGTGGCTAGAAATGCCCAGCTCAACTTCTCTGAGCCCACACTGGAGCCATGTTAACACCCTAAGTAGGATCCCACTCTTTCTAAAGAGCTCAGTGTGTAAGCGTGAGTAAGTGTGATAATAAAGTAAGGTCACGATGATTCTTTCCAAATCTTTACTCAAGTAAAGAAAGAATGAATGGAGACTTCTTTGGTGATCCGGTGGTTACAAATCTGCCTTGCAATACAGAAGACACGGGTTTGATCCCCGGTCAGGGAACTAAGACCCCACATTCCGATGGGCAACTGAGCCCACGGGCCACAACTAGAAAGCCTGAGGGCTGCAACGGAAGACCCTCCATGATGCAACTAAGACCCGAGGCAGCTAAAGAAATAATTTTTTAAAAAAGAAAAGAAGGAATGAATGTGCGAGAGAGAGAAAGGAAATCTATGAAAATGTTTAGGATTTGCATGTATGCTGTCCATGCAGAGATTCAAATAGCATGCCTTCTGCACTGACCTGGGCTTTTTTCCATACATTTCCTTACTTTCATCTCCTGACAATCTTACGACACAGATTTTATTTGTGATTTTAATTTGAATGTCCGTGCTTCATGCTTGTTCTTTTAAGAGTATCTATAAGCTTCCATAGAGCCAATAAACTATAGTTTAAGTGTTTGTGGTTGCTCAGTGGTGTCTGGCTCTTTGAGACTCCTATGGACTGTAGTCCATCAGGCTTCTCTGTCCATGGGATTCTCCAGGCAAGAATACTGGAGTGGGTAGCCATTCCCTTCTCCAGGGGATCTTCCTAACCCAGGTCTTCTGTATTGCAGATGGATTCTTCACCAACTGAGCCACCAGGGAAGCCCAGGAGAATGACCCTGGGTGTGTTTAAAAATGCAGACTCCCCAGGCCCAACCCCCACCATGTGGTTACTCAGTAGGTCGGGATTGTGCTCAGAAATGACATGTTATAAGCATCTCAGTGATTTCACACCTACAGTTCGTGAATCACCCTTCCAGAAACACTGAACCTGTGTGATTTCATTGATTGGCAGCAGTCTGTACCTCTGTGAGATTTGCCTAAAGATAGAATGTTTCCATATGTAATTGGAGAAAATAAACATATTCAAATACAGCTTATTTCTGCATGAGGATACATTGATAAGAGACACCTACCATGGGAAGAATTACTAAGGGGCAAACTCGGTGGGGCTGAGACCACAGTCAAACAACAAGCCTTTACTTTAATCACTGCCAGAGAAGGCATGAATCAGCCTCGGGCAACCAAGACTGAGGGTCTCAGCGTGTGTCCCGAGCCTGGAGCTGACTCTCTCATATCCCTCCCCATAGATTTCCAATTTGAACACTTTTTGTCTGCATCTTAGATTTGGGTGCCAAGCAGAGGAAACACAAGGGTGTTTCTACAGCCTCGCAAAGACAACCAGGGTTGCAATGATCATTTTCGTGACCTGGAGGAGGCAGAAATGAAGCAGGATTCCAGCCCTGCCTCAGTCCAGACACTAGAATCCTCCTCTGGAATCCTCCTCTCTTGGACCACGGGAGGGTTTCCTCTGAGTTTGTGAGAGCAGCTTAGAAATGGAAAGTGAAAATGTTGGTTACTCAGTCATGCCCCACTCTGCAATCCCATGGACTGTAGCCCACATGGCTCCTCTGTCCATGGGATTCTCCAGGCAAGAATATTGGAGTGGGTTGCCATTCCCTTCTCCAGGAGATCTTCCTGACCCAGGGATCAAACCCCAGTCTCCTGCACTGAGCTGCCAGAGAAGAACCATGGTGGCAGAAAGGCCTTTTGTCTGCCAGAAGGGCTTAGATCCTGCGTTCTTCACCTACTGGCGGTGGTCGTGGGGGTGAGGAGTGTTCATCCCTGCACTGATGTGATGGACTCAGGTCATTCTTTCAGGTTCTCCTTGAAGAAGAAGAGGAGGAGGAATGGGAAGAAGGAGAAGGAGGAGCCCCTGCATCTCCTCAGCCCTGTTTCTCCCCATGTGATGTCTTCAGGGCTGGCTGGAGCTGGTGCCAACGGCCTCTCCCCTCCTCTCTCCCCTTTAAGCAGAGGGCACATTCCCCTAAAACACGGCATATATCCACCCAGTGCTTCCTCTGTGTCCCTTGAATACGTCTCTCCAGGCCTACCTGTCTGGGAATGTCTGCAGTCAAGGGCTCCTGGTAACAGCTCTGAGACTCTCAGTGTGCAGCCATTACCAATAGTTAAATGCTTGAAAGTGCATGAAAGGGCTTCCCTCAAGGCTCAGCAGGTAAAGAATCCAGCTGCAATACAGGAGACACAGCTTCAGTCCCTGGATCAGGAAGATCCCCGGGAGGAAGGCATGGCAGCCCACTCCAGCGTTCTTGCCTGGGAAATCCCATGGACAGAGGAGCCTGATGGGCTTCAGTCCAGGGGGTCACAGAAAGTTGGATGTAATTGAAGTGACTGAACACGGCACAGGTGTGTGAAAAGCAATGCCAGGGAAGAAAGGAAGAGACGGACCATTTACTGAGTGCCTATGCTCCTGCTGCTGCTGCTGCTGCTAAGTCGAGTCAGTCGTGTGGGACTCTGTGCATCCCCACAGATGGCAGCCCAACAGGCTCCCCGTCCCTGGGATTCTCCAGGCAAGAACACTGAAGTGGGTTGCCATTTCTTCTTCAATGCATGAAAGTGAAAAGTGAAAGTGAAGTCGCTCAGTCGTGTCCGACTCTTAGCGACCCCATGGACCACAGCCTACCAGGCTCCTCCGTCCATAGGATTCTCCAGGCAAGAGTGCTGGAGTGGGTTGCCACCGAGTGCCTATGAATTGCCACAAACATTAGACATTTTGTCTCTTTGAAATCTCACAAAAATAATTTTAAAAATTACTATTTCCTTAGTGCTACTACACAGCAAGAGAGTGTGATGTTATTATTATACGGGTATATGTTATAGAGCAGTGCCATTGTTTTCATTTCACAAATTAGGGTTTTGTGAAGTTGTATAACTTGCCAAGGGACATGGCTGGTGCAGAGCAGATTCAGAATACAGGTATACACAGCTCCTAAAATTTCTATGTGATACACCAAAGTCCAAACTTGTTCACTCCTGACTTTCTGTAACTCAAAGAAATTGCAGACAGGTATAGTAAGAGCTGTATAGGTGTTTAATGAATAAATATTATTGAAAATATTCCTCCTTCAAACCAATAAGCCAAGTGAAATGCAGAATGGTTCAGGAAAGTGTGGGTCAAGGCTTCTTTGGGCTCCAACAGGAACGTGGGGATAAGGAAAGGCTCCCAGAACAAAGGGTCAGTGAGGAAACAGTGAGGCAGGGAGCAGGGAGCTAAGAGAGGGAAGCTCAGTGAAGGCAAGAAGCTGGTCATCCAGGACTAAGATGAGAAGAGAAATGAAAGGCCTGGGGATGACTGAGCACAGATGGGAGTCTGGGTGAGAGCAGGCCAGAGGGGAGAGCCCAGAGCTGCAGGGCCGGCCACAGGGGTGCTGGACGGAGGAGGGGTGAGCTTAGGCTCTTTGGAACACTTTCCTTTCAGCTGCAGAGTACGCGGACTGCCTCAGGAGGATGAAACAAAAACAGGAGGAAAGGGCTGGTGTCTGGGGAGGAGCGCCACCCAGGCTAGTCCTAGGTCACAGCCCCTGCCCCCATATGCCCATTCCCATATCGTAAAGAGAGCCGATGACATGGGGAACAAGACAACTGTCCCACTAAATTAGACCTGTAGACTGTATTTACTAGACATTTGGGCTTTCCTGGTGACTCAGATGGTAAAGAATCTGCCTGTAATACAGGAGACCTGGTTTGATCCCTGGGTTGGGAAGATCCCCTGGAGAAGAAAATGCCTACCCACTTCAGTATTCTTGTCTGGAGAATCCCATGGACAGAGGAGCCTGGTGGGCTACAGTCCATGGGGTCGAAGAGAGTCAGACATGACTGAACAACTAACATTTTACTAGATATTTAGTGGTAAACTGACTGAATTATCTGGAAAATAATTTCAACTCTCCACTGAATTATGCTTGATTGTTTTGCCCTAGCAATCAATGGAAAGCCTTTGATTCAGAGTCTGGGGTCCTTTTTCCTGAACGAGTTAAGTTTTCCTTGGCCCCTCTCAGACCTGGGTACCAGAGTCTGAGGAAACTCTGGAGTAGGAAGGACGGATAATGGACCGGGGGAAAAAACACTGACTCATCTACCCAAAATCAAGGTACGTTATGGAAGGAATGTCCTCATCTCATAGAGGACATCCTTTGCTTTAGTGCTTCACCTCCGGGTATCATTTAATAGCAAGTTAACTACACTCTAACAAATTAAATTGCACACAAATACATCACAAACGCACCCTCGGAGCTAAATGATGACCATATATTGTTTTCCCTTTATAATGGAATACAATGGCTTAAAAATTCTCATCGCCAAACCAAATTCATCCTTTGGCACGCTTGTGAAAACAGCGAGGAAGACTCAGTCACCGATGGAAGGACAAGGTGACCTCCGTTCGCGAGCCGGGCCTCGGGAAGTGGGGAAGAGGGCAGGCAAGGACCGCCAGTATCAGCCATCAGGACGTCCTGCTAATAAACGACTTTTTCACTGTCCACACTTTAATTGGTTTACAGCCTTTTCTGTTTATTTATCCATAAGAGCTGCTGCTAAATGGCTCGAGAAGGCGCTCGCCTAATGGCTCGGTATCGCTGCCGGGGCTGTGGGAGGCGAAAGGGGCGCGGGCGTCAGCGGGAGTGAGAGCGGAAATGCATTTCACCTTTAATGGACTTGGCGCTTTTATAACACCCTGAGCCCCGTCCACAGAAGAAACACAACGCACCACCCAGCTCGCTGGCGAGGATCTGTATAAGCCTGATAATCAGGCGATCCCCAAATCTTCTTACCTTGTCCCACCTAATAACAACAACAAACGGCCATCTGACCTCGGGTTCCCGGGCCGCTTCTTTGGGCAGTCACCAGCAGCAGCAGCAGAAAACGCTTACTGTGGGAGCGGGAAGGTGCGGGCGGCCCACCTTCAGCCCCCCCACCGCCCCCTCTCCACCTTTGGCGGCGGTGGTCCTGGCCCCCCGGATTCCCGGATTTTGCCAGCGAGCGCAAGGAGCGGGTTGGCTTTCTGCTGAGTGCCCCTTTCCTTTCTGCAGGACCGAGCAAAAATATTAAATGGGAGCAAATGAAGCATCGAAATGGAGACCAATTTACAGAAATGTGCAATTAGACGAGAAGTGCAAAGTAAACACGTTGGGGAGGGGAGAGAGGGGAGGGAAAGGGCAGGGGGAGGCGTGCGGCAGCTGAGAGGGAGGCGGGGGCTGCCGTGCGGAGTAGGGGGGCTGCGGAGGGGGCGAGCGAGAGGAGGAGGAGGGGGAGGGGGAGGAGAGGGGAGGGGGGAGGGGGAAGAGGAGGAGAGGGGAGGGGGGAGGGGGGAGGAGGGGGGAGGGGAGGGGGGAGGGGGAGAGGAGGGGGGAGGGGAGGGGGGAGGGGAGGGGAAAGGTGCCCGATCTTTGTCCCAAGCGGTGCTGCCGTCTGCTCATAACCACGTAGCCAAGTCAACCCGCGGCGACCGAGCCGATTATCTCCGAGGGTCAACACGCGGCGGCCCGGCCACCCCTCCGGCCCTGCCCTCCGGATCGATGTGGTCGCTCGCGGCCGGCGATATCGGGTCCTCCGCGGACGCCGGGAACAATGGACTCATTGACGGGGGCGCGGAGAGATTAGGGGCGCGGGTCCCACGGCCTTACGCTCCCCGGCTCCCTCAGACTGCAGGTGGCCCTTTTCCCTGAAGAAATCGCCAGAACTGCCCCTCGCCGCCCGCCGCTCTCAGACGCCCCTTAGGTGAGAGGGGCGCTCGGAGGGCCCCGGAGCGGCGCGCGTGCCCACCCTCGGGCAGACCCCTCGGTGCCCAGCGCTTACTCATCCCAGCACAGATGACGCCCGCACCAACATCTCACCGCAGAAGGAATCTGCCGAGAAGTTCAGATCCCCAACTAGGTTTTGCTTTTTAATGAAAACGAGGCATATTTCTGGGTAGCGCACGCACTGCCTAACCATTCGTGTGTTTTCCACCAGTCTGTTAAAAATCTGGTCAAACCTGGTAAAGGACTGGACGCAGTCTGCAGTTTAGGAAAGTCAGTGCAGTGATTTTCTATTGCTGGTTCCTGGTGGTCCACACTCTCTCTTGCCCAGGCTTCTCTGCAAAGGGGTCCAGGGTTTCTAAAACCCGCCTGGGGGTTGGAAGACTGCGGTCATTTCATCAGGACGCTCAGAATGACCAGGGCGAAGAGGTCGGTGGCATGGGTCAGAGGTTTGGTGCCAGTGCGACCTCGAGATAATCCGCGAGCACCCCTGGTTTCCTCAAAAGCGTCTCTATTCAGTGAGGACCCCAGAGTGAGCGCGCCCTTCCCAGGGGTACCTTGTCTCCATCCGACCCACGAGTCGACTCTCTGCAGCCGCCCAACTCCCGCCACGGGATTCCTGGGGGCCTAGCAGATCTGGAAACAGAGTGCCAGCCCCCTCCCCCAGCCAGACACAAGAGGGGCTGCAACTTCGTTTCCCCCTTGCCCCAGTAGGAACCTGCATTCTGAGTTGACCAAATGAGCCTCAGTTCCCCCAAATCAAAAATTAATAGTGCCTTTCAATTAAAAAAATTTTTAAGCCATTGTGAATGCTTCTGAAGTTATAGTTTACACTCCAGAAATCCCCAGAGCACAAGCATAGGCAAAAACACACTGCGAATCCTGGATCTTTATGTGTAAGCTCACTGACATCACTCATGATCGTGTACAAATTGCACAAATAAAGTAGAACCAACGGCTTCTGACCTGTAGAGCTGAGGTCTGTGCATTTTTTTTGGACCATATTCCCTAACAATATTTTAAAAGTCTGTTTACAACCTCAACATATGTATATACGTGTAAATTATATCAATGAACTAATATGTCCAGTATGAAACATACAAGGAAAAAGACTGTTGGTGATGAAACATATTTCTATAAACGAATAGAAGTTCCTGCCCCACTTTGAATGTTCATTCGGCCCCACTTTGGCACTGTTCTTTCAAGTGTGTGCAGGAAACCGAGCCGAAGGAGAAACGGAAACATCCAGGGGGCTCGTGGGGAGCCGGGTCTGGCTTCTTAAGGCCGCCGGCCAGGCCAATAATGGCCTCAGGCAGAGCCACGTGGGGCACAGCGGAGCCTATGGCGCGGCGGCCGCCCGCCCGTCCCGCCGGCCCCGGGTGCTCTCCGCGAGCCGCGCCGAGCTGTCAAAGCTGCAGGGGTGGCGCCAGGAGTGCCAGCACCGCGCGGCTCCAAGTCCCCGGCCCCAGCTCGTTCTCTCGGGTCCCCAAGCCCCGGCGGCAGCCATGAACCGCGAGGAGCAGTACTACGCGGCCACGCAGCTGTACAAAGACCCCTGTGCGTTCCAGCGGGGCCCGGCGCCCGACTTCAGCGCCAGCCCCCCTGCGTGCCTGTACATGGGCCGCCAGCCCCCGCCGCCGCCGCCGCCGCCGCCGTTCCCCGGAGCCCTGGGCGCGCTTGAGCAGGGCAGCCCCCCGGACATCTCCCCATACGAGGTGCCTCCGCTCGCCGACGACCCCGCGATGGCGCACCTCCACCACCACCTCCCGGCTCAGCTCGCGCTCGCCCACCCGCCAGCCGGGCCCTTCCAGGATGGAGCCGAGCCGGGCGCCCTGGAAGAGCCCGGCCGCGTCCAGCTGCCTTTCCCGTGGATGAAGTCTACGAAGTCTCATGCGTGGAAAGGCCAGTGGGCAGGTGAGTCTGGCCCCCAGCCGCTCTGTCCTCACCCCGCTCTCCGTTCGACTGCCCCTCTCCAAGCGATTCTCAGGACCCTCTCTCGGTCTGTGACCCTAGCCCCCCACCCCGGATAACCTAGAGTCGCACTAACCATAGGGGACAAGGCCACAGTGCACAGAAGCGGTTTTTTTTTTTTTTTTTTCCCTGGCTCAATCTGGAGCGGCCTTTCTACTCAGCGCTCTTCCTGGGAGTTTAAACCCCTTCCTCCCCTGTCCGCTGAACTCCAGGAGTCCGCGCTTCCCAACAGCCTAGTTCTGGCCGAGTTCAAGGCTTCGGACCTTCCAATCCTCTTCCAGCGGGGGGCCCCCCTAGCCCAGGACTCCTGGAGTGCCGTCGAGGGAACCGAGCAGGGCTCTGGGATGCTCCGGACCCCGGCTTCAGAGCCCCGGCTTCCTTCTCGGTTTGAATTCCACACCCCCCACCCCCTTACTGGCGGCTTGTGTGAAGCAAGCCAGACCATCTCAGGGATACCTAGTAGGTGGAGAGAAGCAAGGAAGGAAAACTAGCCAGGCGTGCAGAGGTATCCAGAGGCCGGGGCTGGGCCGGGAGGGGGCTCACCGCAAGGCCGGGGACTGGCCACTCATCCCCGATGGAGAGGCATGGGGAAGCTCACTTACTTTTGAACACGGGCTGCTTCCCAGCAAGGCAGTTTGAGGAGGGAGATGTCCTCCTGGCACAGGCGGCTCGGGAGGCCCCTCGCGCTGGCCGGTACCGGAAAGTCGGCCCGGAGCCGCCCCCAGGTCCCTTCCAGGCCCGACCCGGCGGCGAGTTCCGGCCGCGCGGCCTGCACCGCCGGCACCGCGTGACCGCTTCCGTGCGGAAGCCCCTTCCAGGCTCACCTGCTCTGCAAGCCATGCATGGACTTTTCTCCTCCTCCCAGCTAACAGTAGGGAGTCGGGGGGCGAGGCTGCAGGTGCCCCCAACCCGGGAATCCTCGGCCCCTAGTCTGCCTGGCCTGACTGGCCTGCCTGTGAGCTGGCGAAGCCAGGCGGGTCTTTGGGAGATCCGGGCTTGCCCAGGGTCCCTGGAGCTCGCCTCTCTCAACCTTTCTCCCGAAGGTTCCGTGGGGTCTCAGGCAAGTCCTGAGGCAGGACAGAGACCAAACTCAGGCTGCGATCTTCCCCCGTGCCAGCCAAACCCAGGACAGACCCTTATCCTGCCCGTGCGAAGTTGCCGCCAAAGGCCTGGGAGCCTTGGGAAATGCAAGGTTCTTGGGAGGCGGGAAGCCGGCGAGCCTGGACCTGGACGAGAAGTCCAGGAGCCGCCTGGCGCACTGGGGACGCGTTTCTCCAATTCCTGGCCCTCCTCCTCAGCTTCCTCGGGAAAAATTCGAGGGAGGTTCTGAAAAAGCCTTTCTGAGGTGGGGTAACTTTCCCACCTCCTGGACTCCTGTGGACGGAAGGGGTCACAGTATAAAACCTGAAGGAAACATAGCAGCGGGGGTGATGGGGGGAGCTCTGGAGAGGTGACATTCCTGGATTGGAGGACCAGGGTCACAGAGACCTGTGCCAGCGGGCCCTCCAACCTGGGGGAGGGCCCCCCTCCAGCCAGAATGCTGCTGCACCAGCTCAACCCTCCCTGGAAACTCTGAAGGAACCCAAATTCAAGGTCTGTGACCCTGCCTAGCGACTCCTAGAGGGGCTTCATGCCCCTGGGGAGAAAGAAGTGACCCGAAGGGTTTTTATTCACAGATCAATCGGGTATGATTATTCATAACAACAGGAACTTCCAAAACCCTCAACCTAAAAAATGAACTACATCCACCTCACTGGTGGGCTTGCCCCTAAATACCGCCCCACCCCCGACACGTCAGAGAAAGGTACAAACTGACCTCTTCCCTTTTCTGACCACCAGCAGCCTCCATCCAACACCTTCACGTTCACTCACTCAGTCGTGTCCGACTCTGCAACCCCATGGGCTGTAGCCCGCAGGCTCCTCTGTCCGTGGGATTCTCCAGGCAAGAAGACTGGAGTGGGTAGCCATGTCCTCCCCCAGGGGATCCTCCCAACCCAGGGATCAACCCCTCATCACTGGCAGGCGATTCTTTACCGTAGAGCCACTGTGGGAAGCCCATCCTGCACCAGGGCCCCTGAGTTAGTGGGCCCTTCCTTCGGAGCCTCTCAGAGCACTGTGGTGAGGCTGGTGAAAACGGGCCAAAGCCCTGCAACATTGCGGGTTGAATTTACGGACTCTGAAGGAACTTTTTAGAGGTTCTTTTTTAAAAATATATTTTTTAATTGGAGGATAATTGCTTTACAATATTGTGCTGGTCTCTGCCATACATCAAAATGGCTCCCTCATTTCTCTCGAAAACCAAGAAAGGCTTGAAGTGTTAAGATTCTGAGATGTCCCCAACAAGCAGGACTCTGCTGACTCAGACCTGAGCCTCCACCTTGGCTTCTGGGCACCCCCTTTCAGTCTGGGGGAAAACCCCAGTGGGTTGTACAGGGTGGTTAACCCTCCTAGCAAACACACACACTAGCTTTTCAACTCTAGCGCACAGGCATAGGAGAAATGTCTGTCCTACGAAGGAAATGATGATTTTGACCTGTTCCTGGTGTTCTGGGGGAACCGACTGCCCCAGAGTCCACAGCCCGGGCGCAGATGGTCTCTCATCCAGAAAGGAAAACATTAGGGCCTGGAGGCTCACAGCCTCGGGAGCGGCGCTAATCCACCGGGCTGGGCCTGGCTGTTGCTTCTTTGGCCTGGGGTTCCTCTACCACCCACCACTGCCACCTCCCCAATGGGGTACCCAGCTCCCCAGTAGGGTAGGGGGTCAAGCCTGAGCCTCCCTTCCCAGGGAGCCTCTCCTTTCATCTCTGCCAGTATTTCAGGCCCTGGATGCAGAGGCTGGGGCTGACAGTGACCGTCCCTCAGGCTCAGAATAGCTCCCCTTCTGGTCCAGGGCAGGGGCCCAGCTGAGGTCAGAACAACAACTGCAGAGAATCTACCGGCTCTTGAGTTGGTGCTGATCACAACATAACTATAGAGAGATATATGATATAACATATGAGACACAACAATACATGTCATAACCTCCGGATTCTTATTAGCTCAAGGTCTTTCCAACTGAAGGTTGCATCCATTTGTTAGTGAAATTAATTTACTGTGTTGAGACCTATTTATTTTTTAATGAATATGCCCGCAATGTGGGAGACCTGGGTTTGATGTCTGGGTTGGGAAGATCCCCTGGAGGAGGGCATGGCAACCCACTCCTGTATTCTTGCCTGGAGAATCCTCATGGACAGAGGAAACTGGTGGGCCCCAGGCCATGGGGTCACAAAGAGTCGGACACGACTAAGCACAAGCCAGTAAACCACAGGGAAAATTAGACAGCATCATATGTGGTAAAGTTTGGTTTAGTGCCCTAGATATTTTATATGTCAATTATATATCAGTGTGTGAACTGAGTGATGATTTGAAATACATTTCTTATTACAAGTCGTCATCAGAAAGGTTTTTTAAGTCCTTATTTAAAGACATTTTTTGCCTTTGTATAATCCAGTTGGTTTAGATTCTTATTATGTGCATTTTGGGCTTCCCTGGGAGCTCAGACAGTAAAGAATCTGCCTGCAGTGCGGGAGACCCGGGTTTGATCCATGGGTCGGGAAGGGAAGATCCCTTGGAGAAGGGAACGGCAACCCACTCCATTATTCTTACCTGGGAAACTCCATGAATAGAGCAGCCTGGCGGGCTACTGTCTGTGGGACAGGACTCAGCCACTAACACTTCCACTTTTTCACTATGTACATTTTAATCAGCATCAACCCAACAGCGTGATTCTAGAACCACTGGTTGTTAGAGCCACGGAGAGATAAAGGACCTCCAAGAAAAGACAGCCTTACTGGGGAAGGCCTTTGAGCCCCAGACTGTACTCATGGATAAATGGTTGAACCTCAGCGGCCAGAGAGGCTGGGAAAGGGCCAGAGCCGAAGGATTGGGCTGCAAGGGTGGGAGCAGGCGGAAGGAGCCAGGGGTCGGGGTCGGGGTCGGGGTCGGGGTCGGGGTCGGGGTGGGGGGGGGGGCGCCACATTCACGTGCGGTGTCGCCCGCAGGCGGTGCCTACGCAGCAGAGCCGGAGGAGAACAAGCGGACTCGCACCGCCTACACCCGGGCGCAGCTGCTGGAACTGGAGAAGGAGTTCCTATTCAACAAGTACATCTCCAGGCCGCGCCGCGTGGAGCTGGCCGTCATGCTGAACTTGACCGAGAGGCACATTAAGATCTGGTTCCAAAACCGCCGCATGAAGTGGAAGAAGGAAGAGGACAAGAAGCGCAGCTGCGGCCCCCCGGCGGCGGGCGGTGGGGACGCGGAGCCCGAGCAGGACTGCGCGGTGACCTCCGGCGAGGAGCTGCTAGCGCTGCCGCCCCCGCCGCCCCCCGGCGGTGCCGTGCCGCCCGCGGGCCCCGCCGCCGCCCGAGAGGGCCGCCTGCCGCCAGGCCTTAGCGCATCGCCGCAGCCTTCCAGTGTCGCGCCCCTGCGACCGCAAGAATCTCGGTGAGAGACTCGCCCAGGCGGGAGGAGCGGACCCAGGACCCCGGTGTGACCACCGGCCCAGGCTGCAGGGGAGAACCCGGGGGCTGTGAGGCGCCCGAGCCCACTGGGAAGCCGTGGGGAGACGCTGTCCCCCTCCCCGTGGAGAAGAGACGTTCTCTGTAAAGTCCGGGGCCCCTTCGTGTGAAACTGCTGGGGCTGGCAACGTCTGGGCTGTTGAACCTCTTTTTAGAGAAGCCAACTCTTCAAAAAGACCATAAAAACTATACAGATGGGAACCTTGCCCCAACACAAGCAGGCGAGCCGGCTGGAGCCCCTTCATCTGCCCGGAAACAGCCATTTTTACTCTAAAGGTCTCTCTGCCTTTACTTTAGAAATAATTGAAAGGAAACATCCGAGGTTTCAAAGTGAAATGGATGCTCGTGGAATAGAATAATTCCTCTTCCTCCTCTTCTCTTTCAATCTTTTCATCAGAACCAGACACCTCACTGCACATACTTCAGCCTCCACTTCTTTTGTCTGAAGAAGAGACTGCCTTGCAGGGGTCACTGGGCAGCAGCAGGTCTAGGGGGTAGGGGTAACCCCATTGTTCCAATGTACACCCCGCCCCTTTGGTGAGGTGGGAGGGACCTGGAGGTTTGGGGGAGAAAGAGGCCCCCGATCAATTGCTGAACCAGAGATATGTGGGTGTGCATTTATTTCCTGGTCTCCTGGCAGGGAAGACTGCGGAGGTAAGCAGAGGGGCCTGACTCACCTTGGAAACTATGGAGAGTGTGATTTCCACATCCTTCTGTGGTTGGGGAGCTTGGGGGGGGGGTGTGGAAATGGCTATTTTTATTTAAAGTTTTTAAATTACCTCACAGTTCCTTACAAACAGGTCTTTGGTTTCCAGGTCAGTTGGTTGCTTCAGGGTCTGGGTCTTGTGTTCAAGTGATGTTTGTGGGAAACGATGAATAAATACAGATAATTGGAAAGAGAGCAAGACTGATTCCCCTCGCTTTGTATCAAACCCATTTTATGGAGCAATGATTCCATGTTCATTTAAAAAAAATTAAAACAGCATATTTTCTCTGGCACTAGCCAGAGAAAAGTCAGTAATTAAGACATCACCTTTGGGTTATGAGGTTGAGAAAGCCTATCAGTGGGTGGATTTTCAGATTTGTTTTAAAGTTAGGAGTCACTTCTGAAAATGAATTAATTTCTTAGGCACCAGAGATGGGGTGTTTGGAGATGGGGGGCTGTCCATGAATAGGTACAGTATCAGAGCTGCCTCCCTGCACCGCTGGCACCCAGGCCGTCAGAGAAACGCCCAGAGCTGGCAGTTGGGATGAGTCTCCGCCCCTGGAGCCCGGGGGCCAGGAGGCTTGTGTTGGGGGCACACAGGCCACAGTGCTGTGGGCTCCCGACCTCCAGACACCCCATCCTCCCCACGACACTTGGACAGGCGGCTGGCCCAGCTGTGCGCCTGAAGGCGCCTCCCAAGCGTTCCCACCAGTCGGTCCTGAGACATGGACTCACGCCCAAGAGTCGATGATATTTTCTTTAGCAAAAAGACGAAAGGTTTGTTTCGTTGGTGGTTTTTGCTTCTGTTTGTTTTGCTGTTTTGTTGTCATTAGGTTGTTTTGCTTTTTGTTTTTCTGAGAGAAATCGAGTCACAATGTCCAAAGAGAAGGAGGTTCTGTGGATCAGAAAGGAGCTCTTCCTCGTCATTGAGATGAGACACCTCACAAGGCAGCCAGTGCCCTCACCCTGCCTGGGCTCGGGAGTCCAGCACCTCTGGGTTCAGACCTGGGGTCCCTCAAACACCGGCTGTGACTCTGATAAAATGACTCCACTTCCCCGTTCCTGGGCTTCCTCATCTGAAACGTGGACGCACCTCACAGAGCTGTGAGGTTTACACCAAAGAACACAAGCAACGCGCTTAATTCAGTATCTAGAAAACAGTTATCCCTGTAAAATAGTTGTTTTACAACCGCGGTCGTTTTCTGGGAAACTGCGGCTGCAGTTCTTTGCGGGTCCCCGCAGCCTCTCTCCTTCGACAGATCCCCTCTTGGTCACGGACCCACTGACCTTTCCTGAGCGCGTCCTAGTTTCACGCCGCCCTGCCTCGTAAGTACGCTTCGCCAGCCCGCAGCATCCCTGGCCAGGCAGCTGCCTTCGCCAGGCACCGGGGGAGCTGATACTGGGGAGGAGACACTACGGAGAGCGGACCCTCTGGAGCTCGGCCTTCCAGTTGGTGGAGGAAAGGGGATTTGAGCTCGAAGACCAAGGAGATGTTGAGGTTTCCGGCGGGGACTCGGGATTCCAGGGTTCCGCATCCCAAGGAGAAGCCCGGGCCGCCGGGGCGGGCTCGGGAGTGGAGAGCGCAGTCTGCCTCCGGCCTGCCTGCGGCCTCCAGCTTCGCGGGGCTGGCGCCTCCGCGCAGGAGAAGCCCGGCTTTTAGTTCTGCCTCCCTGGGCTCCAATCACCTTCTATCCCTTTAGCTACGCGGGCCCGGAGGCAAATCCCTGAGTTCTCCGTTTCCTCAGTCTTCCCAGACTGTAAAGAATCTGCCTACAATGCAGGAGACCCGGGTTCGATCCCTGCGTCAGAAAAATCCTCTGCAGGAGGGCATGGCAACCCACTCCAGTGTTCTGGTCTGGAAAATTCCATGGACAGAGGAGCCTGGCGGACAACAGTCCATGGGGTCGGGGTCGCAAAGAGTCGGACATGACTGGGCGACTAACATTCTGGAATATAATGGGCTCAACGCGAGAATGAAATGAAGTGGTGCCTTTCAAGTTTATTGTCGCTCGCCGCACAGTAAAGCGGGAGGGCGAGAGGAGATGCTGTTGCCAGTGGGGGCCGGCCCCCCAGGAGACCTAGGAGATCCAGGAAGGCGGCGGAGGGCGGGCCCGACTCGCCAGGTGGCCTGGAAGACAGCGTCGGAGCCACGCGGGGCCTGACCTGACCAGATGGGGCGCGCGGTCCGGCACCCGCGGCAGCCCGGGTCCCAGCCCGGCGTGCTGCTGGACGTGCGCTCCCAGTCCGCGTGGCCGCCCTCGGCCGTGGGCTGGCGGACGCGAACCGCCGGCCGAGGCCGCCAGGAGCTGCCAGACGAACCCCGCGTGGCCCAGGTCCCCCGGGTGAGGAGGCCTGAACGACGACGGACCCTCCCTGGACCCGAAAAAAGAGTCAGCCGGCCGGGGCTCAAGGGACCGCCGGGTGCCGGGACCCACGGTGACCGCGGTACCTACCTCCCTGGTGGGGCCACCGGCCTCCCTCTGCTCCTGGGCGCGGTGCGCTCGTCCTCGCCGTGGACACTCGGAGCCCGGGCGCCCGGACAGCGGCCCGGCGCGGAGGGAGACGGGGCCGGTCCGCGCATCCACGCCCGCCGCCCGACGCAGGGCATCCGCGCGGGACCGCGGACCCCACCTCTCCGCCCGGAATCTGCCGTCCGCCATGAGGTACGATCGTGGAGCCGCGGCACCGTCCAGGCTCAGCCACAGCTGCCGTCCCGGATTCTGGAGACCCCGCGTGGTCCCCGCGCCACACCACCGCCACCCGGAGCCATGGAGGGCGCGAGCCGCGGTGAACCCCGGGCCTCCCGGTGCGGAGCATCGGGATCTCAGGGTACCGGCCACAGTGCTCAAAATCCCCTTTCTCTTGAGGTATTGTTCGTTCCTGTAGATTTGCTAACGGTTTCACCAAGAAGTTCTCACATTAAAAGCCAAGTTCATACCATGCGGTAACCACATCTAAAATCGAGGTGATTTCGGGGTGTGGCATCTGTAATTCGCTTGCCCCTTCAGATCCGGGCCTGGCGCCTAAATGCGCTCTTGACTGGGCTCCTCCTCTGGGCCGGCACCTCCGTAAGCCTGCAGTGCTTGCCCTGAAAGCACCCAGCTTTGGAAAGCGGGGTCACCTCTCCTCCCGATGTCTCTCACAGTCACGCAGATTGGATTGATTATCGCGGTAAATAGGAGTCACTCGGGTTCCTCTAATTTCTCCCTTTGCACAACAAAGGCTGTGTTGATTTCCCAGATTAATCTTGACCTTCAGGCCAGCGCTGTCACTCTCTCCATATGCTCTCCTTCAGCTAATTCTGTTCAGTGCATTTGCTGAGGTGAAATCTATTACAGTGCCCTTTGCCTTTGTTCTTTCATTCCCATTCTCTTCCTTCTTTTCTTTCTCTCCAGATCTGTTTCCTTGTAGGCGTGCGTATGCCTTAGGGTCAGCTTCCATCTTCATTTCTCGGTTTGTCTGTTGGCCTGTGTGCATTCGTGTGCATGAGTTTAGGATGTGTCTTACGTGGGTTGCAGTGGTGGCACTGATCAGTGTGCGTGTAGGGACCAGGGACACCTTCCTATACACTTTTTTCCCCCACCCAGGACAGCCTGATGACTGCTTCTGATGCAAACTGGCCCTTCAGGTAATTGTGTCAATTCTGTGGGTTGACACAGTGTTTTCAGGCAGGAAAATCAGTCTTCAGAAGAACACATGTTGGGGACTTGAGCAGAAGCTGGCTGATGATGGCTCAAGTATTGCACAATTACCTAAGGAATTGAAATTGTTTTTCTTTCTAAGAAAAAAGTTCACAGCTGAGTCTTTCATACTTCATAGACCAAGGAACCATCCTGAAAATCCAGTACTTTGAAGAGTCAGAAGAGGGAAATACTGAGTTGACACTAATCAAATTTTACTCAAAGCCATTCTGACAAGCTAGATGTGGGAGCAATGAACCTAAGGGGACACCGAGGCAGGGCAGCAGGAAGCAGAAGGGCTTCCTGGCAACAGAACTGGGAGTGATGGGGCCTCTCAACCAGCAGCCAGCTTTCAGGAAATTACCACCAGAGGATGGCTTGAGCCACAGAAGTGATCTGCGGTTGACTCCTAGTAGGAAAAAGAGGTGAGGCTCTACAAATAGTGGCTACCAGTGGCTGTTTTAAGAGTGAAAGTGACTGATATGGGTCTTCTGGATTACCTAGTGATTACCTATCAATGCCAAGTTCCCTTATTAAACTGTACTATGTTTATATATCATGAAAGAGAATAGGTGTAATCAAATTTCATTTCTTTTTAAGTTAAAATTATTTTTCCTTATAAGTGAAATGCCATCACTTTTATAGTCTTTGTCTTTATTTTTTTGGCTGCATCATGTGGTATGCAGAATCTTAATTCCCTGACCAGGGATGGAACCCAGGCCTCCTGCATTGTGAGCACGGAGTCAACCACTGCCCTGCTGGGGAAGAACCTATAATTCACTTTTCAGTAGAGTTGCTTAGAAGTCTTTCCCTAAATGCAGAACATGTGGACACCTTAAATATATGCCATATTATCAGAATGCAGTCAAGATTCTTACCTGCATCATAGAACACACTGAACTCTCACATCTAGTCATAATTACACACATAAATTGTAACAGTATTTTTGCTGTGATTAATTTATAGCAATTGAAAATCTGTTATTTTTCTGAATTCTCAATTAGTCTTACACCCAAGGGAATGAGAATTTGAAAAATCATTTATCCTATTTACACATGCTCTAAAAAATTCAGAAGTTTCACATGTCTAGATATGTCTGGAAATACTGCCAATTTGAAATTGACATATTACATGGAACTATTTCCACCTTGGTAGTTCTAGAAATGCAATAAAAGGTATAAAATAAGCTCCAAGGTTTAAAAACAAATAGAAAATACAATTGAATTTATTACAATAAACAAATATATTATTTTAATTTCCTGTTGAAAGTCTAATTTGCTAGACCAGAAGTACAGTAGATTATGTCTCCTCTGGATGAGGAGACACAAGAACACATAGATGTTATAAAGTGCAAGCCAGCTTTCATGCTGCCCGATGTCCTGAGATCCAGTGGAGGAGAGAGGGAAGGATATCTGAAGAAATACAGAGATTGACAGTGCTGTTTCTCAGGGTTTAACTTCTCCTTTTGCATCTACTATTCATGGCAATTCTGAATGAGGACAAATAACTTAATCCCTTTGAGCTTGTCTCCTTGTCTGTGAATTACTGATAATGACACCTCCTGTGATTGATCTGCAATTTGCATGCATGCTCATTCATGTCCAACTCTTTTTGACCCTGTGGACTGTGGCCCACTAAGCTCCTCTGCCCATGGTATTTTCCCAGCAAGAATACTGGAGTGGGTTGCCATTGCCCTCCTCTGGGGGATCTTTGCCACCCAGGGATTGAACCCATATTTCTTGCATTGGCAGGCGGGTTCTTTACCCCTGAGCCACTTGAGAAGCCTATTCTCAGGTGATTGCTGAGGGTTAAATGAAATCATGTATGTAGAGTGCATACATGGGTGATCATGTGTGTACAGTACATTCATGGGTGGTTGGTGTGTTTCCTCCAGAAACTGAGATCATTCACATCTCACTTGAGCAAGGACAGCACTTTGCTCAGTGGACCTCAGAGGTGACAGCAAGTGACACACAACAGATGTGCGTCCTTTTGTCTGGGACCTCAGAGCCTCCCTCTGATGGGGAGCTAGGTCTCAACCCGAATCTTCACAAGAGAGTGTGTGGACTGAAAAACCACATTGGTGATGACCAGGCAGAAGCACAAATCAACCACCGACTCTATCATACAGGCAGAAGCCAGTCACGCTGAAGTTACACTTCGGACAGTGCTGATGCCCCAGTTATCTAGCAGTATGTGTAAGGCACATACGTTTTAACTAATTTAGGGATCGTCTGCTGACCAAAGAAAGTGTCTTGACAGAGGGGAATTTGTTTAGGGGCCCCCAGGCTCCCCAAGATAGGCGATTGTCCCAGACCTCCTTAACAAGTCATTTCCTTTGATGTTATTGTGTGGTTAGGTTTGGCTGTGACCACTGGAAACCCAAAATATCCGAGGTTGAAGAGTGAAATTAATTTCTATCCTACTGGAAGTGTGGAGACAGGTGATCAGGACTGGAATGTTGCTCCAGAATTGCCTGGGGCCCAGGCTTCCCAGGTGGCTCAGTAGGTAAAGAATCTGACACCAGTCCAGGAGGTGCAGGTTCGAGCCCTGGGATGGGAAGATCCCCTAGAGGAAGGCATGGGAATCTGCCCCAGTGTTTTCCCCATGGTCAGGGAAGCCTGGTGGGCTACAGTCCATGGGGTCACAAAGAGTCAGACTCGACAAGTGACTGAGCACAGCACAGGTTATTCTGACTTCCCTTTCTGATACTGCTAAATTTGCCCCCATTTCATGGTTCCATAGGGCACTCCAGCTACAACACCCACTTTCTAAGCATCAGGAGGAAAGAAACAAGGACAAAGGGTAGGCCCCTGTGATGGGTAGAATATTGATCCCCGAGAGATGTCCACCTCATAATCCCTTGAACCTGTGGATGTGTTCTGTTATAGCATGAAAGGGTATTTACAGATGGAGTTAAGCTGGGGACCTTAACTTAATCCTGGATTACCTGGTGGGCCCAGTCTAATCATCCAAAGCCTTAAGAGCAGAAAGCTTTCTCCAGCTGGATTCCAAGAGATGCGGCAGCAGAAGCGTCAGATTCCATGTGTGGCAGGTGCCTCTGGCCAGCCCTGGGGTGCAGGACCCATGAGCCAGGGCTGGCCAGAGGCCTCCAGGGGCTAAGGGCTGCCCCCAGGTGAAGGTCAGCAAGAGAGTGGTGACCTCAGTACTGCAACCACAGGACCTGGATTCTGCCAGCAACCGGAGTTCTTCCCAGAGCCTCCCTAGCAGAGCCCAGCTGGCCAGAAACTTGACCTTGACCCTTGTGAAACCCAGAGCAGAGAAACCTGCTGGTTGCAGAAACTGAGAGGTAACACAGTTGTGTTGTTCTGTGCTGCTGTGCAGTGATGTGTCTGCAACAATAAAAAAGGAATACTATCCCCTTTTCTTGAATGACACTGCAAGGAATTGACACCACACCTGCTTACACGTCATGAACAGGACTTCAGTTACATGAAACCACGTGGCTGCACGGCAGGCTGGAAAGTATAGTCTCCATTCTGCATGGTCGTTTGTCTAATTAAAAACGGGAGGGAGCAGCATTAAAGAAAGAAGGGTATCATGGATACTGGGGACAGCTTGACGTCTCCACCACTGTTACCAAGAGTCTGCATTGAAAACTTGACATCATAACTTGGTGCCTTCTGCGAAGCCCCCAAAGAAAACAGTACTCATTACTGTATACAGCTCTCGTGCTGGGATTTAGTGTAAGAAGGAAGTTTGCTTGGACAAACTTGCTTACTTTCATCAGGCCGTGAACACTGTACAAGGTATTGTTTGCCTTGTCTGTTCGAAAGCCAAAAGCTAAATGGTGTCTCCCAACCTTGGCTTCTATTTCTGCTTTCACCATTTGTCGCTCTTCTGAACCATGTGTCAAATGACTGGGTATCTTTAAGTCTGCTTTTTCACTGGTAAATTGGAGGGAATACCCATCTCACAGGATTGTTGTAAGGGTCACATAACGTATGTAAAAAATTACTTTCTGGCATGGAAATGGGCCTTCAGTGTATTTCATGGCGGTGGTGGTTTAGTCACTAAGTCGTGTCTGACTTACGACCCCATGGACTGTAGCCCACCAGGCTCCTCTGTCTATGGGATTCTCCAGGTGAGAATACTGGAGTGGGTTGCCATTTCCTTCTCCAGGGGATCTTCCTGACCCAGGGATGGAACTCCGGTCTCTTACATTGCAGGCGGTTTCTTTGCTGACTGAGCTACCAGAAAAGTCCCACATAGTTTATTCTTTTATAGTAAAAATATATGGAGGGAAATGCCCCATATTATGATAAATGTCCTCTATGTATTCAAATCTTCTTGTGTATGCGTGTGCTAAATCACTTCAGTTGTGTCTGACTCTTTGCAGCCCTGTGGACTGTAGCCCACCAGGCTCTGTCCATGGGATTCCCCAGGCAAGAATACTGGAGTGAACTGCTCTGCCTTCTTCTGGGGCATCTTCCTGACCCAGGGATTGAACCTGTGTCTCTTGTGTCTCCTGCATTGACAGGCAGGTTCTTTACCACTGAGCCACCAGGGAAGCCCCTCAAATCCTCTTAGGCACATCTAGATCATAGAATATCAGGTCTGTTCATTCTCCCCTCCAGGACTGTCTCAAGTCTCTTTCCTCCCCAGCTCCCTCACCGCCTTGGTTCCACCCCACCCTCCTCCATCCTCACCAGTCCCACTGCGGGGGTCTCACTGGCTCAGGCTGCACCTTCCCCGTCCACCCCGCACTTGGCTTAGGCCAGAGGGCTCCTCTGACACGGGGATGTGGTTGTGCCTCTCTGTGATGCAAAGCTGCTCATGGGCCTCCACACTCTGAAGGTCAAGTCCAGGTCCCTCAGGCTGGACTCTCAGGCCCCTTGGTTCTCTGAGCCCATCAGTACTCGTGTGGGTCCCAAACCCCCAGGGCTGCCTCTAAGCAACGTTCTTTTCCCTCCGACTGGAAAGGCTACCGACTCACCCTTCCTGTGCTCAGTGCCTTCCCTTTCCCCCCACCCTTCCTTACACCGAGGTTTATCAAGTAATAGCTCTGCCGGGCTCTGGAGCAGGCCCTGGGTTCTCTGTCAAGCCCACTAGCTCATCAACCACTGGACGTTCTCCATGGACTTCTCCACACTTGCAGAGCGTCTCTCTATGGCAGCTCATTTCTGTGATGCCTGTGAAGCAGGTTTCTTGTCTCTCTATCTTGGTGTAGTCCCGGCTCACTCCAGCTGGGCTGGGCCAATGACTTGAACCAGAAAACCGCAGTGAAACGGATGCTGTGCCAGTTTCGGGCCTAGAGGAAGGCCTGGCATATGTGCTTTTGGAAGCCACCTTGCTGATGAGGCTGTGTAAAGAGGCTGCATGGAAAGGAGCTACCCTGGGACAGATGGAGACAGAAGCCCTGGCCTTGGGGTGTCTCGGCAGAGGCTCTGGAAAACCCCAGCCCAGTCACCATCTGACTGCAGTCGTGTGAGGTCGGCAGAGCTGCCCAGCCCAGTCGACGGGAAAATCTGTGAGCAGCGTGGACCCCTACGTCTGCAGTCCAGTAATGGATGCCTGGGACACCCCTTCCCCAGTGGCTCAGTGGTAAAAAATCTACCTGCAATGCAGGAGCTGCAGGAAATATGGATTTGATCCCTGGGTTGGAGGATCCCCTGGAGGAGGGCATGGCAACCCGCTCCAGTATTCCTGCCTGGAGAATCCCATGGACAGAGGAGCCTGGCGGACTACAGTCCACGGGGTCACAAAGGGTCAGACACAACTGAGTGACTGCGCACTCACGGCACAATAGACGCCTTGGACGCCGCTTCCCCAGGCCCTGCTCCCACTCTTTACCCCCATGGTGCCTTTGCATTCATACCTTTATCATCTTCCTCATTACCTGGCATGGTCCCTCTCCTTGAATAGGGAGTGAGTTTCTTAAGGGCAACCCTATTTCTTTATCTGAAAAGATTCAGTATGAAAATAGAATCCATTTGAAGTGTTTCAAACTAACGGTAACTCAGCACTCACAATGCCATTGAAAGACAAGCCCTCACTGGACTTTTGGCTTCAGGGTCTTCTTACCATGGTTGTCAGGAGAGGTCTGGAGGCTGCTGACCTGTTCATGGCAGCCCCACATCCAAGAAGATGATGGCCAAATGGTGGAGTGTGGAATGTGACCACGGAAACACTCACAGGATGGGTCAGCCATGGCTATCACAGGAAGAATGGCTCCTGCCCTGTCTCTCCGTCTTCCAGTTACTAAATGAGTGCATCTCGCTGGTGGAAACTTAACTGTGCCCACTGGCCTTGCTCCTCAGATTTCTGGGAGATGTAGGTTTCAGCCTCCCAGCTAATGCTCAGCAAGGGAGACTGTGGTTAGAGAGACTCATGAGAGCCAGTGGACCACATGTGTGCACTTCCAGCTCCCAGTACAGCATCGTGGCAGGCTCAGAGTCTTCAGGACAGACTTGCTGAACGAGTGGATGAAAATACAAATTAACTAGAGTATCCATCACTCAGTCTCGGGACCTCAATGATGGTCCAGTGGTTAAGACTCTGTGCTTCCAATGCCGGGGGTGTGGGTTCCACCCCTGGCTGGGGAACTAAGATCCCACATGGTACAGAGTACAGCACACACACCCACACACACAAAGTCAGTCAGTCTGCCCTACAATTGTTCCCTGGCTGAGTCAGGTCCGACTCTGCAAACCCATGGACTACAGCATATCAGGCTCCCCCGTCCTTCACTGTCTCCCGGAGTTTGCTCAGACTCACGTCCTACAATTACAGGCCTGTTATGAACTCTTTCCCGTGTTAAGATGCTGGGAGTTCAGTTCAGTCGCTCAGTCGTGTCCGACTCTTTGCGACCCCATGAATTGCAGCACCCCAGGCCCCCCGTCCATCACCAGCTCCCGGAGTTTACTCAGAGTCGCGACCATCGAGTCAGTGATGCCATCCAGCCATCCCATCCTTGGTCGTCCCCTTCTCCTCCTGCCCCCAATCCCTCCCAGCATGAAAGTCTTTTCCAATGAGTCAACTCTTCGCATGAGGTGGCCAAAGTACTGGAGTTTCAGCTTCAGCATATCACAGTAATCCAAGTCTATGCCCCAACCAGTAACGCTGAAGAAGCTGAAGTTGAACGGTTCTATGAAGACCTACAAGACCTTTTAGAACTAACACCCCAAAAAGATGTCCTTTTCATTATAGGGGACTGGAATGCAAAAGTAGAAAGTCAAGAAACACCTGGAGTAACAGGCAAATTTGGCCTTGGAATGTGGAATGAAGCAGGGCAAAGAATAGTAGAGTTTTGCCAAGAAAATGCACTGGTCATAGCAAACACCCTCTTCCAACAACACAAGAGAAGACTCTACACATGGACATCACCAGATGGTCAACACCGAAATCAGATTGATTATATTCTTTGCAGCAAAAGATGGAGAAACTCTATACAGTCAACAAAAACAAGACCAGGAGCTGACTGTGGCTCAGATCATGAACTCCTTATTGCCAAATTCAGACTTAAATTGAAGAAAGTAGGGAAAACCGCTAGACCATTCAGGTATGACCTAAATCTAATCCCTTATGATTATACAGTAGAAGTGAGAAATAGAGTTAAGGGCCTAGATCTGATAGATAGAGTGCCTGATGAACTATGGAATGAGGTTGGTGACATTGTACAGGAGACAGGGATCAAGACCATCCCCATGGAAAAGATGCTGGGAAGGAAAAGGTAAATATATACTTTTTTCTTTAATTTTCCCAAGAGCAAAATCTGAGCATAGAATTGAGTCATAGCAAGGGTGGAACACGTGAGTGAATTTTCTAAGGTTCTCACTGTACTTTGTTGTGGGATCTGTATCTTCTCCCTTGTCATATAAGTGGTGGTGGTTTAGTCGCTAAGTCATGTCTGATTCATGTGACCCCATGGATTGTAGCCCACCAGGCTCCTCTGTCTGTGGGATTCTCTAGGCAAGAATACTGGAGTGGGTTGCCATTTCCTTCTCCAGGGGATCTTCCTGACCCAGGGATTAAACTTGGGTCTCCTGTGCTGCAAGCAGATTCTTTGCCAACTGAGCTATGTAGGCAAATATGGAATCCATTTCAAATGTTAACTTTTCAACCTGTTTTGCAAATTGTAACCAATTTCTCCTGGAACTAAGGAGGTTGCTTGTCCAAAGCCAGCCTTGGAGCTGATTCTGGAAACACAGAAGTATGTTTAAAGAAGATAAATCAGCCACAAAGATCAGATTCTTGAAAACAGTCACAACTAAGTCCCATATTGACAGGTAAATTCTATGGCTTCACCTTGAACATTATTTAACCTTGGAGGTTAAATAAAATCACTTCACACGTACTATTTAGTTATCAGGCTCTGTCACTTAGGGTGCCACGTTGTTGTCATTTCCTCAGGGATGAGGAAAGGGCCAGAAACTCAAGACTCCAGGTGTCTTAGTTCAGCCAGTAATTAGTAAAGGCAGGTGAAGAGCTCATTTTAGCTGTGTTATTTTCACTATTTGAAAATGCAAGTATTTGTTGAGTAACCAAACACATATTAGAAGAGTCCTCATCAGTTCCATTAACCTCTAACCTCGTCCTCTGTATATCAAATATCTGAGGGTTTGTGAGACCATATGGCCCATGTACAATTATAAGCACGTCCCCCATACAAGAGGTTTAGCCATTTGTGAAAACAAGACTAAGGGGTTTTTTTGGAGAAATTAACTGATCTGTGGAATTTTTGTTATTTGCTTATATTACTGTTGTTGAGAACTTTTGAGTTGCTTTATATTAATATGGGCTTCCCTGATAGCTCAGCTGGTAAAGAATCCACCTGCAACGGGGAGACCTGGTTTGATCCCTGGGTTGGGAAGATCCCCTGGAGAAGGGAAAGGCTCCCCACTCCAGGATTCTGGCCTGGAGTATCCCGTGGACAGAGGAGCCTGTCCGTGTGTAGCCCACAGTCAAACATGAGTGAAGCGACTTAGCATGCACGCATGCCTCAACTAAGAGTTCTCATGCCACAGTTAAGACCTGGCACAGCCAAATAAATACATAAATAAACATTTTCTAAAAATATAACCAACTATTGATAAGTAGCTAACTCTGGGTTATGGAACTGAGTATTTTTTTACATTTTACTTTAGGTTCTTCTGCATTGTTTATATTTTTGACCATAGGGTACTCATTTTAACATTAATAATACTTATTTTTAATGTTATTCATGATTGAGAGTAGAGAGATAACAGATGATTTTTAAACCTTTTTCTTTTTGAACCTTACTTTTTGTGCCCAGAAGAAGTAGACATGATTTAAAAGAACTCTTTCTAAATTGTCTGTTTCTCCTACAAAAAGTGTAACAAATGTATCACATTGCAGCAGGGGCTGCTCTCAGAGACCCTAAACCCTTCTCCACCTCATCTGTCATCCTCAGAGGTGGAAGCCTCCACAACCAGAGGCACAGCACTTGGGAAGCCATCTGACTAAGGAAGCTCGAAGCCTGGACAGGTCAAGATCAAGATGCCTGGGGGAGGGAAGGTCGCCTCCAGGGGTGGGAGGGTGTGGGGGCAGGAAGACACAGCCCCACCCTTCTGTGCCTGTCAGACCCCTGCGGAGAATCCCAGGACTGTGGATTGAGTTGCCTTTATCATGGGCTTCCTATGGTGTGATTCCTTACTGGGTTTTCCGTCGCATGGTTGGTTTTTATCCCATAAACTTGGATGAACTACTTACTATTTATCAGACCCTGTGCCAATTGTGTTAGTCACTCAGTCATGTCTGACTCTTTGCGACCCCATGGACTGTAGCCCGCCAGGCTTCTCTGTCCATGGAATTCTCCAGGTGAGAATACTGGAGTGGGTTGCCATTTCTTTCCCCAGGGGATCTTCCTGACTCAGGGATGGAAGCCGAGTCTCTGCACTGCAGGCAGATTCTTTACCATCTGAGCTATAGGGAAGTCCCTACTGGGGGCAGAAAAAGAGAAAATATAGGGTCCCTACTTTCAATAAGTGCATCATCAAATGCAAGAATCAGACAGGGGAAAGGGTGTATTATAACAGTGTGGTGGTGCCCGAACACAGATTTATGCAGTGTTTGAGGAAGACAGAGGAAGGGGACACCAGGCCTGGGGGATGTGGGGAATCTTGACAGAGTTTGAAGGAAGTGAGCTGGAGGGAGGAGGAAGGTCCCTGCAGAGAGAGGAGAATGGACCAAGTCCTGGAGGCCAGAAAGAGCACAGAGAAAAGACATGGGAATTCTACAGCCGCTTTGAAGGTATTGCTGCTGTCAAATTACTACAAATTTAGTGGCTTTTGTTTTTGCTGTTCAGTTGCTAAATCGTGTTGGACTCTTAGCGACCCTATGGACTGCAGCACGCCAGGAGGCTTCCGGGTGCATCACAGTCTCCAGGAGTTCGCTCAGATTCATGTCCACTGAGTCGGTGATGCTATCTAACCATCTCATCCTTTAGGCAACACAAACTTATCCTCTAACAGTTCTAGAGGTCGGTGTCTAAACTGTTGTCTAAATACAGGTCTGGAGGGCGTGGTCCTCTGGGAAGCCCTTCCAGCTCTGGAGGGCGCCTGCACTCCTGGGTTCCCGCCCCTTCCCCCACCCCCCTAGCCCCTGCTCCCACAGTCAGCACACCTGTCACCAAATCTCCTTTCTCCCCACATAAACACCCTCGTGATGCTCCAGATGGTTGTCCGTATCTCAAGACCCTTAACCACAATCCCTTCACCTTGTAACGCAACACCTTGTGGGCTCCAGGTTAGGACCCCCAGCCTTGCTTGGGGCCGTTAGTCAGCCTGCCATTGTTCCCCTTGGCGTGGATATCACACCTCTCATATCAACTCTGACAAGAGTCCATCATCCAAGAAAGCCAAGTGCATCCCACTCCTGACGTGCAATTCTGGAACACGCTAAGCCAAACAAACTTCCAGGGAACTGTACAGAGTCTCCATGTTTCTTTCTTCCATTTTGACTTTCCTCTAGTAGTTCTACCAGTGCTATGACACACAACATAGAGTCCTGTGCTCGGCCGGTGCTTAGCAAATAAGGAAGGACTCGTTACAGGAATGGATGCATGAAGGAATTCAGTGCAACTAGCATCTCCCTTCTTCCTATCCAGTCCATTTGCTTCTTACTGGATTTTCATTGTTGAGGTTATAATTTCCCAATGCATATGATTGTTTCTTTCCCCTCCCCTGATACCAACATGGTCCATGGATTTCTTTACACTTTTCACTTTATTTACCACTTCTATGCTCTGATCTGCTTTAATATAGTTTCTGGTGAGATTTCAGGAGGCCTGTTTGGATTCCCCACTTTTGGCTAAGAGATACAGTTATATTTTCAAAGAATAACTCTTCATATGTGTTGTATACTTCCATTTATCATTTATCTCAGAAATGGGGAATATATTTTTATATTTATGAATATAATCATACAATGATTAATGATGATATAATCAGCAAATCAGAGTGTGGACTACTCCATGGGGCAAATAAACCTGTTTTCTTCAACAACTAAATTGTTCAGATTTTTTTTAAAGCGAGATTGAAGGGTCAGTCTCTAATTAACGTAAACCAGTGATGGCTACGCATTTCTATTTTCTCCACTTTAGAACAGGAGTATTTATAGCAGTTATCCTATGCTTGTCCCACCATTGTCTTAATGCATGCACGCTTAGTCACTTCAGACATGTCTGACTCTTTGAGACCCTATGAGTGTAGCCTGCCAGGCTCCTCTGTCCTGGGATTCTCCAGGCAAGAATACTGGAGTGGGTTACCATGCCCTCCTCCAGGGGATCTTCTCAACCCAGGGATCCAATCCACATCCCCTGCATTGGCAGGAAGGTTCTTTACCAATAGTGCCACCTGGGAAGCCCCGATTATATTAATATGTAAGGTTTATCTGAGGGAGAAGTTACAGAAAACTTGTCTCTAATTCATCAGTTTTCAGATTAAGTGGACCCAAACCCAAAGAAAGAGCTGAAGTCAAGGAGTCCAACATCCACCAGGACCTGATTTGTATCAGGGGCCCGTCACCCGAGCCTGAACCCAGTGCCTTAATAGGAAAGGTAAAACTTCAGGAGGAGAGAATTTGCACATGAAGAATGTAAATAATTTGTGGGCACGGAACTAACTTGAAAATATGGCCGCAAATTCTTTGACATTCCTCCCATAGAGAGAGAGATTTATTCTCTTCCTCTTCAATTTGAGAAGTGTGTCAGTGCTTCAACCAATGGATTGAAAATGACACTGTGTGACTTCTGAAAGTGAGTGAGTGCAGGTCGCTCAGTCGTGTCCGACTCTTTGTGACCCCATGGACTATACAGTCCATGGAATTCTGCAGGCCAGAATACTGGAGTGGGTAGCCTATCCCTTCTCCAGGGGATCTTCCCGACCCAGGAATCAAACTAGGGTCTCCTGCATTGCAGGTGGATTCTTTACCAACTGAGCTATCAGGGAAGCCCTAAAGTGACTTCTGAAGGTAGATCATAATATGCCACAGAGCCATCTTCCTGCTCACTGGTATCACTAACTTCCAGAGCTCTGCACCACAATGGAAAAAGTGGTTTTTACACTTTTTAAGTTTGCTGGGAGGAGGTCCAAGCCACAGGAAGAGGTTAACCATTCACAGTGATCCCAACTTTTGGCTCCTTTCAGCCTATCCACCAAATACCCGAATAAAAGAATTCAGGCCCGAGCAGTCCAGTGGGTTAGGATTCATTACTTTCACTGCGGTGACGCAGGTTCAATCCCTGGTTAGGGATCTAAGATCCTGCAAGCTGAGTGATGCAACCAAAGAAATAAAAATGTAAAATAAAATTTAAAATAATTTTTTAAAAAAGCAACCTCCAGATGATTTCTGTCCCAGCCACTCAAGTCTTCCTGAGGGTCTGGACATTGTGGAGTGGACACAAGCCATTCTTGCTGTATCCCATGTGGGTTCCTGATCCACAGAATCCATGGACATAACAAAGTGTCTGCTGTATGACACTGAATTTCAAGTTGCTTGTGATACAGCAGAAGAGACACCACCATATTAGTTTCCTGTGGCTGCTGTAAGAAATTATCATATATGTGCTGGCTTAAAACAACAGATTTATTCTCTCACAGTTCTTCAGGCCAGAGTCCAAAACCAGACTGAGAGCAGGATGGGGGCAGAGCTGCACTCTGGAGACTGTGAGTGACGGTCTCATGGTCGCTTCTTCCCGCTGCTGCTGGCATGTCTTGGCTTGCAGCTGCATCAGTCCCGTCTCCCAGGCCAGGCTCAGATCTCTCCCTGCTGCTTCATATCACCTTCATGTGTGTATGTGAGAGAGAACTCTACTGTTGCCTCTCTGAAAAGGACACTGACGGTGGCATTTAGGGCCTATGTGAATAATCCAGTGTGATCTCTCCATTTCAAGGTCCTGAATTTAATCATATCTGCACCAATTGTTGGGGTGGGATTTCTGGGTTTTGGTGTTTGGTTTGGTTTTGATTTCAGTGTCTATTTTCTTGGCTTGTTTGGGTTTTGCCACACAAGGTAACAGTCACAGTTTCCAGAGCTTGGCCTGTTGACATCTTTTAGAGGGCCATTTTTCAGCCTAGATACATAAGTACACAGAAGAGCATACTGTATAATTCTTTTGTGCTCTGCCTTTTTTGATGTATGAGACAAAAAAAAAATTCCTCTGAAAACTTAAATAAAAAACATTAACTAATACTGAAAACAGTGGCTTTAATGGTTATACAATATTCTACTGAGTGGGTATACCATAATTTAGTTGCTCAAAATATTAATATTGGACACTTGTTTCCAACTCCCTATTTCTGGTTATTTCCTTAGATTAGTTCTAGATATGAAATTACTAAACTTGAGTGTATTTTAAGACTTCTAAAATATATTGCCAAATTGCCAAAGATATATCAATTTACAGTTTTATCATTAGTATAGGAAGTGCCTGCATATCTTTCTCTCACCAGCTCTGAGTATTAGACTTTTTTAAGTATTAAGTTATTTGATGATATTTCATTAGCAGTCTAGAATTTTTCTTATTATTTTGCGTTGAATTCTGTATATATCAAGGAAAACAATCCACGGACATTTTTGTAGCAAATACTTTTTCATTTTTAACTTGCTTTTAAATTCTGAAAATGATATTTCTGATAATTATGTACCATTTTATGATTCTTCCTTTGCCTTCATACTTAGAAAGTGGGCCCCATTCAAAGAGCAGACGCAATGGAGGCTTGAATCACACGGTGTTCACACCAGAAGGGCTTCCCTGCTGGCTCAGGCAGCAAAGGATCTGCTTGCAGTGCCGGAGACCTGAGTCTGATCCTGTCTGTTCTTCTGTTCCTGGAGAAGGGCATGGCCACCCACTCCAGCATTCTTGCCTGGGAAATCCCATGGACAGAGGAGTCTGGCAGGCTATAGTCCGTGGGGTTGCAAAGAGTCAGACACAACTGAGCAACTAACACTTTCACACACACTTGACATCAGAAAGGCCTGGATCATAATCTGTCTCATAGGGCTAGACGTTGGGTTTTGCAAAGATTTGTTGTTGTTCAGTCGCTCAGTCGTGTCCGACTCTGCGACCCCAGCACACCCGGCTTCTCTGTCCTTCATCTCCCGGAGCTTGTGATTTCATTTGCAAAGATTAAATGAAATGATTTAAAGGATCAAGCACAAGGCCTGGGATGCGTAAACACTCTGTTTCTTTTCCATCTGTTTACTAGAAAATAATAGATTCAAGCAGGCCACAAAGAAATGCAAAACAAAAAAAAAAAAAAAGAAAAGAAAAGAAAATATGCTCAACCTGCTTAGTAAATTATGGAACATAAAATTAAACTAGTTACCATTTTCTGTCCATCAGAGTTAAAAAATGTAAGCAATAATTTCTAGTGCAAAGAGACCATGGAGAAAGGCAAATTCACTTATAGGCAGCTGGGAGGTACTGTGACTTGTTAAACCCTTTTGGGAAGCAATGCCTATATTTATTAAAGCTACAAAAAAGTTTAAAATGATAATTTTCTCTGACCTAGGATTTCCAATTTGAGTAATCTAGCCTTTAAAAATAAAAATATGCAAAAGAATATATGTAAAAAGATGCTTACCCTTGTACCATTTATGAGAAAAAGCTGACAGCAACATAAATATCTGTCAGTAGAAGGGAAGTAGTTGAAAAAAAAAAAAATGTTATCAGTCTCTAGCCTCTAGAATATAAGCTTCCCAAGACCTAAGATTTTTATCTGTGCTCTTAACACTGTTTCCCAGCACCTAGAACAAAATAAACATTCAAAGAAATTGGTGAATAAGGAATGAGTAAAGTTCTGACATCTAAATTTACAACGCAGCAGCCCTTTAAAAGAGTCAATTGGATTTACATATAATGACCTGGGGAAATGCCCTTGATATCTTTGTTGTTGTTTAGTCAGTTCCTGCTGTTTTGAAGGGGAGGCAGAAATTAACACAATATTGTAAATCAACAATGTGTGTGTGTGTGTTCAGTCCAGTCTGACTCTATGCGGCCCCAGGGATCACAGCCTGCCAGGCTCCTCTGTCTGTGGGATTTCCCAGGCAAGAATACTGGAGTGGGTTGCCATTTCCTCTTCCAGGGGATCTTCCCAACCCAGGTATTCTCTCCTGCATTGGCAGGGAGATTCTTTACCATCTGAGCCACCAGGGAAGCCCCCAAGATGTATTATTGACTGATAAAAGCAAGTCACAAAGAAAAATATGACTTCAACTTTTTTTTAAGGAGAGACGAAGAACAAGAAAAGAGATAAGTTTGTAAGATGTGATACATGTTTGCCTAAGCACAAAAAATTCTTGGGTTGATGTAGCCCAGGATGTTAACATTGGTACCCCAGAAGGATGGGATTGAAAGAAGTGAAAGTCGCTCAGTCGTGTCCGACTCTTTGCGACCCTATGGACTATACAGTCCATGGAATTCTCCAGGCCAGAACACTGGAGTAGGTAGTCTTTTCCTTCTCCAGGGGTTCTTACCAACCCAGGAATCGAACCCAGGTCTCCCGCATTGCGGGCGGATTCTTTACCAGCTGAGCCACAAGGAACGCCCAATAAAAGAAGAGGGGCGGGAGTTTTAACTTTTCCCACGTCTCTGCCTTGTTTAAATTTGTTGGAAGGAACTGTTTGTGGAAAGCCTCAACTGGCCTTAGTAAAAACTTAAACCCAACCAGGCTTTGCGATGAGAAGGACAGCCGTGGCTTTACTAGGAATTCTCTCCATAGTTCGGGCTTGTTGCGCCTGTAACTTTTTTGTCCTTCCCCCCAATACACCCCTCCCTCGAGTTTGCTCAGCCCGTCCCCTTCCTGCTGGGTATCTTTCCCGTCAAACCTGCTGACTCGCTTGCGCGCTTATCTGACCCGGTGCCCTGCAGCCGAACAGGGCGCGCGGGCGCTGCTGCCGCCGGGTGCACGCCCGACCTTTGCCACTTTCCGCGCCCAGGGCTACTGCAAGGAGGATACGATTTACAAAGAACGTGGCTCCAGGCTGCTCACCCCAGGGCCCTTATTTCGGAAAGGGTCCCTTAGGCACAAGGACCATCTCCAATTTTTTAAAAGGGGCTTGGAGGAGGAGGGGGCGAGAGGGGACGAGGAGGTCTGGAGAAGCACCTGCCGTCGCCTCCACCGCTATTAATATTAACTTTTATGTAGACTTGGCCCTTCTCTCCCCCGGGCTGCACAAAGCAGGAAGTCGGGAGCAGGGGTGTAGAGGAGGGAGTTGGCAGGCGGAGAAAAGCCTGGGTAAATTATTTAGCCGCGAGTAAATTATTTAGATCCAGAGTGATCCCGCCCTCCCCCAACCCCCAAAGCGGGCCCGGGTCGGGATCGGCCCTCACTAGTCGTTAAGTTGGACGCTCTCTGGAGTCCCGTGCAGAGCAGACCAGGGACACGTCCGTCTGCGAGAAGAGGCTCGAGGACGGGGGCCACCCACCGGGCCCGCGGCTCCTGGGGACGTGGCCTCTTCGCCCGGCCGGGAAGGGGCCCCCGGGGCAAGGTGCCCGCGGGGCCTGGAGAGGCAGGAAGGGTGGTCTCGTCCCCACCCGGGGTGCCGCGCGATCCCGCCGGCCATGGATCCCGCCGGCCTCTACGGGGAGGCAGGAGAGGCACCGAGGGCCGCCCCGGCCGTGACCCCGCTCCCCGCCCCGCCCGTTCGGGCGCTGGGCACCGCCGGCGCCCCGGGACCCGGCCGCTCCGCCGGGGCAGCAGCGCCGCCTGCCGGGCCCCTGGCGCCTGCCCGGCCCGGTGCGGGGCTGGGCGCGCCCGCCTCCCACCTCACCTTCCAGGTCAAGTCCCTCCCGCGCGGGGCGCTCTGGAAGCACCGGGAGGCCGCCGCGCGCGCCCCTCGCCGGGGCCCGGGGCCTGGGGCCCGGGGCTCGGCACCGCCCCACTCCTAGTGGGCGCGCAGTGAAAAATCAAAAATCTGTTTCACCGTGACGACCAGGCGGCGGTGGAGATCGAGCTGCTCCGAAGAAAAGGAACGTGCCTGGGATCTCCCCGCGGGGTCCTCGCTGCGCCTGCACCTCCGGAGGCGCCCGGACGCCGGCAGACTGCCTTTCCCCGCCGGGCGAGGAGCCGGCGCGGCGTCCGGGGCGGGGAAACGCGACACCTGTGCCCGACGCCCGCTGGGGGTCTGGCTGCCTGGGGCAGGGGTCCGCCACTTTGATCCATGAGCCCGGGCCGCAGGGGGAGCGGAGAGGCCCCGGCCACCTGAGCGCATCTTCCCTGATGGCTGGGGCCGCACACTGATGCCTCCATACCTGACCGAACGCCCCCTACCCCCAAGCCTGTTTCAGACGACTTGTCTATATGGGCTTGAGCAAGGTTTGCTTTTTTTTTTTTTTTTCTGTCTAAAACGTTTTGCAAAGACTCGAATCCAGGCAGTCCGTTCTCTGAGATAAAGGCGCGAGGTGGGGACAAGCTAAAAGTTCCCACTAAGGAAGGAACCTGCTGCCTGTCCCGTGTGGCTTGACATTTGTAAAAGTAGCGCCCCGCTTGATACGCTGATACATGTCCCTCGAAAAATTTATTCCCTAAACAGCTTCAGACGGCCCGATTGTCTGGTTCTGTTGCCTTCTGGTTCCTGTTCTGGCCATGTGTCCACCCCCTGTGCAGCTATCATAACCACGTGGGTGCGTTTCAAGACCCTCATCCTAGAAATGAGGAATAAATGCTGGTTGTTGGCTGAATATCAGGACCAACAGAGAATCAACATCTATTGTGTTTAACAATATATCACTCACAGGTATCTAAAAGTATAAAGGTGGTTATATGAGATTCATAGCTATGATGAAAACTATAATAACAGGAACACATGAAAATAACTAGAGGAGTTTGGATTTCTGAAATTTGCATTCTTTTCAGTAAGTTGGTTTGAGCATGAACGTTATTCTTTTTATTTTTAATACATGTGGATTCCAGATAGCAGTCTTTTTTTTCTTCTGTCCTGCATGTATGCTTTTATATCGCTATGTATTAGACAATGGTCTCTTTTGTTCTCAATTAACTGTGTCTTTTTTTCTGTTTGCCTCTGGCAAGGCATATACACCCTACCAGAGTTTTGCCTAGAAAATAGAGGGAGGGCTAAAAATAGAATCTAGAGCCATTGAATTTTGTCCTGGTTGTTGTTTTTAATACACTAGATACACAAAGTGAAAGAACATATACTGTCTTTCATGAGTAAAAGACAGAGCCTGCCCACGTCAACTTTTACAGCTCCTAATCTGTGGTTTAGGCATTAATACTCAATCTTTGTCATTGATTCTACTAATTGTCAGTAAATTAAAATTATTCAGGTGCCAACCAACAAGCCATTGTTTGCAGTATACTACAATGACTTTAGCTCCTACTTGGTTTTTCATTGTTTGCTTTCCTGAGATTGGAGAGGAATTTATCAACTACCCCTTGTATAAAACCTATTATTGCCATACTGCAGATACAAAGTGTTATGAGAGCAGACTGTCCTAAAGTTCTGAGATAACACATGAATAATTAGAAAAGAATTTCTTTCCCAGAAATTAAAACACAGATATTAAAAGGCATGCAATGGGAAAAAAAAAATGTTCTGGTATTGATCATGAAAGGGGGGCGGGCATGAAATGCCTAGGTTCCTTCTTACCAATAAAATTACTTGACCCATAAACCCAGTACATGACCTGAATATTATTTTAAGTACGTGTGAGTTGTGTGTAGGGGGGACTGTTTGATTATCACTGAATCTTAGGGAACTCTTCTTCATGGATCAGACTGGTGGTGTTCTGGTTTATGGATTAGATTTCAAGCACAGAATCACCAGGATCCTAAATAAAGAAGAACAAGTGAAAGTATTAGTCACTCAGTGGTGTCTTGACTCTTTTCAACCCCATAGACTGTAGCCTGGCAGGCTCTTTTGTACATGGGATTCTCTCGGCAAGGATACTGGAGTGGGTTGCCATTCCCTTCTTGAATGGATCTTCCCAACCCAGGGATCAAACCCAGGTCTCCTGCATTGCAGGCAGATTCTTTACCATCTGAGCCACCAGGGAAGCCCACACCAGTCATTATCTTTGGAGCTCTGGGAATTTAATTGATATTATCTGTACCAACCAAGGTTAGTGACAAACTTCAATTTGAAAAAAACTGTTGTTAAAATAAATGTTTGAGTAGTAGAGACACAAACCTGAAAGGTCACCTGTGTACTTGTTCCCACCTTCTCTAAACTGATACCTCCAAGAAGAATGGCAAAGTAAATGTGGCTATAATCTCTAGAATTGACAGATTCTACTTTCTTTATTTGGAATTTGAGGGTATTTTCCTAGATCTAATTTCATAACGTTCAAGAAGTGAATGATAGAAGAAGTGTGTATTTCCTCTGGTGTATAAGTAAAGAAAATATTTAGTGATTGTTTTGGCCCACCACTCGGTTTGTCCCAGTTAGCAATAAAACCTGCTTGATTTCCTAATATCATAGTCAACTCTTGAAGAGGAGGAGGCAAAAGGAAAAATCCACCCCCTCCCTGGAAAAAAAAAAAAAAACTTTAAATGTGAGAATTATGGGGATTGGAAGATTATATAGTCTAAATAGAATTTAAGAAAATAATTTAAATGCTAATTTAAAATACTTACAAAGTAACCTACATTATTTAGATATGAATGTTTTCCTTATCCTCCAAACCAATACTAATTTAATGCAAAATCTGCTGCTATAGTTTTTGTGTAGGGGAAAATTATGGGTGTTAGAAGAAAATGCTCATATTAAATGACTTTAAGGGAAGGCTTGAAGAATTGAACCCACAGCAGCTGGGGGTGCGGGGTGTTGGCAGCCCAGCTCCTGGCAGAGTACAGAATTTATATTAAGGTAGAGTTGGACTATAAAGAAAGCTGAGCATGGAAGAATTGATGCTTTTGAACTGTGGTGTTGGAAAAGATTCTTGAGAATCCCTTGGACTGCAAGGAGATCCAACCAGTCCATCCTAAAGGAAATCAGTCCTGAATAGTCATTGGAAGGACTGATGTTGAAGCTAAAACTCCAGTACTTTGGCCACCTGATTCGAAGAACTGATTCATTGGAAAAGACCCTGATACTGGGAAAGACTGAAGGGGGGAGAAGGGGACAACAGAGGATGAGATGGTTGGATGGCATCACTGACTCAATGGACATGAGTATGAGTAAACTCCAGGAGTTGAGGATGGACAGGAAGGCCTAGCGTGCTGTAGTCCATGGTATTGCAAAGAGTCAGACATGACTGAGCGACTGAACTCAACTGAACTGAGGAAGAGTATCTGCTTCTGTGCCTCTTCTGGGTTAAAGGATTCTGACTGATAGCCTCAACTAATCTGAGTCTCCTAAATATAACTGGAAGTGCCTGGGTCCATCTTTCCTGGTAGACGAAAGGACAGGTAAGCTGGGCAGAGCCATAACTCATCTTCTCATCTGGAATTTTCATGCTTTGCCACTTGAGATTTTGTGCAGACACATAGGCAATGGAAATCAAGAGACAACAGACTTGGGGCTATTTTGACAAAGTAAGCAGAGCTAAATACAGGAGGAAAACTTCTGGAAGGTAATTATTCTCTAATGATTTGAAAAATGATTCTTGTTCAAACATCCACTATAAGGACCCTTGAGCACTTCAGAGAAGATGGTTCATGACTAAAAAAAAAGAGGAGGAGTTCATGTCATTATCGGGGTGTAATCATAAGTGTACCCCATAACTTTCATCTGCTTACATTGCATTTGATCTCCATTTACAGATAGAGGAAGTGGTGGCTGGGAGGTTGTGATCTTCCCAAGGTTCTTAAACTGATTCTAAAATAAGGTGTGAATAGTGCTCTTAAAAACCCATAATCTCTTCTAAGATTCTGTAGCTGAGATTTATTTCTGCTCCTTTCCTCCTCTTATTTTTCTCGGGGGAGGGGGGGGGTTGTGAATAACAACAGCCAGAATATTGCTGTTTATGTGTTTAGATTTCCATTTAAGATCAGTATTCTTGATCATTGTCAGCCTCCTGCCTGATAGTATCAGAGCAAGGAAACTCACTGAAACTTTCATGGCTTTCAACTAGCAGTCCATCTTGTTAATTTTATAAGATGAATATGATAAAATTATGAATTTTTTACAGAAAAAGAAAGACTTGGCCTGTTTTCTCTACCTATATACCTTCTTTTTTATATGAGTTCCACAATACTGCTGCATTTCCCTCTTTGTTTATCCTAAGTTCTCGCTCTTCCCATAAATTAATATCATACCTATATTTCTGTAAATTATTTTTTAAAGAAACGTTTCGTGCAGACGTTTTGGGGGAGTAGGGCACCCTGAGATCTTAGTTGCCCGATCAGGGACCGAACTCGCGCTCTTAACAGTGGAGGCGTGGAGTTTTAAACACTGGATCACCAAGGAAGTTCCCCAAAAAGACCCTTCTAGAAGAGTGGACAGCTCCCCTCCCCTAAATTTGCTTTTCTTAAACATGCACCAGATCCAAAAATTTTCTGCACCTGACCTAGTGTGCACTTAGCTTCCCCGGGCCCGTGGCCACGGCGGGAAGGCTCTCCACGCGGGTCTGGGAGCAGCGGAGTGGGAGAGAGAGGTCTGGGGCTTGCACCCTTGGGTCTCAACTGCGTCCGCTTCCTGCAGAGGCGGCTAGCAGCGGGGGCCGGGCCTCGGCTCTTCCCAGGGCGCGCGCGCTCCCTGGCGGCCGGAGCGGGGACAGGGCGCCGCGGGGACCCAAGGGCTCGCCCCTGCGATCCTGTGCACAGCGCCCGCGGCGCTCGGACCCGCGCGGCCCTCTGCTCACAAATGAACCCTGACGTCCGGACGCCGGCCTCCCCGGGCCTCTCCCGGCCGCACTGCCCTCTCGCGCCGCGTCCCCGCGTGGGTTCCCTGGGGGCTGGCTCTCGGGGCGGTGTCTCGGCGTAGGGGGGCGCGGCCCTCATTCCCGGCCTCGCAGGCGGCGGAGGCGGGGAGGACCGGCGGGCAACCCACCGCCCTGAGTGGGGGTCCCGGCGGGCCCTCCGAGCGCGCGGGTGTCGGCGCTAGGGGCCCGCTCCCCGGGGAAGGGAGGCCCGTGTGATCGCTCGCGGCGGGACCGTGCCGACTTTTGGACCTCTAACCACTAAGCAAACAACCCTTGTGCTCGCGCTCCACTGTCCAAACAGGCTTTATTGACAGGCGTTTCACGGCAACGCATAGCAACCGCGCCGGGCCCCCGGGAACCACCGGCTGCCTCGCCGCCCCCGTCCCGAGCCCGGCACACGGCCTCCTGCCCCCAGTCTCCAGGTCCCAGGCGCCGAGGGGAAGGCGCCTCCCGGAAGCGCCGCGGAATCGGGGCGATGCTGCAGGGGGCATTCCTGCCTCGCAACTCGGCCCGTCCAGCCCAGCCCTCGGGGCACCTCCTCCCTCGGTGGAGGCGCCGATCCGGGCCCGGAGCGGCCGCGTGGGGGCACAGCCCCCTTTCCCGGGCCCAGCTGCCGCCGAGCGCGCCCGGCTCCGCGGCTTCCAGGACCAGAAACTTCAAGGGCAGCAGCCTTGTGCCCAGCCGAACCCTTTGCTGGGTTCCCAGTTCTTATCTGGGAGAGGGGAGAGACTGGGGAGGGAGGGTGGGGAAAAGGAAAGCACGGGACAAGACAGGCCATTTACAGAACACGGCCGTGGGAACCTGGGCTTCCCAGGTGGCGCTAGTGGTAAAGAACCTGCCTGCCGACGCAGGAGACCAGGGTTCGATCCCTGGGCCAGGAAGATTCCCCTAGAAGAGGGCATGGCACCCCACTCCAGTCTTCTTGCCTGGAGAATCCCCATGCGCAGAGGAGCCTGGCGGGCTACAGTGCATGGGGGCAACAGTACGCACGTTCGCGGAAACTTTGCCTTAGGGAAATAGAATCCAGTATTTTCACTTGAATGTTGGACATCCTGGGGAGAAGAGACTCACCGATGAATGGGACTGAGGGTGATGGCCTCCGTGTGGACTTGACGGGAAGCAATGAGGGGCTCTCTCGCGCCCACTGCCCACCGTTCCCCTAGCTGAGAAGCAGCTGGGCGTTCAGCTGTGTGTCCTGCCCACAGGCACCCCCAGGAGAACCACGCATTCCACAAGGCAAGGCTGGGCTGCGGCTTGGGGGCAGGGCAGGTCTCAGAAACCGCTCCCTCGGGCTTCTGGTGCTGTGCTCTGGGGTAAAATGAGGTTGTCCAGATAACCTTCTCCACCCCCCACCCCCGCCCTGATTTTCCTAATTCTAACTTGCAAGGAGAGAGGATATTTCATTTCTTTAAAAAATAATCATAATTTCAGACAAAACCTGATAGGCGATAAATACAGAATCTGAAATCTGGAAAGCTCCTTTATCTCTTTTCTTTTTAGAAAAAAAAAAATTCAATTGTGTTCAAATACCACCCCCACCCACCCCCACCCCCACCCCCACCCCCATTTCCCTTCACCATATCACTTCCCATGGATCCAGAAGGCTTTTAAAATGCTGGCTTGGATGTTACACAGACCAACAACCCAAACAGCAGCAACAACAGAAACTCCCCCTTTTTCATCAGCCCCAAGATTGTGAAAATCACAGGAAGTCCAGGTTGGCTCTGGCATTTATAGCACTGACATACATTCAGCCCAGAGAGGCTCTGGTGACAGGCATTCTAAACAAGGCCCTGTCCAGGGCCACCCCCCTCCTTGTCAGGCCTGGAGTCCAGCAACCACCCTCTCACACTACCACAGACCACGCGCATACACCAGCCAAGCCTTTCCTGCGCTGGGAAGGGAAGAGAAGAAAGACAAAGACCTGGGGGTTCTGCATGCTTCAGTGGGCCCGGGTCTCCATCTCAGCTGCCTCTGACTTCTGCAGCTTAAATCTTGCCTGCCCTAGAGGTGAGAAGGGCCAGGGGGACCTTGGAGAGCAGTCAGTAGACCTAACCATCTTGGTTCCATCCCTGGCAGTCCCCTGAGCCCCTTTCCCGCCTCAGCTCCGACCAGAGACGTATCCCGCAGATCTGGGAGGCCAAGAGCTGAGGAGCAGGGGGCTGAAAGGCTGGTCTGTTCCGCCAGTCCAGGCAGCGTGTCCGCCGGTACTAAAGGAAGCCCGGGTGTCTTTTCCCGTCTCCTCGCTTGGCAGAGAGTCAGAACGGAAAAAGTCAAAATCTAGGAGAATGTCATCCTTGAGGCCCCCAACCACAGTCGTCTTTCCCCCAGGCCCCCGTTGGTTTCTGCTCTGAGGGCTAGGTCAGCTGGTAAACATCTGTGGGTGAGAGGGGAGGGGGTCTTTCCTGAGGGTTCTAGCAGAGTCCATGCTCCTTGTGGCTCAGCCTGGAATTGCTCCTGCAGGCCGCTGCGGGTCACTGGGTGACAGTAGGGTTTAACACCCCCCCCAGCTGGCCCCAGGACCCCAGGCACCGAACTTTGCAGGGAAGACACGGGGCTCAGGGGCTCCGGGACGCTTCTCAGCGGACCTGGCTGTGGCTGTGGAGGCTGTGGCCCAGAAGGCGGGGGCGGCTGTTGCTGCTGCTGTTGCAACTTCTTCTTGTTGATTTTCCTTTCCTTTGCTCTGCGGTTCTGAAACCAAATTTTAACCTGGAAATGAAAAAGGTGGAGAAAAACAGAAGGCGGTGAAGAAGATAACGAAAGCATAAAGGGACGGTATTTGACACTAGATCCAATGCCTCCTTCTCCAGCCAAAGAGGTCCCCTCTGCAGCCAAAGGACACCAGCCCTTCACCCAGCTTTTCACGGGACAGCCCATGTAACAGCCCAGTGCTGGAGCTTCTCCCAAGCTCAATGCAGTCTCAAGTGGGAAGGGCCTCTCTCTCCCTCTTTGTTCCTCAGGTTGCTTTCCAGAGCAAGCTTTATCTACAACTTTACTGGAAAAGTTCAGAGTCTCAGAACCAAGGAAGACAGAAACTGCCAGGTCCTTTCTATACCAAGCAAGGAGGCTAGGGCTAGATGTACTTCAGAATGACAGCCTTTGGCCTCTCAAAGCTAAACGGAAATGTAATAGTCCTTGCCTTGGGGCTGAGAATGAGTTTTATTTAATGAGGGGGTTTCCTGGCTGTGAATTTGACAATCTAGAGCATTCAGGAGCTAAGCCTCACCCCTCCATAGTTTTTCCGCACAAAGGCTGGTATCCTACATTAATTTTTCCCCCAATAAAGAGCTGAGTACCAAGAGAGTAAGTCTTTATTGACCCAAATCGGATTCTGCATTAAATTACACTCAGTGTGTGTGTGTGTGTGTGTGTGTGTGTGTGTGTGTGTGTTACCTCCCAGGTCCCCCGAAATAGAAAAAAAAAAATCACAATATACATATATTTTTTAAAAAGACAAGTAGACATGGAAGAAGCCTTTTTAAAAAGCATCTAGAAGGAAAAGTCTCTCGATCCTCTTGCTTAATCTGCCCACAGAACTAGGTGGATCCTGGGGCCTGGCTTCTAACCCTCCCCACTGGACCCTCCCAGGCAGTGACGGGGCCCTGGAGGGTTCCCACCTGCCTCTCTGAGAGCCCCAGTGTGGCGGCCAATTCAGCTTTCCTCCGGATGGTGATGTAGCGACTGTAGTGAAACTCCTTCTCCAGCTCCAGACGCTGGTGGTCCGTGTACACGACCCGGTATTTGTCTTTCGTCCTGGTTTTCACTGTAAAGGAAGGCGAAGTTAGCCCCGAGAACTGCAGGGCAGCCCATCAGTCATGGGTAATGACAAATCTCCCTAACCCAGGAACCATTTCTCTTCCTCCATCGCCCTGGGGGGCCGCGGTTTGGCTGGTTCCTGCTGAGTCTGACATGACCCCCTCCAGAGGGTGTATGTGGGGCGGGTGGGGGGGGGTCGCTATTCAGGACAACTAACCTAGTCTTGGAAGTAAGTGGTTTTTGAAAATTAAAGAGAAACTTAAAATTCATACAGGTAGCAAAGAGTCTGACATGACTGAGCGACTGAACTGAAAAATTCATACAGGTGATAGCAGAACCCCATCAGGGGTTTTGTAAAGCAGATACAGCACCTGAGCTGATGAGGCCCAAAAGGAAAACAGTCCTGGGAATATTCAGATTTTCAGGCCCATCAGAGGTTAAAAAAAAAAAAAGCTCACAGTGAAAAACAGCTGGGATTGTGGGTATGTGGGTGGGGGGCGGATTCCCTTTCTGTTTGTTTTATTAGAAGTGGGAAGGGGGTGCAGCAGCTGACAGCTATCCCCTGAGGTCACTAGAAACCGCACACGCCCCCCCTCACACCCCGGCTCACCAGCGTATCCGGCGGAATTCTGAGCAGGGGTCTGGCAGCCCGCTAATTCCTCTCTCTGGGGACACTCTATACCTGGGCGAAACTGGGTTGGCACACTTTTCTTTTTAATCCTCCATTTATTTCTGCTGCAAACCCTGCCAGAGCTATCCTGACCAGTGATCTACTACTCATTGGATTGAGTCAACATATTAAACCTGGCATTGATTGTTTTACTGAAGGGCCTTGACAAATAGTGCGACTGCAGTCAGAGCAGGCCGGAGCCCCGCGTCTCCACCGAGTCTGTCCCGGGTCGACCCTCGGCAGAACCCCTCAACTCAGGAGCTGTTCTCGCTCGGCCTCAGGTCGGGGTCTTCTCCCCCAAAAGAACAGGTTCAATCGCCCGGTGCCCCGGGGCTGCAGGAAGATCTAAAGGGTCTGGGGAGTTGCTCTGAGGTGTTTAATGCCCCGCAGGCCGACTTTGTTCAGGTAAAACCCTTTGCAAACCACAACAAAAGCGCCCTGGGAAGATACAGGCCGGATCAGAGGGAGCTCCCCGGAGCCGCTGAAAGGAGAACACAGCCTCAAACAATGCAGGACAAGGCGATCTTATCAAAGAAAAGCCCTTTCAATGCCTTAATAACAACCGCGTTCTGTTTGAATTACCACTACTGAGCAAATGGCGGGCCGGCCTTCATCCCCCCTCCCCGCCAGGCGCATTAACATCAACACGGCGGCGGACGCATTTGAATGCGCGCGGTGGCCCCGACCCTGCGCCCGCCGGGAAAGGAAAGGCAGCTGACACGTCCCGGGAACCTGCGCTACCTCCCCCAGCCCGCCCGCGGTGGTGGCCCCTGCGTACCGAGGGGCAAACTGAGGATCAGACTAGATCACCACGCAGATGGTGTACGGGAGCCAGGTGGGAGCCACAAAGGACACCTCCCCGGGCCGGAGAGCCAGGCGCAGGGGAGTCCTCCGAGCCGGACTCTCCAGGAGCGGGACTCGCCTTGGGGCCCTCGGGAACGGCTCTGCCTGGGGGCTGTCTTTTCAGTATCCGGAGAGGACGGGGCAGCGCGACCAGGCCCCAGAGTGCTCTGCAGCTCGCGCCCCGAGGACCTTGGAGATGCCCCGCACCCCCTGGGAACCAAGGAGGGGGCTGGAGTATGGGAGAGATGAGAGGGACTTGTCAGAATTCATTATTGACTGCGAAAGTCACCACCCTCTTTCCGGGCCCTAAAAGAGACAATGGCAGGGATGGGAAGGTGTATATCAAAGCGGACTGGGTCGGGTCCCACCCGGCCCCCCTCCCCACTCACCCCTTGACGGATGAGGCTCCGCAGAGGAGTCGGGCTCCGGCCGGCGGGCCGCCCCACATTAACATCACAAGGGCGCCCGGCGCCGACAGCGGCCTTGCCACCTTGGCGCGGGACTTCACAGCGGCCTCTCCTCCGCTGACCCCGCGGCCCAGGCTCCGGTGGCACGCCTCCCTCTCCCCTCGCCCGGGCCTGCTCAGCGCGCATTCTCCCGGGACGCACCAAGGGTCCCGGCCCGGCACCGCGGGCCGGCGCCCCAGGCAGGTTCAGGATCGCCAAGGGCCTTCCTCGGCCGCGCTGTCTGTCCAGGCGAGCGCGCCTCCTCTCGGGAGAAGGGACCCAGCCGACCCTCCAGGTCGGCCCCGAGGCCTCCTCCCCGGACCGCCGCAGTTCCCCCGGTGATGGGTCCCGGCTTGTGCGCAGTGACGCAAAACACCGATCCCAGGAGACAGCCCCCAACGGCTGCTCTGATTTATGCGACTGTAATCGGCTATAAAACCGCTGCAAAGTGGCCATAGCCTGCATGCGGGCCGGGCTGGGCCTGAAAGGAGGGAAGAGGAAAAAGCGGAAGTGCAGAAGGCTGGGAAAGACTTCACGGAGCAAAGCGGAGCCAGCAGGACTCTCCCACCACACCTACTGGAGCTCCTTCCCCACTGGACACAGACGCCAGATGGGGCAGACCCGGGGCCCACGAGCCTGCTCATTCCCTCCAACCCGCGATCGCTGCAGAGACGTCTCTGGGGCAAGCTCGTTAAACGAATATGCGCGCACACACACACACCCACACCAGACCCCGTGAAGTAAGGTTCCGGAGAAACGATCTCTGGCTGGAGCAGCGGCTGAGCGCGCACTACCCCTGCCTCCCCTTCTCCCTCTGCAGACACGAGGGGACTCCCGGGGCGTCCAGTCCCAGCCCTCCGGCTTTTGATTGAAATGACCCCTGCGCAGATCAAAGGTCTGAAGACCCGGGTGTTCCCCCCACCCTCGCGCCGCACCTCTTCCCCACTTAGTTCCCGGGACCAACAACTTCTTTCAGCTTCGGCAGCTTCGCCCGGTTTCCCCAGCGTGGCAGCTCCGATCCTTACCTTTGGCCCCAAAGGCTAAACCTGGTCCCTCGCGCGACCGCGCCGCCCTCCCGCCCCCCGCCCCAGCCCAAGCTCTTCCCGAGTGGCCGGGAAAGGGAAGGACGGCGTCCCGCTAGAGCCCGGCCCTGGGGAGCTGCCCGGGAGCCGCGCACCGAGCGAGGGCGGGCGGTAGCAAGCCGGGCGGACGCGATCACTGTGCTGCAGCCGCGCTGCGCCACGTTCCCGGGAGTCTCCCGAGGGTCTGAGGACCCGACCTTACGAGGGAAGGGCGGTGGGAAGGAGGGAGCCTCCCCTTTGCCTTACACTGAACGCGACTCGTGAGACTAGGACTTCCACTCCCGATCCCGCCAGCCCCCACGCAGGGGCCAGAGCAGCAACCCCCGGGGGGGAGGGTCCAGAGCCCCCAGACGCGGTCGCCCCGCCCCGTCCCCCTTGCGCGGAGTCCCCGGACGCGCGGGGACCGCGCCTTCCCCCGGCTCACCTTGGCTGCCCAGCGCTGGCTGCGCGGGCTTCCGCATCCACTCGCAGAGGTTCCGCCGCTGTCCGCCCGGCGACAGCTGCTCGGCGGCGGCGGTGGCGACCGGCCCGGGGGGGCCGGGGTTGAGCGTTTGCAGCAAGCCGGAGGCGCAGGAGGGCGCGGCGGCCGGGTGGTGCGCGTGGTGGTGCGGGTGATGGTGCGGGTGGTAATCGGCGGGCCCGCTGTAGCCCATGGCGGCGGCCGGGGAGCCCCCGTTGAGGCCGTGCGCTACGGCGTTGGCGGCGGCCGCCGCGCCCCCCGGCGCGTAGCCGTTCCAGTCCTCGCGGAGCGGGGCGCCGTATGCGGCCGGCCAGGACGGCCCCGGGGACTGCGCGCTGTCCAGGTTGGCGGCGGCGGCGGCCGCGGCCGCCACATGGTATCCGCCGTAGTCCGGGTACTGCGGGGGGCTGACGAAGTTCTGCGGGGCCAGGTTGAGGCTGCCGGAGTGGCGCACGGAGCTGGGATACATGCTCACGTCCTTGTCCAGGAGGTAGCTCACGTACATGGTGGCGAGGGCCCGACGGCGAACCTCACCATGCTGCCCCGGGACTGATGCTTGAGGCTGCCGGGGGGCGCCGCGCTGGCGAAGGGGAAGAGGGGGCACCGGAACGGCGGATGGCTGCGCCCTGGCCCGCGAAGCTCCGCCGGCTCCTCGCGGCGCGTCTGCCTCTAAGGCGGTCCCTGCCTCGGGCCTGCCTCCTCCCTCCCTCCCTCCCTCCCGCTCTCTCTTCCTTCTTTCCTCCCACCTCCTTTCCACCAGGCTGCAGAGGCGGGGAAGACCCGCCACCGGCTGGCGTGCGGAGCCCCAGGCCGGCGGCCTTACGTGATTAACGAGTGTTTACAAGACTCTCTTAGTAATGACACAGACACCAATGGCTGGAGACGTCGAGGCGCAGCGCGCACCCGGCGCACAACCCCTAGAAACACGATTTGCATTTTAAAAGACTGGGGGGGGGGGAGCTCTCGAGAGGGCTGCGACCCATCACAGCTAAATATTCAAACCTTTATTGTTAAGAGCTTCCTCCTTCCAACCTTGGTGCACTTTAACCTCCAATCACGGGTTCAAAGAATGAAATCAAGAGACTTGCAAAAGGGGGTGGAGAGGTGGGGAGAGCTATCTTGGTGGGAATCGAGGTTTAGGAACTGAGGAGTCGCGTTTTTGCATTTGCAGGGAAGGGAGGGGTTGTCTAGAAGAAGCTCCTTCCATCCCAAAGACAAAAAGGGAAGCCATTGCTTTGATGACAGAGTTTCTGGCCAGCCTGGGAGGTGACGGGTGGAGCCGGGAGAAATAAGCCTGTTCCTTTCCCCTCTGCGCCCCGGGCCAGGCCGACTGTGCCCCCCAAACAACTGTCACCGCTGATCATTTGTTTTCTTCCCTAGGGAAACAGCTGGCCCCCCACACGAGATAAATTAAGACCCTAGTTGCAGGTCGCATCTCTGAGTTCATCTCACATTTGGGACTCAAATTAAAGCTATTAATTTTTTTGAAAAAGCATTTACACTCCAAATTCAGAAATCTTGAGTGCAAACCAAGCAGAGAGTGGTAGTAGTCAGGCTGGTGGGAGGGCGGTAATGGAGGGGAGCAGGAAGGTTTGCTAGAGTTCTGGTGTTTCTTTAGGTGGGTCCTGGTGTGTTTGTTGTCTGTGAAAACTAATCGTTACACTTATATGTTTATATACTTAAATACGTGGTTTAAAATCAAGGAAAAAGGACTCTAGGATTTCTGCTAATGTCTACCTAGGTATGTATGTGTCATACAACTTACCAATGACTTAAAACCACTCTCATTTGCAAAGTAAAACATTTCTCCAGAGAAAATAGTTTTTCATCTCCAGGGGATGGGAAGAGACCCCTGAGCCATCACTGATGATTGTTTCTGAAAAGCCCCAAGTGGGGAAGGGTCTTGGATTTGGAAGCACTGTGTCAAGGGCTGGAAGTGGCGGCCGTGGGGACCTATACTGTGTGGCCTGGCTCGGGACCCGCCAGGACAAGTTGGAGGACAGGAGCTCAGGGCAACCAGATTCGCTCAGGCAGGTGCAGCGACCGCGGGGAGTGGGGCCTGCGGCTGCCAGTCTACCTCTGTCTGCTCCGAGTCCAGACGGCGCTGCCAGACTGGGCTCTGAGGATCGCAGCGGCCCGGGCAGTGGGCTGGGCAGGCCGGCTGGGTGGCTTTGAGTGCTCCGGGAACCAGCGGGGCGCATGGCTCTCCTGCAGATCCACCCTTGGTTCTCGCCGCCGAGTGGTCTCTGGTGCTTGTCACTTCCTCGTGTGATCTCTGGAGCTCCTTCCAGTGTCCTTTATCTCCTAGATCTTCACATCTCCCCAGATCGGGAATAGAGCGGGTCTTGTCATCTTCTCCACTTTACAGAGGACAGCCGGCCAGCCGCAGAGTTCCGAGAGGCCAGGCCCCCAGCAGGATCAGGGCTTCGGATCTCCTCCTTGCTGGTCCCTCCTGTCCTCTGTGTTTCCTAAGGAAAGAGGTTAAAATGGAGGGGGCGGGTGGTAACAAACTGGGCAATCAACTGGTGAAGGCTGAAGCAGATCATCCTTGTGGATCTCCCCGGGCCTGGCCCGGAGAACTAAGTGTCACTGGACCTCTTGAGAAATCAAATAGGAAACAAATTACAAAGCCCGTTACAGAATCCAAGTCACTGAGTCAGGAGGGGGATCACGGGGTGGGGTTGGGGGGAGTCTGTGGACCTGGATGAGGCCGGGATGTGGGAGGTTAAGTGGTGGGAGCATTGCAGACGTTTGATCTAGCAAACATCTTCCTCCTCTTCCTGGGAGACACAATCCCTCTTTCCGCCTCCCCCCCGCCCCGCCCCCACAGCCCCCTCCCAAGCCTCCAGCTCTGGAAGCCGAGGCCCAGGCTTGCGCCCAAGTCTTCGGAATGTGGGCATTCTTTGGGACAATCGCTTTATTGGGGACAGCCAGCCCCCTCCACCCTGCGGTGGCCGCTTCCTGCGTTTTTATGGCCGCCGGCCGCTGGCTAATTGTCCCGGTTTTCCAGCTGTGTCTCCGCTCTGCCCTGGAGAAAGGGCCCTGGCCTGCCTGCCCAAATGCTTTGGGAGCGGCCTGGGTTGATCTGGCCCCAGGGGTCACGCCAGATCTCAGAGAGGCCCATGCTCACTTCGGGTGTGGGGTGTGACGGCTAGAGAGAGGACACTGGCTTGTGTCCTTCATGAAGAAATGGGCCCTCATGGCAGTAGCATGGCCCCTCCATGGTTCTGGGCCCTGGGCTGGGGGTGAGGGGAAAGGAAGCAATAATGATGTCCTTGGACAAGCTCCTTGGAGTGGAAATATCCCCTCATGTCTGGGTTGCTCCCTCAGCCAAGAGGGGGCCCATCTGTGTTCCTGCAGGGGCAGGCTGTTGGGAGCAATCAGAGACGGGTGCAAGGTGGCTGATGGGAAGAGACCCTGGTGTCTTTTCATCACCATGGCTTACCCTCTGAGAGCCCTTTGTCGGGTTCCTGACCTCTGGAAGCCTGCTCTGGGTGGGGGAGGGGAGGTAGCTCCTCTGGCCTCTGGGTGCAGGTGTGTGGCCCTGGGGGAGTGCAGGTGCCACGTGGGACAGGCCTCCAGCAGAGACCAAGGTGCCTGGTGCCTTTCTTAGAGCCTCTTGGCTTGAGCTGAGATTCACCCTCAATGGTTGTCCCCAGCCTTCACTCTTCAAGGCTCTGGCCCAGCCTACCAGTACCTGGGTCTCCAAGTCATAGGGAAGTTTGGGGCTGGGGTGGGGCTGGGCCTGAGGCTGTGACCCCACAGAGCTTGAGTAGGCTGCTTAGGGCAGGAAAGGGTGGGAAGAAAGAGACCCAGGTAAATAAAAGGGTCCAGAAGACTGGGGGCAGGCTCCACTTAGGTTATCAAAGGGACGTCTCTTTGTTACTGACAGTGTCGGGGCCACTCCACATTCCTCCAAGAGGGTCCGGGCTTCCAGGATCCTGGCTGCTGGCAAGGGCAGGGGCACAGAGCTGGGTGGGGAGCAGGAGGCACCGGAAGGGGCGGGCCACTCTTCCAGGGAGATGAGACACTCCTTGAATCCACAGATCATTGACAGGGCTGCCTCTCTGCTCAAAGGTCCCCAGTGTTTCCTCCAGCCTGGGGGTGGGGGGGACCTTGCTTTTCCCTGTATTTGTGGCTCCTGGAACTGGGGCACCTGTGACCCTTGACACCGAGGTAGGGCAGGCTGTCTGTTCTACCTTAGCAAGCGAATCTACTCTCTGAAACCCTTTCAGATCAAGGAAATGATCCAAAGAACGCTGCCCTTGCAAACTCCCTCTCTTGCCCTGCACAGGAAGCCTTCAACCTACACTGAACTGAATTCCCAGGAGAAATAAGGAAGAGCAACAAGGAAGAGTGTTGTCTGATAAAACCATTCAGCTTGGCAGTCTACACTGCTGTGGGAAAAACTACTCGGTCGCTGTGTAGTTTGGAGTTGGAGAGTTTGGGGGCCAACAACGGCACGAGGTCAGCAATCCCCTCACATAAAGGAAGGCTCTATAAGGGGTGGTTTGAGAAGAAATCCTGCCCTGCCGCTCCGCTAACATCTCTGGGAGAGAGATCAGTCACAGTGTCCTCTCTGTAGGGTCTCCCTAGAGTCCACTGCCTGCTCAGTTCCATCAGGCCACAAAGGAGCACAACGTGTTCATCCTGAACAGCAGGGAGGGGCCGCAGCTGCCCACAGCTGCCCGGCTTCATTCACAGGCTCGTCCCCACCCAAGGGAGTCAAGAATGTTCCCCCCAAGCAAACTGAGTCTCCGGTCCTGCCTACCTGCGGGAGAGTTCCTGAAATTGTGGGAGGTCATCGGTGGGCTAGACGTTTAACACTCAGGGTGCAGGAGAGTGGATAAAACAGTGAACTTTCTCATCCAAGGGCAAGAAATAATTTTTTTCCCCCTCCGCTCAAGGAGAGCTAGGAAAAGAAAAAGCCTCGGACGAAGAGCTGATATTTGGGTGCAGAAATCTGGTTTTGCCCACTGGCTGCAAATTATGGGGATAAATGGTGGTTGCCCATTTTCTTCCCCCGCCAGCCCTCCCCACCCACCCTGCTAGAATCAGTCTGTGGATTTTGTACGACTTGGTCTAATTCTGTGTGATGCGTGAGCACAGAGCAAGAATTAAAAGTCTGAGAGGGAGCGCTCACTGTGGAGAAGACCCAGCCCCCGGGCCAGCAACACCTAAATGCTATCACACGGCTTTGCGTGGAGTTACCGCTTGTTCCCTTACCGATGTCTCGTGCCTAAGGTGATGACCTTTGTTTGTCATATGAAAATATGTTCCCAGGAAGCCCTACAGAGTAGGCTGTATGTGGCAGAGGGAAGGGGCTCAGGTAAGGGTGCAGCTCTCCTTGGGTTACTTTAGGGCCCATTGGAAGCTACTTTCTAGAGAGGAAAGTCGAAAGTGAAGTCGCTCAGTTGTGTCCGACTCTTTGAGACCCCATGGACTGTAGCCTACTAGGCTCCTCTGTCCATGGGATTTTTCAGGCAAGAATACTGGAGTGGGCTGCCATTTCCTTCTCCAGGAGATCTTCCCAACCCAGGGATTGAACCTGGGTCTCCGGCATTGTAGGCAGACGCTTTACCGTCTAAGTCACCAGGGAACTCTGGTGGGGGTTAGGGAGTTGGGGGGTGGGGGTGGGACAAAGGACTTCATGTCTGTAGCCTTTGCATTTTACAAAGGAGCATTCTGAGGCCCAGAGAGGTTGGGTGACCTTCCCAAGGTCACACAGCTAGCTGTTCCGGTCACTAACATTAAATGAGCTATATATAGGTGCATTCTTTGTAACCAGGAGCACTCTGTGCAAATGTTAATAATTACTAAGGCTTCGTGCCACCCTGGAAACCGCCTCCCCAACCCCAAACTGACTGGCGACTGGCGTCACGGGGGGAAGCCAAACTCCCCATCCCCACCCGATGAACCAAATAGTTTCAAAACAATCAGATTGAGCTGTTGTGACAATTCTGCTTTCCAAGTCCTATTTATTATATTTCTCCCTTTCAGGGGCACCTGCTAATTGCAGTGTATAAGTTTATTGAATTGAACTCCATCCAGATGTTTCTTCAATTGCCAGCAAAAGTATCCATCTATCCCACAGTAAATTACTTTCTGTAAAAGAGCTCATCTTTATTTTTTGAATGGGAACTCACATCCTGTGGCTGACCCCTGGAAATGTGTCAAATTCAAAATGAGTAAAAGGAATGCAAAGAAATTGCCTGTCTTTCTCCTCATCCTCTACTTCCCCAGCAGTGTCCCAGTACCTCTTTTGGACACACGACCCCAAAAGGTCGTATCTGTATGGGTGACGGAAAGAGACCACCCATTCAGTTTCCCATCACATAGATGAGTGGGACCTGGGCTCGGCAGTCCCCAGCGGGAGCGTTCTTCTGGGGCCTCTGCTTGCCGGCTGGTCTTGAACATTTCAAGAGGGAGTGACAGTGGGCAAAGCAGCACCCCTATCTCGGAAGGCAGTGTGTGTGGAGGGGTTGAAGAGTTACTGAAACTGAAATCAGCTCTTTGCTCTCCGACTTTTCTTAAGAGTTGCCGTTGTGCTTTTTTTAAAAAATAAATTAGTAAGTATGGATATTAACTATTCACCCCGGAAACTGCACCACCACTTCTGCACCCCCTCTCCCGACATCTCCAGGCCACCCAGAGGTCCTGGCTGGTGCCTTTGCTGAAGCCCGAGTCCAAGTCCGCATGTCTCCACTGTCCGGTTGGTTCATTTCCCGCGTCCTGCGCACCAGGAGCACAGAAACTAGAAAACATGCCCAAGCCCAGGACATCACTATCTGAGCCAAGATGTGGCAGAAGAAAACTGCCCTGCCAGACCTTGGCAGCCTCTGGAGAGCCACCCGCAGGAGGATGGAGGTGGGTGTGGGGTGTCCAGGGTCTTCCCCGCGCGCCGCCGCCCACCCCCCCCCCGTCCTCTGCCAGCGCTCAGGGCTTAGGTAGAGGCTCTCCCCTTTCTCCCCCAGCTCTTTTGAAGGGGTGGGTTCAGCGCCTTCCCCCACCCCGTATCTCCTCCTGAAGAAACAAACAATTTTGCGGACAAGCTTTAAGCCCTCAAAATGTTAACTGTGTAATAGTAGACACCAGATGGTGCCTGAGCCCTGCAAAATGCAGCTCCTCACCTCTAAAAACAGGGCTTCGGATCTGGCCCTGGGGATTCCCGCTTGTCCTAGCCTGAGCATATTTATATGGGGTCCCTCTGTCTAAGAGGTGGGCTCACCCTACGATTGGGTAGGGTGCCTTCAATATAGTTTATCATACTCAGTCTCAGGCCCAGCCCTCGGTCCTTGTATCCAGGGCCAGAAAATCTTCTTTGCCAAACAGCAGGTTTCTCGCTTGGGTCAGGAAAGCCCCGAGGTTACCCCAGCAAGAGGGAGGCAGGCGTCTAGCCCCAGGCCCAGGGGCCCTACCTTTGCACCCAGGTCCTTTGTAATAGACACCTGGTGTTCCCACATCCAGAGAAGGCTCTGGGGACTCCCCTGGCCCCGCTGCCAGCCCATGGCAGGGGAGACCCTGGTCTACAGCAACGGTGGGGCCTTGGCTCACCTCCTGGCTTCCCTACCTACCGCCCTCCCCAGCCTCCGGCCTTCACCCTCACCACTAGCAGGCAACACCTGTAAGTTGGCAAAGGGGCGCTGGGTTCCTGGATTAAAATTCCCGTGCCACCACAGTGGCTTCTCTCCGTGGAATTTAGCCCCCAACCAAGGGTGCTGCTGTACTGCTTTTTATGGAAAGATTCTATTGTTCTTGTTGCCCTGCAGACCCCGGCTGCTCACTAATGGAGGTTCGTGTCTTCAGAAGGGCCAGTTCCAGTTCCGCCTTCCTGTCTTACTCCCTCTGCGGTGAGGAGGATGGCATGGCTTGTTTCTCCTCTGCCATCAGAAGCCTAAGGAGCGCTTGTTGGGGTTTGTTGGACCTTCTGATGGGTATGACTGAGAGAGAGAGAGAGAGAGAAAGGTGGTGGGCTCCTGCTGTGTGAGCGGACACACTAGACACCAGTTCTCTGGGGCTCTGGAACCCCAGGTCCGGCCTCCTCTGGCCAGAACCGATTTTCCTCCGTTTCCCGCTTTATCAGTTCTACAGGGCCCCGGACCTTCAGGCCCATCCAGCTTGGAGAAGCCCCACTCCTAGCCTTTTCTGCCGTCCCCCACCGGGTGCCTCCGCAACGCCGGCCCCCGCGGGGCTCTCTCCCGCCCTCCATCCCCGTAGGCTGCTTTGTCAGTTCCAGCTCAAGCTCCTGTGTTTGTCCAAGTTTCAGAGAGACTCCTTCCACTCTCATGTAAGTGTCGGCTTAGCAACTAAGGTGGGAGAAGAAAAAAAAAAAAAAGAACAGACAAACCGCTAGAGAATAAACGATTCCTTTTCTGTCCGTTTTGTTTTGCGGCTGGGGGTATAGCAGGAGAGGGTGCGGGGCCCAAACGAGCTGGATGAGCGCTTTGGAATCCGCATAGGCTGGTGGTGTCAACGGGCCGCAGCGGGAGTGAAGAATTGGAGCAGTGAGCTGGATACATCGGTGGCAAAGCCCGAAACTATCAACAGATATTTTGGCAAAGGGTGCGCGTGTGGGGAGGGGTACAGAAGGGCTCGTTATTCGTGCGACTGTCTCGATTCGCCCCGGCCTCCGTGCGTGGGGGTGGACTCCGTTCTAAGCGCATCGCGCGCGCCCGCGGCCCTGGCGCGTCCCGACTTGCGTCCCGGGGTCCTCTGCTGGCGTGGCCGCTACGGCTGCTCCCCGAGCAGGTCGGCGAGACGCAGGTGGCAGATCTTCTTCACCTCGCCCAAGGCGGTGCGCAGCTCCTGCGCCGGCGGGCACCGCAGCCGGCGCGCCAGCTCGCGGGGCGCGGCCGCCGGGTCGCTGAGGCGCACGGCGAGCACGAAAGGGAAGCCGAAGCGCGTGCGGTACTGCGCGGTGAGCTCGGTGAACCGGAGCCGCTCGGCCGCGCCCAGGTTCTGCAGGCCTGCGGCGCTCTGCTCCCGCTGCGACTCGGCGGTGAGCCGGCCGCACTGCAGCTGGCGGCCCGCCAGCTCCGGGTGGCAGCGCAGGACGCCCTCCTGGCCTGCGGAGAAGCACAGACACAAGGCGGTGGGAGCGCGTTATCGCGCCCCGAAGGGCTTTGGAGAAAAGCAGGGTCCCGGGACATGATGAGGGGCAGCTCGGGGCGCCCAGCGCACCCGCCCCCTCCAGCTCGTCCTGAACCCTGCGCCCCGCCAACCCCGCTTCACGCGGCCTCGGCCGGGGCCCCGGGGGCGGGGCGGGAAGTGACAAGTCTGTCCTTTGAGACCTTGGGGCCAGCAGAGCGGCGGGGAGCGGCCGCGGAGGCTCGGAATTTACGACTTGCTCGGGAGGGAGCGAGAACGCGATAAGGGAACCCGAGCGTTTCGTATCTTTTCAAAGTCCTTTGCTCTCAGGGGGGCTTTGATGTCGGAGAGGGCCGGACACAAGGGCCTGAAGACTTCCTGAAAAAGCCACGGAATGGGTTTCGCTCTGGAAAGGAGAAGGGCGGGGAGGATACCCAGGGATAACATCCTTGGAGCTTGGCAAATAAATGCCCAGGGTTTTGTGACCCTAAGTGTGAGCTCTGCGCTTCTGGAATCAGGCGTGCAAAGAGCTTTGCAGATGATTAACTGCAAAGAAACCCATTTCCACCTGAATCCTACGGCCCTTTGAACGAAAGTGGCTTCCTCCTTTTAGGAAAACAGCACCACTCACCACCCACCGTGTCTGAGGCTCGTTTCCCTTCTCCCACGGTAGATCTCAAAACAATTCTTGGAGAACAACCTTTCCTGGGAAGGCAGCTTCTCCTCATCTCTGAACACTGGCCTGAAATTGGCCACCCGTGGTGTGAGTCCAGCGATTTCAAGTCCTAATCCAGGAGGGGTTTCCTGAGCCCTAGCCAATCATTTTACTTAGTTCTCTAAAGGGAGATTTAGAATCCGTGGGGCTGGGCAAGATTTCAGATATGCTAAACAGGGAACCCGATGGGAACAATGGGGCTGATGACACCTAGCTTGCTGAGGAGTGGCAAGGATTGGAGACAATTCATTTACCCAAACCACACCTGATGCTAGCAGTTTTTCAATAAATAGCCACATTACCTGCCCTAGTAAACTCAGTGTAACTGGGCTGCCCTGCGGCTGGAAGCTTCTGTCCCTAGGGCTGAGGACAGGTGTGGGGCTCCTCTGGAAAGGGGGATCACTGACTGACTCTTCCTTTAATTAGAGTATAAACTCCCCCTGCTTAAATCTTATAGTTTCTGCCCAGTTAAAGGATGACCGGGATTGTTGACTTGTGGACCTGTGCCCTAAGAGGTGGGAGAACTGGGGTGGTGGGAACTTCTGCGTTGAAGAGAGGCTTCATCAGAGACTCAGAAAGGAGTAGGTGACCTGCCCAAGGTCATTGAGCCAGGAAGCTGCATGCGTGGGGCTCCTGGACTCCAAACCACTGGCTTTGGAGCACTGGCTGCCCCTTCAAAATTAAAGGTAGTTTAAAATGAAACTCAGGTCACCAGTAATCCCATTTTGGCAATACCCCCCATTTTAAAATATCTCTCCTGGGCCTTGCAAAGCTGGGGCACTTGGTCCCCGCGTCCAGCGCATCCGGGTGATGTGAAAACGTAGGTGATAAAGTCCCTACCTGGGCGCCCCCAGCCCTGGGCTGCAGGGCGGCTGTGCTGTGGAGGCTGCCCAAGCCTGAGGCTGGGTGCCCCCTGAATCCGCTCCACATCCACCCAGTCTGGACCCCCCCAAATGGGCGTGGGCAGCGGGGGTCTGGGAGGCTCACAGGCCCTGACCGCAGGCCTGCCCTGCACCCCTCCTTGTTTATTCAGATTTTCAAAAGGGTGAGGAGGTAAGGGGGCCAAGATCCCGCCTTCTCACTGAACTCCTCAGCGTCCCCCCCACACCACCTTCCCCCCATTTCTTACTCTGCGGAGGCCTGGCTCCAGCGCAGGGAACAAGGTTATTGCTAGGAGGACCTGGCTGGGGGTTGGGTCTGTCCCCCGGTGGCGTGGCCCCAAGCAGAACCCGGGTCCTGTGGGTGGCCGCCCGCATCCCAGACCTGCCTCTTTCTGGCCCTGACACCTGGCTTCTCACTCTGTTGGGCTCTTCCCTCTCTTGAAAACATCACCTGGGGTTAATGTTTGCCCAGTACGGAGCATGTTTTCCGCTGGTGGTGGGAGACAAGGGGGATGAGAGAAGCGCAGAGCAAAGAGAAGAAAAGAGATCAGAAAAGAGGATTTACACACACAGAGCCCTCAAATGTAGGTAAAAGAAGATGGTGCGAGGAGGCAGACAGGGAATGCTCGCTCTGGAGAAATAGAACCTGAGCCCGTTGAGCCGAGGACTCCATCTTTATTGCCCCAAACCACTGATACGCCCCTTCCAATCCTTCCTGCCGGACAGCTCTGTCCCTCCTCCAGCGCTGCATCCCCAGTGGCCTTAAGCCCCAATAGGAGGCTGGAGACCATGCCTGGGTATTCCCCACCTCCCCACCTCAGCCCTGCAGTCCCCCTACCTGGAGTGCCCAAACCTGGCTGGGTGTCTCACTTCAGGCCTTTCAGTACTGTCTGTCCTTCAGCCTCTCCTAACATCTGAGACAGCACCGCCTCTGCCATTGGCATGGGATGGTCTGGAGATGCAGGTGTGGACAGGCACTGACCAAGAATCTCTGCCCCTTGAAGAGTTCCTGGCGTGGAGCCGACAGTCCTCATCTTATTAGCAGACAGTGGCGGCTGCTGAAGAGCAGGCGGTTGGCCTGGAAGCCCATCAACGTCCTCCAGCATCTCCACACTGTCCCAGCTGGTGTGCCCGCCCTCCTGTCCCATGCATGGCCTGGCCCAGCCTCTCTCTCCACGTGTGTTCTGGGAGCCAGCGCCTCCTTCCACGTCAAAGGCTACGATTTCAACCATCAATCCCCCCGCCCGCCCACCATCACTGCCACTTCATCAACACACAAACCGGCCCTAGAAGCACTCAACCCCTAAAGAAAACGAGCGTCCTCTCTTGATTGCCTGTGGTCCTCTGGTTCCTCCCTGCGTCTCTGCTCCTCCTCACAGCACAGCTGCTCCTGGGGACTGTCTCCTGGGCATCTCCACTTCCTCTCCCCACCTCCCAGGCTCACCCCATCACACTTCCAGCCCCACCGGCCTGCCTGGTGCACTCCTCAGGTCACAGGCGACGACAGCTTGCTCAAGCCGACGGCCAGTGCTCTGGCCTCTTCTCTCTCAGCCTCTTGGCAGCATGTCACGTGGTCAGCCCTCTCTCCTTGGAAGATTCCCATTATCGCTTATTCTCATCCCTGGCCCAGAGCAGCGACACAAGTGCTCCCGGACTCAGTCCTCACACCTCCTCCTTTCTGATTCACATGGATGCCCTAAGCGTTCTCATCTAGCTCCCTAGCTTCAAATGCCATCGATTATTTCATGACACCTGGGTCTAGTCTAGTCCTCAGCTTCCCCCTGAGTTCCTTTGTTATGAGCCAACTGAACACTCAACATTGTCCTCTGGATGGTTATTTGGTATCTCAGCCTTGCCAAGCTCCCATTCTCCACCCTGTCCTCTCAGTGCTGAACTCGTCCTCGTTGCAGAAAACAGATCACCACCCACTCAGCCACTCATATAGAAAACACAGGTGTTATCCTTCATTTTGGGCTTCCCAGGTGACTCGGTGGTAAAGAATCTGCCTGCCAACGCCAGAGCCACAGGAGACGCAGGTTTGATCCCTGGGTTGGAAAGATCCCCTGGAGAAGGAAATAGCAACCTCTCCAGTCTTCTTGGCTGGAGAATCCCATGGACAGAGGAGCCTGGCGGGCTACAGTCCGTTGGGTCACAGAGTCAGAAACAAGTTAAACAACACAACAATCCTTCATTTCTCTTTGTTTCTGACCTGCCTTCCTGCCACAAATCTATCAAAAACACCTGTTGGCTCTAACTCTAAAATTCGTCCTGAAAATCCAGCCTTCATCTCTCCTGCTCCAACCCTAGTCCACCTGACCATCACCTCTCGATTTTACTGCTACTGCAGGCCCTCCACCTGACCCCTCTCCTCACATCCCTCCACTCTCCACCATTCTCCAACCGCCTGGTCTTTCTTGTCACTTCTTAAGAAAGACCTCTTTTATTACATATGTTCTATCCTAATACAAATGTTCTTCTCATAGTTTCTAGAATTGAAATGATCCTTTTTATGTATGTTAATCCTGCATCTCTTCACTGGAATGTCTGCTCATTGAAGGCAGGGACTTGTCTTGTTCATGGCTCTATCTCCAGGGCGGGGGACAATTCCCCAGGGAAGAGTAGGCACTTAGCAAGTGTTTATTGACTGACACTCTGAGGAGAAAGTGCTGTATATTCTTTGACTGAACGAACACATCATAATAGCCTCATATAAATACCTTATAGCCTGCATTGAAGGAAGTTATTGGTATCCAACTCTTTGATGCTTTCAACAACTATCTTCTGAAATAAGTATTAAGTAATGAATCATGGCATTATTGCTATTCTGAAATACCACAGAAAGATGCATGATTAACTGTTTTGACATGTTTATTGCTCTTTGATGTTTAATACAAATCACTATTGAATTTGCTCATTACTGGCCCTGTGTGTGTGTGTGTGTGTGTGTGTGTGTGTGTGTGTGCGCGCGCGTGCGCGCAGGTGTGAACATTCTTCCGTTTATTGTTGCCATTCCTCTGGCTTGGGAATCAGGAACTGATTGGCTTGAAAAGGTATTTTGCCAATTAGTTTTGGAGCGAAATATTAGTCCTATACTGCCATCTACTGGTCAGTAATCACCATAGTAAACGAATAGTCAACCTTGGCTTACTCTTGAAACAGAATTTTCAGTTTTCTTTAAATGGTAGAGGGTTTTCTCAGATTATCTAAAACAAATCCTTGACCAGATAGATCATCATAACCTGAACATCTCTATAAGGTCCCTTTTAGTTTTAGGATTCAAAGATTCTGTTACACCCAGTTTGTTGTTTACTATCTAAGGAGTAAGTTGTCACCAATGGCTCAGCAGAAAGAATCTGCCTGCAATTCAGGAAGAAATGGGTTCAATTTCTGGGTCAGGAAGATCCAGGGAATGGCAACCCACTCTAGTATTCTTGCCTGGGGAATTTCACGGACAGAGGAGCTTGGGGGGCTATAGTCTATGGGGTTGTGAGCAAACATTTAAGAATAAAAGCTAGACTTTTACTTGATTATTTTAAAAACTAGGGAGGGGACTTCCCTGGCAGTCAATGGTGGGGACTTCACCTTCCAACGCATGGGGTGTGGGTTTGATCCCTGGTTGGGGAGCTAGAATCCTGTATGCCTCTTGGCCAGAAAGCCAGAACACAAACAACAGAAGCAATATAGTAACAAATTCAATAAAGACTTTTAAAATGGTCCACATTAAAAAAAAAAAAAAAAAAACTTAAAAAAATAAAACCCAGCAAGTTCCCTGGTGGGATTCTGGATTTTCAATGCTGCTGCCTGGGGTTCAATCCCTGATCTGGGAATTGAGATCCTGCAAGTCAAGAAATGTAGCCAAGAAAAAAAAAAAAAGATAAAAAAATAATAAAAATAAAATCCCACATCAAGCATTAACATTATTGAATAAATCAGTGAATGAATAGATGAAGTCCCTAGAAACTGTTTCTAGATTTTGCCTTTGAATTTCCAGAAAATTCTTCAAAAGCTGTTGGGTTATCAGGGTTTGTCTCAGTTTTCTTATCTGTAAAATGGGGATACTAATGATAATCCTTATTTTATAGGATTATTATGAGGATTAAGGGAGTTAGTAAACGCCAAATGTTGGGAAAGGTGCTTGAAAGACAGCAATAGTAAGGGGAAAATGCATTTTAGGGGTTGTCATCATTATTTCCACCACTAACTCTGCTTGCTTAATGCCATGAAGATGATTAGATAGGAGGAAGGTGATTAGAGAGGGCTGCACTCCCAGCTGCCCCAGGCAAGTGTGGCCACCAGCACAGGGCTGAGAAGCAAGCTCTACCAGCAGGGAGGTCCCTCAAAGAACTGCCTGGAGTGCAGAAGCAAGCAAACGCCCAGGTGGCTCCAACTCCCTCCAGTGGTTTTGTCCCACTGACCTGCTTCGAAAGTCACCCCAGTTAAAGTGTGTGGGGAAGGGTAATGCCAGGCTCCACCATCTTCCAACATCCCCTTAGGAACCATTTCGTTCATTCCCGTGGCAAATCTTGATCATGTTCCAGTGTTCTGGAATCTGATCCCACGGGGTGGGATGGGAGTCTGACACTGGCCCAGATACAGTTTGCAGCCTCACGTTTGCAGCCAGTTGGGCTGCGGCGGAGGGTGTGGGGGCTGCGGGTTCAGCTTTGGACAGGCAGTGGGTGAGGGTCAACAGGGCCCCTACATTCCTACTTGCAGCAGGTGTGGGATCTAGTTCCCTGATCAGGGATCAAACCAGGGGCCCCCTGCACTGGGAGCTCAGAGTCTTCACCACTGGACCACTGGGAAGTCAGGGCCTCCACATTCCTGTCAGCTTGGTTTAATCCCTCATCCTCCCCTCTTCCTGAATGTACCTAAAATGAAATAAAGGAGCCCCTTGTTTGGGAGGCTCCCTTTGACCTCTGGAAACCTTGCCGGGCCGGGTGGGTGTCGGAGCGCTGGGCTCACAGGCCAGGACTGTTGTGCAGAAGAGCGCCTCGCCCACAGCCCAGCTCCCTGTGGAAGCCCCTCTGTGAAGATAGCCTCTCCCCTCGAGGTCCCCTCAGCCAGTCCAGGCTTCTCCAGGGACCTTGAGGACAGCCCGGGAGGCAGCCTCGGCCACTGGCCTTTGGCCTGTGAACCCCTGGGAGGCCGTGTGTCCTTCTGACTCACCCGGGATTTGCCTGGCCCCAAACTTCCCTCCTCTCCCCATCTTACACCCCCAAGGGCCTCCTTTTCTCTCTCCACCCAAAGGAAATCGGCATTTTCTACCCCTTTCTCCAGAGGGATTTATTCAGACTTGTCGTTCCCCCTCTACCTCACACCCACAGGGAGCTGCTGACCTGAGGGACTTTACTTTCCTCAGCCGCCTAGTCCAAACCGGCCCTTTCTGGTAAAACGTCAGCCATTCCCTCTTCCCCCCAGGCTCCTCAGATAGTCCGATATGGAGCAGTCTCCTCTCTTGCATAAGGGACATTCCCAAAGCCAACGCAGGGCTGAGGTGAGGGGGGGGACACTAGCCTGACCTTTGGTCCCTGAGCAGCTTTGAGGCCAGAGGAGGTGGCTGCCTCCTCTTTCCTGGTGACCCCAGAGCTTTAATGTTTAACAGCCAGTTCACCTGAGCCAATGAACCTTCTTTCACTCTACTGGCCACTTAACACTGCAAGGGTTTGACTCTCTTTTGCAAAAGTCTGAAGAAACTCACAAAGCCTTACAGCAAAAACAAGTAAATGTGTATACCAGGGATAAGTGACTAGGCTCAAATATCTCAAAACAGTTTGATAACAAAAAAGAAGTAGACTCACAGATGAGAAAACTAGAGGTTACCAGTGGGGAGGGGAGGGGAGGCGGGAGGGGCATGATGGATTGGGGAGGAGAGGCTGAGACAATTGGGTCTAAGATCGGCTCGGGAATATATCATACAAGACGGAGAATACCACCAATATTTTGTAATTAGTAACTAAATGGAAAGTAACCTTTAAAAATTGTGTTTAAAAATCAAAAACAGCCACAAGACCTCCCCTCCCCCCTTTTTAAAAGAAATCTTTTTTGGCCACACTATGGCTTGTGGGACATGAGTCTGAGTAAGCTCCAGGAGTTGGTGATGGACAGGGAAGCCTGGTGTGCTGTAGTCCATGGGGTCGCAAAGAGTCAGACATGCCTGAGTGACTGAACTGAACTGAACTGAACTGATGGCTTGTGGGATCTTAGCTCCCCAGTCAGGGTTCAAACCCAGGCCCTTGGCAGTGAAACCTGAGTCTTAACCACTGGACCATCAGGGAATTCCCTCCCCTATCTTTTTGATAAGCACACCTGAAATCCCGCTGTGGAGACTCTCAGCGTCCAACCCCAAAGCCTTACCTGATAGTGGAAGACCATCAATAAAGGCAAAAAAGTGCTTCTCTAAATCTCCCAAGCCAGAGAACGGGCGCTTGGACCAAACTGCGGCTGCGATCAGAGGACATCTCTCGATGACATTTCCGAACACATCCACAAATTCTCCAAAGTCCATGGAGTTGACCTTCTCAATGTCCATGGCTTGTGCTCCAGTGGCGGTGGCAGGACTGGGCTCTCCTCTGGGTGAGTGACTGACACGTCTCTGCTCGTCAAATTATATTTGCTGAATGCACAGGCTTGGTTTTTTTTTTTTTTTTTTTTGCAACACCAGCTTGGCATGTTTTAAATGCCTCTGGGAAAAGCAGAGATCCAGAGTTCTTGTGCAATCAACAAACACAGGCTTAAGGTCTAATCCAGGGAGCAGAGATCTTGCAGAGGGGGAAACATGTCCAGCGAAACTCTTCCCACCAACCAAGCAGGCAGAGGCCGTATTCAGCCTCAGCATTCAAGCCAGTTAGCCTTCTGGTGCCATTAACATTTTAGCCTGCCTGCTTACTGTATTTGTTTCATGACTGAAGGACTGACAGCAAAGAAGTCAAGGAACTTTGCTTTTCAAAGAGGGTAAGTCTGGTGCCAGAAGTACCATCATTACAGGCCATGTCTTCAAATACGGAGGAAGATAAATATATATAGCAACACACACACACACACGGCTTCCCTGGTAGCTCAGTTGGTAAAGAATCAACCCACAATGATACAGGAGATCACATGCAATGTAAGAGACCCAGGTTTGATCCCTGGGTTGGGAAGCTCCCCTGGATATGGAAATGGCAACCCACTCCAGTATTCTTGCCTGGAGAATCCCATGAACAGAGGAGCCTGACAGGCTATGGTCCATGGGGTCGCAAAGAGTCAGAGGTGACTTAGTGACTAAACAACAATCATATGCATGTGTGTGTGTGTGTGGTGGGATGGCTAAGTTGTGTTCAACTCTTTGCGATCTCACAGACTGTAGCCTGCCAGGCTCCTCTGTCCATGACATTTCCCTTCCTTGAGTGGGTTGCCAATTCCTTCTCCAGAATCCTCCTGACCCAGGGATTGAACCCATGTCTCATGCATTGGCAGGCGGGTTCTTTACCACTGAACCACCAGGGAAGGCGATATATATGATATGTATTGCCTATCATATACGTTGCATAGATATGTGAACACACACTGGATCCTGTATCATGTGTGAAGTTTCAGGCAGGCAGCCCAGTGTGGAGGGCCTGGTCCCAGGAGAGCTTGGATCCAGGCTCTGCCCCCTACTAGTTGGCATTCATCAAGTTATTAAACTTTTCTGAACCTCAGTTTCTTTGTCTGTAAAGTAGAGATAATACAAGTATTTGCCTGATGGGATTTTTGCAAAGATAAAGCCAGTTAACTTAGCAGTGTTCCTGTTAACATCACACTACAGAGGTGTCGGCTGATACAATGTTGACTGCACGAAGTCTGCAGAGGACCAGCCACAGGACATCCTCTGCTGCCCCTTCTGCCACCAGAGCCAACATAGCCCTTTCCTGTCCCCGCAGGTTCCCTGCAGACAGGCTGACAGCCAGTGTGAATTTCTTTCCGACCTCCCTCCCCCAGCGCCCTCAAAGCCGACTGTCGGGAAGGGAGGGTAAGGTCTGTCCAGCAACCGCCCCCCCAGTCCCTTGCAACCGTCGAAAGTCTTATCCCCTTCCTGGTCCCCAGAGTGAGCAGAAGAGTGGAGAACTGAAGACAGAGCAGAAGGCAAGGGAGAAAGGGTTCCCCTCCCTATGCATGACCCTTACCTTCCTCCGCCTGTTATTCTGCACACAAAGGGTCCTTCCTCCCCACCAAGCCCCAGGCACTAGCAGCCTGGGCCTGGAGCCTGGCGGCTCTCAGCTCCTCTGAAGCAGTGGGAGAGATAGACATCTGAATTTGCAAGTGGAAACTTCTTAGCTCATGGAAATGCTGATATGCATAGTGGGATGGGCCTTGCATTTGGGGCAGAGACCAGGAGCCTAACCTTTTATTTGGTGTTATCTGTTGTATAACAATGGAACTCCAAACAGCCCACTAACATAGGAAGCCTTAAGGTTAAGGTATTAAACAGTCCCTGACACTGAAGCAACCGACTTCCCAGGTGGTGCAGTGGTGAAGAATCCACCTGCCAATGCAGATGTAGGAGACACAAGAGATCCTCTGGAGGAGGGCATGGCAACCCACTCCAGTATCCTTGCCTGGGGAATCCCATGGACAGAGGAGCCTGGCAGGCTGTAGTCCATGGGGTCACAAAGAGCTGGGCACGACTGAGCACAAAACCCACAAAAATCCAACCAAATTCCTAATATGGAACCTGGCCAGCCAGGCCACCGAAGGACCCTGGGCTCTGTTAATCCTGTCTGACTCCTCCAGTCAAATTGAAGAAATGTAAAGTGGTCAGAGGTCAGGCCATTCTCACCCTAGCAAAAAGTTAAGTTACTGAACTGTACAGTATATGTAAGGGAATTATATGTTATTTGAATTATATATTGATAAAGCAGTTATTTTCTTTTTAAATTTTACATTGTTGATTTATTTCTCAAGATTTTTAAAATATGGACCATTTTGAAACACTTTGTTAAATTTGTCACAGTATTTCTTCTGTTTTATGATTTGTTTTTTTTGGCCTCAAGACATGTAGGATCTTAGCTCCCCAACCAGGGATTAAACAGGCAACCTCTGCATTGGCAGGTGAAGTCTTAACCACTAGACCATCAGGAGCATTCCAAAGCTGTTATTTTCTAAACTTAATTTATAGAAAGATGTAGCTTCATAATTTCCATTTAACCTGTAAGATATGATTCTCATGTCCTGGGTTGAATGTATTATTGTATCTGACTTTATTATAATTTTTCTTTTAAGGTAAGAGACTTTTAGCAGTCCATGGAGAAAATTCTTAAACAGTCAAATTTTTCTTTCTTTTTTTTTTTTTAGTTGAACTGTTTCAAGCATCTGTTCCCTTCAGTGACAACCCTTATGTTTTCTTGAGCAGAGCTTAAGGGAGATGATTTTTTTTTTTTCTTCCAAAAAAATTTTTTTGGATAGGCAGACATTTTCTCAACAGAATACACCAGAAAGGCAAATTGCTTTCCTGAACCTACTTTTAAAATTTGAGGCAAATTGGGAGTTGGAGTTCCTGTGATCCTCCTCTTACCAGACTCCTTCCATTGGCTGAGCTGAAGCAACATGAAGTTCTGGCTGAAGGAGCCCAGAATGGTCACTGAGGCCGTGAGGAAGTGGCAGGCATGGGGGATGGGTCAGGTCTGCAGCTAGTATCTCGGTGGAGCCAACTAAGTGACTTAACCTTCTCAAACTTAAGCTTTGGTTTCACTGTTAAACTGTCACGGAACAAGCTCCTACCAGCCAGTTTGTTAAATGAGAAAATCCATGTGACGCCTTCAACACAGCTCTGGAATAGTGTTATGGACAAATCAGTATAATATACAGAATTTATCAGAGTGAACCTTGAGGACATTATGTTACCGAAAGACATATACTGCATGATGCCATTTATATAAAGTTCCCAGAGTAGCCAGATTCAGAAGAGCAGAAAGCAGGACATGCTGCCAGGGGCTGGGGGTTGGGGGGGACAGAGAATAGGGAGTCAGTGTCTAAGGGGGACAGCTTTGGTCTGAAAAGATGAAAAAGTTCTGGAAATGATGGTGAGAATGGTTGCTCAGCAATGTGAATGTAATTAATACCACTCAGCTGTACACTGAAAGATGGCTAAAAGGTATATACACTACTATATATAAAATAAAGAAATCAGGACCTACTTATAGCACTGGGAACTATATTTAATATTTTGTAATAACCTATGATAGAAAAGAATCTGAAGAATATCATATCTGTAGCTAACCTCAAATTAATACAACATTGCTAATCAACCATACTCTAATATAAAATAAAAAATAAATTCAAAAAAGAATATATATACATATACATATGTATGTAGCTGAATCACTTTCTTGCACACCTGAAACTAAGGCATTGTAAATCAACTATACATCAGTTTAAAAAGTGGCTCAAGTGGTAAATTTTATATTATGTATATTTTACTACAGAAAAAGATCATCAGAGACTTTTCTGCCTCTTTAAGATAACTGGAATTTTAATACATGTTGGGTCTCGAGGAGCTAAAAAATATATGCTTTTCCAGATGATAACTGCCCCTCTTTTTTTTTTTTTTTTTTTTCGTGTTCCTGAGGGTGGTACAGACAGTTGTTGTTGCTAAGATGTGTTTGCCTCTTTGTGACTTCCTGGGCCGTAGCCTGCCAGGCTCCTCTGTCCATGGGACTCTCCATGCAAGAGTACTGGAACGGGCTGCCATTTCCTCCTCCAGTGTATCTTCCCGACCCAGGGATCGAACCAGTCTCTTCTATGTCACCTGCTTTGACAGGCAGGTTCTTTACCACTGAGCCATCTGGGAAAACAAATTTTAATTCTGAAAAGTCACTTATTCTGATGAAAAGGATAGTGGGCGTGGCAGGTGAGTTCAGACAAATGCTATGGAGCCAGTGGTCCTTCATGAAGAGCTGAAGAGTGAGAAGAAAGATCAGGAAGGAACACAAGGGGGTGGGAGGAGGGCTGAGGTGGTAATGAGGTCACCTAGTCATCTTCTTGCTACAGACCAGCCCCTTGGGGTATTTCTCTTCCTCCTGGAAATCTCTAAGAAACAGAGCCTTTGTTTTCAGGACAGGAAGCCAGTCCAGGCTCAGACAACACGAAGCAGAGCAGGTGCTCCAAGAATATGGTCAGAAGTACATCTTGGGGCAGATGAATGCAAGGTGTAGAAGGCAGTGGTAAATTCCAGGTCCCAGGAGACAGCCTGACCCCAGGCTGCTCCACTACTGGTGTAAATAATCCACATAAAATGGACCATCATTCCCACAGTAGGTGAATAAACGAAGTCATCTGCATAGAGGGTTATTCTTCCCTCTAATCAGCTGGTTGGCTTTTTCTTTAATTCTGCTTCTTAAAATTTGCTCTTTCGGAGGCAGGCTGGAGTACTGGCGGCCAGGCTGCGGTGATGAAAACAGTAGTGCCAGGGTGCCACCTACTGGCAAGACTACTACAAGGGCTGGGAGGCAGGGGCTGATCAGAAGGGAGCGACACCCCGGCCCCAAACTCTGGGATCATTAACTGTATCCTGACACTTTTTAAAATGTGTAGTCATGTCCAGGACAAAACTTGACCCAAACGAAAACTGACTTTGTGCTAAGAGCTGGGTTTAAAAACAATCTAATTTCATTTTCCCTTAAGAGGTTATTTATTTTTTTTTATCCATTCAGCCAGTCTTTGTCTTTTGGTTGGGGCATTCAACCCATTTACGTTTAAGGTAATTATTGATTAGTGTGATCTCGTTGGAGAGCTGGTTTGGTGGTGCTGAATTCTCTCAGCTTTTGCTTGTCTGTAAAGCTTTTTATTTCTCCCTCATATTTGAATGAGATCCTTGCCCGGTACAGTAATCTGGGCTGTAGGTTATTTTCTTTCATCACTTTAAGTATGTCTTGCCATTCCCTCCTGGCCTGAAGAGTTTCTATTGAAATATCAGCTGTTATCCTTATGGGAATCCCCTTATGTTTTATTTGTTGTTTTTCCCTTGCTGCTTTTAATATTTGTTCTTTGTGTTTGATCTTTGTTAATTTGATTAATATGTGTCTTGGGGTGTTTCGCCTTGGGTTTATTCTGTTTGGGACTCTCTGGGTTTCTTGGACTTGGGTGATTATTTCCTTCCCTATTTTAGGGAAGTTTTCAACTATTATCTCATCAAGTGTTTTCTCATGGTCTTTCTTTTTGTCTTCTCCTTCTGAGACTCCTATAATTCGAATCTTGGGGCATTTAACATTGTCCCAGAGGTCTCTGAGATTGTCCTCATTTCTTTTAATTCGTTTTTCTTTTTTCCTTTTTTCCTGGAGAAATATACCATGTTCATGGATCAGCAGAATCAATATAGTGAAAATGAGTATACTACCCAAAGCAATCTACAGATTCAATGCAATTCCTATCAAGCTACCAGCAGTATTTTTCACAGAGCTAGAACAAATAATTTTGCAATTTGTATGGAAATGCAAAAAACCTCGAATAGCCAAAGCAGTCTTGAGAAGGAAGACTGGAACTGGAGGAATCAACCTGCCTGACTTCAGGCTATACTTCAAAGCCACAGTCATCAAGACAGTATGGTACTGGCACAAAGATAGAAATATGGGTCAATGGAACAAAATAGAAAGCCCAGAGATAAATCCACACACCTATTGACACCTTATCTTCGATAAAGGAGGCAAAAATATACAAATATACAATGGATTAAACACAGTCTCTTTAACAAGTGGTGCTGGGAAAACTGGTCAACCACTTGTAAAAGAATGAAACTAGATCACTTTCTAACACCATACACAAAAATAAACTCAAAATGAATTAAAGATCTAAACGTAAGACCAGAAACTATAAAATTCCTAGAGGAGAACATAGGCAAAACACTCTCCGACATAAATCACAGCAGGATCCTCTATGACCCACCTCCCCGAATATTGGAAATAAAAGCAAAAATAAACAAATGGGATCTAATTAAAACTAAAAGCTTCTGCACAACAAAGGAAACTATAAGCAATGTGAAAAGACAGCCTTCGGAATGGGAGAAAATAATAGCAAATGCAGCAACTGACAAATAATTAATCTCAAAAATATACAAGCAACTCCTGCAGCTCAATTCCAGAAAAACAAACGACCCAATCAAAAAATGGGCCAAAGAACCAAACAGACATTTCTCCAAAGAAGACATACAGATGGCTAACAAACACATGAAAAGATGCTCAACATCACTCATTATCAGAGAAATGCAAATCAAGACCACAATGAGGTACCATTTCACACTGGTCAGAATGGCTGTGATCCAAAAGTCTACAAGCAATAAATGCTGGAGAAGGTATGGAGAAAAGGGAACCCTCTTACACTGTTGGTGGGGATGCAAACTAGTACAGCCACTATGGAGAACAGTGTGGAGATTCCTTAAAAAACTGGAAATAGAACTTCTTATGACCCAGCAATCCCACTGCTGGGCATACACGCTGAGGAAACCAGAACTGAAAGAGACATGTGTACCCCAACGTTCATTGCAACACTGTTTATAATAGCCAGGACATGGAAGCAACCTAGATGTCCATCAGCAGATGAATGGATAAGAAAGCTGTGGTACATATTCACAATGGAGTACTACTCAGCCATTAAAAAGAATATATTTGAATCAGTTCTAATGAGGTGGATGAAACTGGAGCCGATTATACAGAGTGAAGCAAGCCAGAAAACACCAATACAGCATACTAACACATATATATGGAATTTAAAAAAAGAAGAAAAAAAAGAGGTTATTTATTTTTTTAAATTTTATTGAAGTCTACTTGATTTAAAATATTGTGTTAATTTCTGTTGTAGAGCCAAGTGAAAAGTCATATATATATATATTCTTTTTCATATTCTTTTCTATTATGGTTTATCACAGGATGTTGAATATAGTGCTGTGCTATACAGCAGGATCTTGTTGCTTGTCAATCCTGTTATACTGGTTTGCATCTGCTAACCACAAGCTCCCAGTATTTCCCTCCCTCACCCCCTCTTCTAAGAGGTTTTGAAATGCCATCCTTCATTGGATTAGGAATTTGGGATTAGCAGAGGCAAACTATTACATAGAGAATATGGATAAACAAGGTCTAGCTGTAGAACACAGGAAACTGTGATGAACCACAATGAAAAAGAATAAGTAAATAAATAACTGAATCACTTTGCTGTATGGCAGAAATTAACACTGCATTGTAAAGCAACTGTACTTCAACAAAATAAGTTTAAAAGATAAAATAAATGCCATCCTCCCTAAGAAAAGACTGCCTTTTCAATATCATAGTTGGTACATACAAAAGCTATGTTATTAAGGAGGAGTTATGGTTTTATCTGTGAAGCCATAACCCCACCCAACCCCTAAAAACTTCAAATGTCATCATGTGAAAATGAGTAAATAGTGTTAATTGTATAATCACAACTCCATGTAACATCATGAGTGAATCTCAGCATAATGTTGTTTTGTGTTTTTATTTCTAAAAGCAAGTAGGCTCTGGAAGTCTACAGTGTATGACACCTTTTTTGGTAAAGCTCATGACCATCAGCTCTTCCTCACCCAGTCTAGGGGCAGGAGTCATGGAGCCTTTCAAAAATCTGATGAAGGAATCAGCCTTCTTCAAAGGAAAAAAACACACAGGCACAAGCAACATATCTCACAGGGTTTCAGGAGGTTCATGACTTCCATTAAGTCTCACTCTAAATCTGCCATGTAAACAACTCAATAATGAACATTTCTATAGTAGAAATTTTATTTCCATTCATAAAATATATCACTAAATAGCTGAAAAAGTTACATATTATTTTAAAACAGATTTAAAAAATCATATTAGCTTTTCCTTAGCAAAATGCTTTTGTCTTCTGTATTTACAAGAGTATACTATACTTCAGGTAGACAATTTTCACTCAAGCCAGCCTGGGAAGGCCTTTGGATGAAGGTAGATGCTTCAGTAACGTTACAGCTCTTCTTGCCTTGTGCAAAGGATGACTGGATTTTACAAAAGTCCCTTTGGAAACAAGAGTAAATACAGAGAGCTTCTAGAGAAAAGTCCAGCAAAGCAGCAGTTGAGAATATATTTTCACTTAGTGATGAAATTAATCTTATTTTGGTAATCTATACAACCTATTTAAGGTAGGCAGAGGGGATGAGGTCCTTAAGACTAAATCGTTTCTCTAGGAATCTTCAGTGTGAACCTGAGGAGAGGGTAGCCCCAAGTTCACCTCTCTGCTGTAAGGTCGCCTGTTTTGGTAAACAGAAGGACGCTCTGAAACACGGCCATCCATGTTCTGATACATCTGTGTGTGGGAAAGAGATGGACATATATCACTACCTAACAACTAAGACTGCCGAGTCACATGCCTACATTGCAAATTGTTACTTGCTTTCATTACATATAGATCATAGAGAATAGTCTACATATTAATGGACAAAGCAAATGTGGTCCTTTTATTAAGGGAGAAATCAAGTCATAGTCAAATATTTTATTTCATTATTGCTTCTTCTCTTAGATATAGAATCTCAATCTAGAAATGCTAACGCTGTGCAGAAAAACCATAAAAGAGAAAGGCCATTTGTATAAAGAATAGATAAACAACAAGGTCCTACCTGTACAGAACAGGGCACTATATTCAATATCTATGATTAAGCCAAAATGGAAAAGAAAATGAAGAATGCATATATATGTATACCTCAATCACCTTGCTGCACAGCAGAAATTAACCCAGTGTTGTAAATCAGCTATATTTCAAATCAAATAAATTTTTTTAAAAAGAGAAAGTCCCCCAAAGAGATCTGTTCTTTATAAAATAAATACGGAGAACAGATTTCTTGGTTTTCACTTGAGAGTTTAGTGACTTTAAAATTTTTGTTCAAATGAAAACAGCTCCACTTTTTTGTCTCACTGTAACGTTAATACACATTCATACAGATAAACTAAGCAATCGTTGGTCAGTCGCTAAGTTGTGTCCGACTCTTTGTGAACCCATGGACTGCAGCACACCAGGCTTCCCTGTCTTTCATTACCTCCAGGAGTTTGCTTAGACTCATGTCCATTGAGTTGGTGATGCTATCTAACCATCTCATCCTTTGCCACCCCTTACCCCTTTCTCCTTTTGCCTTCTGAGTGATATAGACAGATACATGGACGAAAAAAAAGCTGAAATCACCATTACAGTAGATAGCTGTTCAAACACAATTTTGTCTCAGGAGGCTCGGACAGCAGATTCTGTTGTAGATCCTTGTTAAAAATTACTAATATGTCCTTCCTATGTTATATGTGTTACATCTTTTCACTGTTTACTACACATGGGCACTTCTCATCTTTTTAATGGCAGCCTAGGGTTTCACGGTACTCATGTACCATAGTTAAGCTTTTGATGAACTGGTCCTAGCCGACCAACTGAAAAGTGCACACATGACCTTGTCTGTCTTTGGGCTAAATTGTTGTTTAGTTGCTAAGTTGTGTCTGACTCTTTTGCGACCCCATGGACTATAGCCCGCCAGGCTCCTCTGTCCATAGGATTTCCCAGGCAAGAATACTGCAGTGGGTTGCCATTTCCTGCTCTAGGTGATCTTCCCGACTCAGGGCTGGAACCTGTGTCTCCTGCATTGGCAGGCAGATTCTTTACCACTGAGCCACCTGGGAAGCCCAGGCTCCCAGAACTCCAGGCCTGTGTTCTTTATTACCTGATTGAGTTGTACAATTATTCCATGTGAAGGCTTGCTGTCGAGTTAGGAAAGCTCAGTGCCGTCTGGAGACAGGGATTACGTTCTATTTTCTGGTCTCGTCCTCTGCACTGGTCACATAAAAGCACTTAACTTCTTAATCAATTGATCGAAATTTTCAGGAAAAGCCTTTTTAAATATTTTCCCCTTAAAACACTTGTCCACAAGCATATCTAACCCCATATAACTTTTAAGGAGTGATCAAGACCAATTGTGATGAGGAAGGCAGCTTGGTAACTAAATTTAGTGCTTAGCAAATCAGCCATGAGAGTTCTGAGTGGTGGAGTTCTTTCCTTCCTAAGGATGTTTTATGAAATACTGTACTGCTACCTACCGCTTCTTCTGCATCTGCCAGCTGACACCCTAAAAATGAAGTCAGGTTAGGGAAGGATGGCCGTTTCCTGGAGTCAAAAGCCCAGCAGGATTGCATTATAAAGTATCTGCAAAGACAACAGAATAGGAGCAAGACAGGAAATCTGAATGAAGCAAAATGGGTGACTTTCCACTTAAAGCACCATTTACTACTGCGAAGCAACGTGTTTATGGCATTTGTCCTAAGGCAAGTACTGTCCTAGACTTAGAACTCGTATCAGAAAGGACAAACTAGATGATGCCTTTGGACAATACAGTGTGGATCAGAATTCAGAAGGGTCCCTCAAGTAAAAACTGAAACCCAGAAAAAGGTTCAATTGTGTTCAGAAATTCCTGAAACCAAAAGGAAGAATTTCTTTTTCTTTTTTTAAAGGAACCACGGGAACTTCATGCTAAGGAGTTTTACTTTTTTTTTCTCATGCGCTGGGAACTAGACAGATTTCTGATTTCATTGTCAGAAATCAGAAATTGTCTGATTTCATTTCTGATTTCTGATTTCAGCCACTTTTCAGTCCAACCTGTACAATCAGAAATTGTACAGACTAATGTGTTACAGTATTAATTTGACAGTGAGAAACGTCCCCTTGGGAAATAAGATTTTCTCAGGGAGGCAGTAACAGTGCACTTAGGGAGAGGGCACTGATTTCAGCCACTTTTCAGTCCAACCTGTACTTACATTTCTTCTGTGGCATAAAATGGCTGGTCCATCTTGAACCCACTCTGGATGAGTTTGTAGAAGTTAGCATCAGCCGGAATCCCGGGGTAAGGATTGACACCTGGAAAAACAGGAGGGCATATGACCACCCGCTCACCCTTCATTTCTTTATCATTTATTCAATCAGCAAACACACGGATCCTCGCTTCCTGGACCAGGACTGCGAGGTGCTGGGCTCCTGGCAGAAGGCATGTTCCTGCTTGAGAGCAGGTTATAGGACAGACAGACAGACACCAGCGATAAACATAAAGGGGCTCAGGCTGCAACAGAAGTAAGACTGGGGGTGCTCTGGGAAGGGGCGTTTCCTCCACCCTTTGAAATAGGAGTAGGGGAGGGGTACAGAGGGCACAGAATGCAGAAGCCCAGGGAACTGCGAGTCTTACCAAGCGAGAATATTTCCCAGAGTAATATTCCGTACGACCAGACATCGCTTTTAATTGTGTAGATACCCTCAAACAAGCTTTCAGGAGCCATCCACTTCACAGGCAGACGGGCCTGCATAAAACCCAAGCAGAGGTCGATGGTGAATTTTCCACGAATAAACATCCCTTCTTTCCTCCAGTTAGTGAGATGATCACCTTTGTTTTCTCCCTAGTGTTAGTCACTCTGGCCTGTCTGACTGTTTGCAACCCCATGGACTGTAGCCCGCCAGGCTTCTCTGTCCACGGGACTCTCCAGGCAAGAATGCTGGAATGGGTTTTGCCATGCCTGCCTCCAGGGGATCTTCCTGACCCAGGGATCCAACCTACATCTCCAGCATGGAAGTCCATTCTCTCCCTAAGTAAAAGTGAAAGTGAAGTCGCTCAGTCGTGTCCGACTCTTTGGAGACCCCATGGACTGTAGCCTATCAAGTTCCTCCGTCCATGGGATTTTCCAGGCAAGAGTGCTGAAGTGAATTGCCATTTCCTTCTCCAGGGGATCTTCCTGACCCAGGAATCGAACCTGGGTCTCCCGCATTGCAGGCAGATGCTTTACCGTCTGAGCCACCAGGGAAGCTCTTCTCTCCCTAAGGGCACTCTTACTGCCTCCCTGAGAAAATCTTATTTTCCAAGGGGATGTTTCTCACTGTCAAATTAATACTGTAACACATTAGCCTTAGACAAACAAACTTTTTATTTCTTTAAAACTCAAGCTTGCATTTGGGTTTGGTAAGTTTCCAGTAGACTTTCCCTCCCTCATCCCCGCCTCCCTCCCCTCCCCCTCCCCCCAGTGAGGAGCAGTCACTTCCCCATAGGTAAGTGGATGCTGGTGAGTTAGTGGGATATTTTGTCAAAGCATTTCTTGGAAGAACTTTAGTGGAAATCGCATCCACAGGAATGTGGTGAGGAAGCACACAACATGGCTTCCAGAAATGACACCAGGTGGCGTCTGTGGCTTCAGTCACTCCCAGTAGCTTGAAAGCAGAGTTTCAAATGCATGTAGCCTCAGATTAGAATCAAGACACAGGGACAGATAGGTTCCTGGGGCTGAGAGTTTTGAAGCGTTCTCCGTTTCATGGATTGAGAACACTTCACTGAGCACGTTTAATCTGCCAAGTAAAATCAAAGCTCGAGAAAGAAACCCTGTTTTAAATCCTTTTCAAAAGGATGAGCTGGGAGAATCAAGCTGGCCAGTCTGGTTCTTTTGATTCATTAAAGGAATTAATTGTGGTTCCAAATGGAATTGGCTTTCCTGCTTAAGAAACCACCAGCTAGGAGGGTGACGACTTCAAAGCCATTAGTTCATCCTATTTATGACTGCAGGTACAATAAGGGAGGCACAGATCCAAACTCAGCTGAGTGTCTGATTCTAGTGGGAACACAGTTTAATTTGATTTGTAACCTTTATTGTATGTTTACCCTCCACAGACCCTTTCTTCCCTGTTGGTTTTGTTAGTTTATTCCCACAGTGCTACGAGGTAAATGAGTAATCCTCATGGGAAACACTGAATCACTGTGGTTGTGCACAGACTGTGGCTTAGACCATTCACGATCTAACCCGTGTGCTGTGCGATATTCAGCAAGTGACGTTTCTGTGCCCGTCTCCTCAACCACAAACGGGTACTTTGAGGACTGAGTCAATACCCAGAATACTTAGCATAGCACTTAGCACCCGGTAACCACAATACCAGCATTTGTTGTCATTATTCTTACTTCAAGAGTAGGGACAATAAAGCAGATAGAAATCATAAAAATGAATAGCCAGAAAGAAGAGGAGCTGAAATCCAGGTATTGTAATTCTTAAAAACCATATTCGTTCAGCTATACACAATTTCATCATCTTTTAGGAGTACTTTTAGGAGTTCTCTTATAAGTAACATACCTGTCCTCAGTTTTTTAACAAGCAGATTCAGTAATGTTTTGGCTTCCCAGGTGAGTCTGTGGTAAAGAACCTGCCTGCAGGAGAATTGAACCACCTGAGGGTTCAGTCCCTGTGTTGGGAAGATCCCCTGGGAGAGGAAATGGGAACCCACTCCAGCATCCTTGCCTGGAAAATCCCATGGACAGAAGAGCCTGGTGGGTGGGCCTCAGTTCATGGGGGTCGCAATCAGACACGAGTGAGCATACAAACGCAAACATCAGTGATGTCTTAGATATCCTTGCATAACAGTAACAGGATGTCAAATATTCGGCAACTAACATTTGATTTAAACACTGTTCCTTTTTAAAATGTACATTTAATGTTTAATTTATATGTATTGTAAATGCTGTCTTGTAATGATTACCTATTCTCATGATCGAAAGTATAACACAATTGTCACTTTATAGCTAAAGGAAATGAAATGAGTACAAGTAACAAGATTTTTTTTTTTTTAATGTGGACTGCCCTCTAAGGCCCTAATTGATAGGGGTGATGCCATTTTGTTCAACTTTTGTTACAGATGGAATAGTCCCTGATGCTGCAGAAAAACCTTCGAAGCATAAGGAAGTAGACTGCTGGGGGAAGTTTTCGGAAGTTATCATAAATCACAAACGCACTACTGTGAGTGCAGATATTTAGATTAGCAATGACAAAACAAAATGTAGAGCACAGGGAACTATACTTGTGATAAACCATGATGGAAAAGAATATGAAAAAGAATGTATGTATACACATATATATGCATAACTGAGTCACTTTGCTGTACAGTAACACAACATTATAATTCTACTATATTTCAATATAGTACAGCAAAGTGGTTCAGTTAGGCATATACATATGCGTATATATACATTCTTTTTCATATTCTTTTCCATCATATTTCAATAAAAAAGAATAAAATTATATTAAGTAAAATAAAACTCCCCCCAAAACAGGATAAAACTACATAAGAAACAGGAATCTCACATTTCCCCTGATGACGTAGTTGGAATCACTCATAATATCCCGAGCCAGCCCAAAATCAGCGATCTTCGCCACTTTCCCGTGGGTCACCAGGACATTCCTGGCTGCCAGGTCTCTGTGAAGACACTAGAAAGAACGAGATGGGAGTATGATTTACCGGGTTGTATGTTTTCACAGAGGACAATCTTTCCTATCATTTCAAGTTCAGTAGGAGTTACAGAGGGCTTCCCTGATGGCTCAGATGGTAAAGAATCTGCCTGCAGTGCAAGAGCTGCGGGAGACGTGGGTTCAATCCTCAGGCTGGGAAGATACTTTGGAGGAGGAAATGGCAACCCACTCCAGTTTTCTTGCCTGGAGAATCCCAGGGACAGAGGAGCCTGGTGGGCTGCTGTCTATGGGGTCCACACAGAGTCGGACACAACTGATGCAACTAAGCATCTTATCTTTACTGAGTCCTGAGCAATCATCACAATGGGTTTGCACATCACACAGTGTTTGCACAAGTCAGCTGTTGTGGCTGCAGCCACTGGTGCTCCTTGGGGAACATTCCCAGAGGCCAAGGGGCCAGATTCTGAGAAAGCAGGTCAAGCAAACCAGGTGCACGTCTGGCTGTAAATGAGAGACACAGCAGCCCGGCCTCTGCTGGGCTCCAAAAGGGGTGCAGGAGCTTCTGGCAGAGACAAGCATGTTTCTCCTGACTGGAATGGAAAATAGCTTGGACAATAAAATGGCATAATATATTTTTTAAAATTCAGGAAAAATACTAGAAGTTTGAAAAGGTTGACTGAAATGGAATGAGAAGCAGCCCTGGGCTTCCCTGGTGGCTCAATGGTAAAGAATCTGCCTGCCAGGACTTTCCTGGTTGTCCAGTGGCTAAAAGGGTCCCCAAGGCAGGGGACCCATGTTCGAGCCCTGGTCAGGGAACTAGATCCCACATGCTGCAACTAAATATCTTGCACGCTGCATCAAAGATGCTGCTTATCACAACCAAGACCTGGCACACTCAAATAAGTAAAAAAAAAAAAAAAAAGAAAGAAAAAAAGAATCCACCTGCCAATGCAGGGGACACAGGTTCAATCCCTGATCTGGGAGCAACTAAGCCCCAGTGTCACAACTATTGAGCCTGTACTCTAGAGCCTGGGAGCCACAACTACTAAAAAATTAATTTTTTTTTCTCCAAAATATTACAAAATAAAATCTCTGCCAGCCCCAGCATGAACTCTGTTCAGAGAATCTTTTCTGCACGGCCTCTCCATCCTTGGGTCTGACATGCCTGTCTCTCCCCTGGGTTCCCAGAACTTAACTGAACATAGTATTTATCTCAGTCTAGTAGCATCTCTGCTTTCTTTTTCTCCCCATCAGAGATAAGACCTGCCTCTGTATCTTGGCACCTGTCATGGTGCCTGGCACCGGTCAGCAGGCAATGCAGGATGGATTCACGCAGCCGCGGAGGAAACCAAGGGGCAGCCAGAGAAGTAGGGAGGAAACAAAGGGAAGAGAGTGACTCAGAGGGACCTGCCTAGAGGGAAAACAGGGTAGAGAGTTCCAAAAAAGCAGATATGCTGCAAACATTCTTATTAAAACAAGCCCAGGGGGGTAAAAGGCAGTGCCCCTTGACCTCCAATTGTGAGTAGTTTGAATATTTACCTAACAACAGGCAACCGGGTCCCACAACAGGTCCAGCAACCGGGCTGGACCATCTAGGGAGATGCCATCAGCGTGTGTAAAGAAACTGGTGAAAGCGCTATTGCAGATGCAGACGTGAGAAAGGGACTGACTCAGCAGCACGCTGTGAAGACAGGAGAGGAATATGTCCCGGGATGAGGGGTAGGGAAGGATTAGGAGACAGCGATTATTTTAACTATAGAGCAGGGATGCCCAACGTTGGAAAAGCAAAGCAGGGACATCAACATATATTTATTGGGTTGGCCAAAAAGTCTATTTGGATTTTTCCTTTACGTCCTATGGAAAAAACCTGAACGAACTTTTGGGCCAACCCAATACTTTCAACATCCACAAAAGAAAAAAAAAATCTTAGGGTTCTAATTGGGGTTAACTAGAATTAATCTGGAGAGAACTGACTTTTAAACATAGAATCCTCTATGAACAAACAGAACTCATTATTCAGGTCTCCCTTTTTGCTCTTTAAGCGAGTTTCACACATTTCTTCATGTAGATCTTACATGTTTCTTGTTTATTTCAACCTGTTTCATAGTTTGGTTGTTCTTGAGAATAGAAATTTTTCCTGTCCTTCAAAGCTACTGATTTATTCCAGGTTCATCTTTTTCTTAAACCTGGGATATAGTCGACGTAATACATTATATTAGAGACAGCAAATTTTTTAAATTTTCATTTATTTATTTATGAAATTTTTTGGCCACTCCACCTGGCATGTGGGATTAGTTCCCTGACCAGGGATCGAACCTGAATCCCCTGTGGTGGAAGTGTGGAGTCTTAACCACTGGACCACCAGGGAAGTCCCTGAGACAGCACATTATTAAAGAAAGAAAGAAAGAAAAAAGTTGAAATTATTCTCTTCAAATTCAGGGAGAAAAGAGGCGAGTGCAAAGGAGACTAGGAGACACAAAAGGAAAAGGTAGTGGGGGAGGAAGAAGTTGGAGAAATAAAGAGAAAGTAAGATGGTAAGAAACAGGAGAGGAAGTAGCCAGACAAGTGGCTTACAGGTCGGCTTACAGGCAGCAGATATTTGACATGTCAGAGAAAGGGCAGGGCTGCAAGACTACTATAGAAAGAGTGCAAAATTAGGGTAGAGTCCCTGGAATGAGGAGGCTCTGAGGTGTCTGTAGCAGCCCCAGTGGATTAGCAGGCTCTCATAGCAGACATGGGTGGCCGGCCTGGCCAACAAGGCCCCCAGGATCTGAACCTCCACTCATCCCCTGGGTCAAATGCAGGACACAAGCTGAACAACCTTCAGTGACTGTCTTGGCCACGACTATAAGTGGCATTGAGGTGGGATTCCTGAGGACCTCCTGTCTGGAAGTTTCGGGGACTTTGGGCAGCCTGAGAGGCTTGGGATAGCCATCATGGAATAAGGGATCCTGGACCTTTATACTATAATTAGCCAAGAGCCCCGGTAACATTTTAGGTGACTCCAACAGTGAACAGGAGGGAAAGACAGACTTGAAGGGCTGCAAGTTAAAATAAACAAGAAAAAAAAAAAACAAAACCAACCAGCACCTCTTCTTCCAAATTATCTTTTTGTTGTTGTGAGTTTTGCCTTTAAAAAGGAGCTTACCGACTTAAATTCCAGAAATTCCATTCCTTTGGCCACTTGATATGCAAAGCAAAGTAGATCTTCAAAGGTCAGTACATTCAGGTCTTCTTCTTCCTCCAGCCTTTTTTGGTTTTCGTATTCAATTTCATCTGTAAAATAGAACTGGTCCTCATTTTTGCCAAAATGCAAAGAAGCTACCTTATGGAAGGGGGGAAGGGCACAATAGGGGGAGGGGATTTAAAAGTACAAACTATTATGTATAAAATAAGCTACAAGGATAAATTGCACAACACAAGAAATATAGCTGATATTATATAATGAATATAAATGGAGCAGAACCTTTAAAAATTGTGAAGCACCATATTGTACATCTGTACAACATATATTGTAACTTATATAATATTGTACATCAGCCATACTTCAAAAAAAAAAGTTACTTTATAAATCTCTGTGAGCACCTCGTGTACAAATGCAGCTGTTATATCATTTTTCTGGTGGCACCAGGGTTAACCTATTTATGCAGAGTACTATGAAGCCTAGGAGGCTTCCCAGGCAGCTCAGTGGTGAAGAATCCTCCTGCCAATAGAGGACACATCAGTTTGATCCTCACTTTTTGGCTGAATGACTTTGAACAGCTGAGCCACAATTTTCTCATGTGTAAAAGGAGGCTAATCAAACCTCCCTCATTGGACTCTTAGAAGGATTGACTGGAAGAACATTAAATGCACAAACAGTTCATAAAATGAACTGATAATTGGTCTTTCTTTTCCCAATGTGGCAAAAATACCTAGTGCAAAAGAAAAGCATCTAGGACTTCCAGATCCCCTAGAAGATGAAGTGGCAACCCATTCCAGTATCCTTAGCAGGATAATTCTGTGGACAGAAGAGCCTGGGGGGCTAGAGTCCACGGGGTCGCAGAGAGTGAAACCCGACTGAGCATGCACGCATCCGCATACATGCAGCCTAGGCAGAGTCACCTAAACAGTCTCTTTGATTAGAGGAGTGAATTCTCCAGCTCTTGGGTGATGAATCAGAGGTCTCAGATGCTCTTCTCTCTCTCTCTCTTTTTTTTTTTTTTTGGCGGCACCACATGGCTTGGGGGATCTTAGTTCTCCGACCAGGGATTGAACTCAGGCCCCCTGCATTGGAAGCACAAAGTCTTAACCTCTGGACCGCCAGGGAAGTCTCAGATGCCCTTCTTTTGAGCTGGGTAGTTTTCCCACTTTGGGAAAAGAATGACTAATTATCTACCACATATTATGAACTGTTTGTGCATTTAATGTTCTTCTAGTCAATTCTGCTAAGAGTCCAATGAAGAAAGTTTGATTAGCCCCCTTTTACAAGTGAGAAAACTGTGGCTCAGCTGTTCAAAGTCATCCAGCCAGAAAGCGGGGGAACCCGGGGCTTAACCTGACTTCCATCTGACTCCAGAACTCATCCTTGCTTCCACTTACTAGGAAATAAGTGGCTCTAATTAATTTATGACTTTTAAAAAGAATAACCTGACTGATCAAATAAAACAGCCCTTATGTTTATTAGCTGAAACACTGACATAAAATTCATAATACATACATTGATGGTTTTTCACTACCTTTAAGCAAATATGCATTACTGAAGTCTATAGATGATATTAGCAAAGAAAAACATGCTTTTGCATTTTCGCACCTTTAAAAAATATAATAGTAAACACAGAACTTTTGCATCTGTTTCTATTTGGAAGCACTGTTTAGAATAAAATATTACCTTCAGACTGAAATGAATTCCCACTGAACCCTGAGATAGGATCTGAGTCCGGGTGTATTTGAACTTCTCTTGAACCCGGCATACTATTTAAAAAAAAGAAAAGTTATATCATTATTTATGTTCTTCTGAGTAGAGATTTTATTTTAAAATATACAATTCATCAAATAAATGAATTCCAATTACAAATGGGGTTTTAAATTAAAAGCATAGCATCAACATGTCCTTTTCTTGTGTGTGGACATTAAAAACATCTGTGTAATTGAGCTTGTCCATCAAACTAGGTTAAGAGTGATTCCCATTCTCTGTTTGGAATATTCTGGTTCAAAGAGGACCTCACTCAGTTCTTCCCACAAGCCTACAAGCTGGGTGTCAAAGTCACATTTCATAAAAGAGAAATTAGGCTGGATGAGATAAATATGATTTGCTGAAATAACGAAGCTAATAAGGAGTGTGACTTTCCCTATAAAAGTCCATGTCATGCAAATCTTCTATAGAGAACTTTAAGTGTTTCATCATCGGGTTTTTTTTCTTTTCCAAGTTGGCCTTTGTGAAGCTCATTTCCTTTCCCTGTGAAATTAATAAGTAGTAACACTGAGAATCTCTGTTATGTATAATGTAGAACTCTTCACTGAGGAATTCTGTATGCATGATATACAATGATTCCACTTTTCCAGCCTAAGAGTTTACTCTAATTACAATGTCCATATCTTTACAAAATGGCTTAATGATTTCAGACCACAAATATTCCAAAAGTAATTGCTTCGTGTTTTTAATATCCAGTGACTGGAATGAATCGAAGGTGCTGAGTTGACCAACACAGTTGTCACTAACCAAAGGCTGTTGGTCACAGAACACAGATGACATTACAGAATTCTCTTGGTCTAAGAATATGAACTGAGAAACGAGCATAGAAGGGAATATTGTTGTGAATCATTAAGGGCAGCTGCACAAAGACATACCTGGGGTCTCCATGGGGTCCCCGGCTTCAGGATATTAGTCTGTCTCAGCGCTAGAAGGCCAGAGGCATGTGCAGAAACATACATGCCAAAAAAACAAGGAATCTCAAATGCACCCTCCATACATCCCCCCATAAAGTTAAAAGTCTTTAACAAATCCACCTCTAGAAAACAGGACAGCTTTCATGTAGGAGGGAAATAGAAATGCACTAGAGATTGAGGACCATTCTATCAGAGCACCTGTGAATTCACTCTGAGAAGGCTATTATTGAGCTACAACGTTCAAGTAATCAGCAAGAAATGTCTAAGGATGAGGATGAGCATTCTGCCAAACCTACAGCCTGTGGGGACCACGAACCACTCAGGAGCCCACGGATGGCAGAGCACAGAGATGAACATCACCCCGACTTTATTTTGCTCCCATCATTATGCCAATCAATCCATCCTAATTTTTCAAAATCCATTTTATGACTTTAGAGCTCTTTTGTGCAATACTCCTAGGACTTGCACTACTTTCTAGGAATATAACAGGGGTTTTGGGAGAGGCACTCTTTCTTCCTACCAATATCCATATGTCAACCAGGAGGCCTGACAGATTGAATTACACACCTTTCCTAAAACTGAATATGTGTCTAGGATGTGATTAGGGGAAAGTGGGCTGAAATCACTGGTTCAGCTACAGGGCCTGTACTGTAGGACAGGGGAAACCTCATTGTTCAAATCAGCAGGGAAACTATGGCAAACATAAATGACCTTCCTAGGTCTTAAAACACACAGACCACGCTGTGCTGGACAGTGGCCCTTAGAAACTGGCTGGTGGGGTGCATTTAACCATCATACTTTGTCTGTTCTGTAATATATTATTATAAGTCTCTTACCTGGAATTAGGGTGTGATTGGAAAGTGGGATAAAAACTGAAATTATGTTCCTTGAAAATCTCCGTCCACGTCCTGTGAAATTTTTCTCTTTTACTTCTTAGATAGTTGAGAAGGTCGCCGTAGCAACAGTATTCAAAAATCAAGTAAATTGGTCCTGAAATAGTGACGGTTTTAATTCCAGGTATATAAACACCGAATAGTTTTTTCAGACATCTGTGTAGCAGAAACCCCACTCTATGAGAACTTGGTGGGGAGAGGTGGGAGGACAATTCTCTCTGAACCTATCTCATCTTGGACTTTAAAGTCAATTTCAGTTTTTTGTCCAGACTCTTAGGAAAGCTGTCTCTTCTTGCCTTCCACTTTGGCTCAGCCAATAACCACTGGCACCCAGGATTCTCCAGTTTACAATGGATAATAATATGCTGCCTGCACTGGGACCACTTGGTAAATATATGCTGATTTGTGGTTTGCCTGAGGAGGGAGAAATATATCCCCAGTCACCTCTTCAAGGGCTTCCGAGGTGCTGCTAGTGGTAAAGAATCTGCCTGCTAATGCAGGAGAAAGCAAGAGATGTGGGTTTGATCCCTGGGTCAGGAAGATCCCCTAGAGGATGGCACAGCAACCCACTCCAGTATTCTTGCCTGGAGATCCCATGGACAGAGGAGCCTGGTGGGCTGCAGTGCACGGGGCTGCAAAGAGTCAGACCTGACTAAAGCGACTTAGCACGCACACACCTCTTAAATCCATTTTCTCCTTATTTCTGGCTGCTAACCCCAAAGGAGTGACGCTTGGGCACAGGGTTCGGGCACTTCCAGGCAGAAGGGAGAGAATCAGAGCATGGGCTCCACTGGATTCTCGAAGAATAGAGTTTGAAGGCCCTCCATGGCTGCACCTTATGTAAGCAGCCCAGTAGGGGCAGTGGCCAAGCTCTACAGCCAGGGAGAAGCACCTCCTGGGCAGATAGAGAGAGACACACAAAATGTGCTTGCGACTTTTTTTTTTTTTTTAACTTTTTTGCCATGTCACGCCACGAAGCTTGCAGAGTCTTAGTTCCCTGACCAGGAATTGAACCCTGGACACAGCAGTGAAAATGCCGCATCCTAACCACTGCTGGTCGTGGTGGTTCAGTGCCTAAGTCGTGTCCGACTCTTTGCGACCCCATGGATTCTAGCCTGCCAGGCTTCTCTGTCCATGGGATTCTCCAGGCAAGAATACTAGAGTGGGTTGCCATTTCCTGTTCCAGGGGATCTTCTTGACCAAGGGATAGAACCCGTGTCTCCTCCACTGCAGGCGGATTCTTTACCCAGGGAAGCCCCCTAATCACGGGATAGCCAGGGAACTCCTTTTAAGTAAGTTAGACTTCCATGACATTACCCAGTGAAGACTGGCATTGTCTACACTGATGCATCTAACCCTGAAGCACTATATGTCTAATCCCACTCGGGTTTGGGGGCCCACACTGTGACTGCGAAAAGGAGAGAAACAGGAGAATAAACACCATCTTTGTCTCCAGGCTAAAATGTTTTCTTCTAGGTGATCTGAGTGGGAACCGGTTACCTGACAGAGTGCACGCCCCCAGGAGATTCACGATATTCTCATGGCTGCCCAGGTGGGTCATCATTTTGAGTTCAGACATGAGAGCCTCTCTCTCCGAGCTGTCTGCTTTCTCTGTCAATGGCAGGGCATCACAGATGAAAAATGGAAGTAAAATAGGTATTTTAGATTATTTGATAAATTAAAATCTTCCTCTGTTCAGAGAAGATTTGCATAACAGTTTTAAAATACATTCAATAATACATACATTTTGAATAGTTAATATACTATGTTTTAAGGCAGAATTTCAAAGATTGCAGCATGAAAGTTGAATCAAATAATGTGCTTTTTCTACTGGACTTTCCTCTACCTACAACATAAAAACCTTTAGAATTGACCCTTAAATAAGAAAAGAAAAAAATAATAACACATGACTTTCCTCCACAGTAGAAGTTAATGAATATGCTGAAGGGAGAAGCATGCTTTTTTTTTTTTTTTGACTCTTGGTTTGTTGAAGTCATAGAGTGACAAGATGGGAATGTTAGCGAGGGTTCCAGCCTGTGATCCTGAGATCTAGAACCTTAAATTTGTCAGGAATCCAATGGTCAGGAGGTCATGCATGCTGCCTGAGTGTTCAGTTGCTAAGTTGGTTCCGACTCTTTGTGATCCTATGGACTGTAGCTCTCCAGGTTACTCTATCCATGGGATTTTCCAGCCAAGCACCCTGGAGCAGGTTGCTATTTCCTTTTTTGGGGTTTTTCCTCACCCAGGGATTGAACCCGCCAACCCATATCTCCTACATTGGCAGGCAGATTCTTTACCGCTGAGCCATCTGGGAAGCCTGGTGAGAATGTCCAAGAGGACCAATTCTCACCGACCAAGTTCTCAAGAAACTCCTTACTTGATAATGAGGACCATCACTGCTGACTAGGCTAGAATGTATTTACTACTTCCCCTGGAGAAAGGCTAGATAGTTTAGCAAATTTTACTTGGCATCTGGCTTAGAAATGTGGCATGGAGGTACTTATTGGTGAATTTAAAGATCTCCTGTCATTGAGGCCAATGTGCCCAGGTAGTCAGGACACCTTTCACTGCTGGGAGGGTGCTGGAGCCCTAGAGGCCAGGGCAGGGTCTCAGGATCTTACCCACCAGGCACCCACCCCTCCGTTTCTTTACATTCAGGGGAGATTTGATTGGCTATTTCTGGGTGTCATTGTTTCATCCTGGAAGATGCTAGCCTTTATGTGGCTTTTCCAGAGTTCCGGTACATCTACTTTGACTTGTGTAAGCTCTCAGAAGCATCCGGATTTCCAACCTCTTGGCCTAGGAGTGACATCCTTCTCTGAGTGCATCGGGACCCACTCTGCGTCCCATCTCCCACTGCCTCACATTGTACAAGGATTCGTGCCTTTCAGGTGTCCATGTCCTGTTCCTCATGACTCAAAGAACATACTTTACAACGACCCTAACTTTTTCAAAGTACTTTCGTATACCACCACCTGACTTTCATTCATTCATTCAACAAGTATTTATTGAATGCCTACTGGCTAGATGCATTCATTCAACAAGTATTTATTGAATGCCTACTAGGCAATGTGCCAGGACTTGGGGGAATAAATAGTAGAAAGACACAGCCCCTGTCTTCCTGGAGCTTAGAGCCTCCTTGAAAGGGGAGACAAGTAAATGAACTACAACATAGTGTTGTAAATGCCACATGGCACAAGCGAATCTATTTATGAAACAGAAGCAGACTCACAGACGTAAAGAACAGACTTGTGGTTGCCAAGGAGGAGGGGCGTGGGGGGAGAGGTGGCCTGGGAGTTTGAGGTTAGCAGATGCAAATTATTATCTGTAGGATGGATAAGCAACAAGGTCCTCCTGTATAGCAGAGGGAACTAAATTCAATATCCTGTGATAAACCATCATGGAAAAGAATATAAAAGATAATGTATACATATGTATAACTGAATCACTTTGCTGTATAGCAGAAACTAATACAACACTATAAATCAATTATACTTCAATAAAAATAAAAAATAAATGCCATGTGGAAAATGAATGTAGCATGCTGTCCCACACAAGAGGGACACCTAACTCAGACTTGGGGAGGGTGGGGAAGGGGATACTAAATGTTTATGCTGAGACCTGAGGGCACACAGGAGTTAACCAAGTGAATTCAGAGTGGGAAGGATGAGGAAGAAGTCCTGAAGTCACTGGATGGGCCAAGATCAAGAAAGAGGACCACATGGAAGCAACCTAAATGCCCATCAACAGAGGAATGGATAAAGATGAGGTACAATATTATAAAAATATTATAAAAAGGCATGAGACAGTGTCATTTGCAGAGACATGGACAGATCTAGAGACAGTCAAATAGTGAAGTAAGTCACAAAGAGAAAAACAAATATCATATAATATCACTTATATGTGAAACCTGGAAAAACAGTACAGGTGAATTTATTTGCAAAGCAGACACAGAGAACAAGCTTATAGATACCAAGGGGTGCTGGAGTAGGATGAACTGAGAGATTGGGATTGAAATATATATACTATTGACACTGTGTATAAAATAGATAACTAATGAGAACCTACTGTAGAGCACAGGGAACTCGACATAATGCTCTGCGGTGACCTAAATGGGAAGGAAATCTAAAAAAGAGGAAATATACATATATGTATAACTGACTCACTTTGCTGTACAGCAGAAACTAATACAACGTTGCAAAGCAACTATGTGTATGTGTGCGCTTAGTTGTATCTGACTGTTTTGCAACCTCATGGACTGTTGCCCACCAGCTCCTTCTGTCCATGAAATTCTCCAGGTAAGAATACTGGAGCAGGTTGCCATTTCCTACTCCAGGGTACCTTCCCGACTCAGGGATCAAACCCACGTCTCTTGCGTCTCCTGCATTGGCAGATGGATTTTTTCACCCCTGGGAAACCCCAAAGCAACTATACTCCAGTGAAATTTAAAAAAAGAAAAAGAAAGAGATAGAGGACAGCATTCAAAATATACAGATCTGCCCTTATGAGGCTTGCAGACTACTGGGGCAGCTAACACACTAGTTAAATAAATAAACAGCCATGTAATTATAGTTGTGATCAATTTTATGGGGGGTGGGGAAAGCCCACAGGGAGCTGGGTTACAGCATCTAGCAAGGAACTTGAGCTCATCTGGGGTGTGAGAGATGGCTTCCCAAAGGAAGTGGTATCTGAGCTGAGATCTACAGGAGCAGGCGGTGATGCCGTGAAAGGGGAAGGGGAAGGATGGATGTGCAAAGGCCCTGAGGTGGGAAGAGAACGGCACTCCAGAGGAACTGAGAGCTGCAAGGGAGAGGCGAGCTGCAGCCACATCGTGCTGGGCTGTGTGAACTGTGCAAGATGAAAGCAACTGGGAAGATTAAGTAGTAAATTTATGTGATCAGCTTTGCATATCAGAAGCATCACTTGGGCTTCAGAATCCAGAAGGAGGTAAGAGTGCTTATAGAGTAGCTTCTTGGAAGGCTGGTGCATCCATTCAGAAGAGACAGGCAGTAACAGAGGTTAAGAGAAAAGAGGATGGACTCAAGAGGCACCTGTAAGAAGCCTGATAGGAATAGTTACAATGAGGATGGTTTCTAGGATGAGTCAGTCCTAGGTTCCTGGTTGGCCCAATTGGGTGGCCTGTGGCCAGTCACTGGTACTTATAACCAATCCATGGGAGAGGACCCAAGGGCCAGGGTTGGAAGAGTCCACTTTGGATAGGCTGTCTTTGAGGGACTCTCGAGACATTCAGGCATGTGGACATAACCTGAAGCTTAGCAGGGAGATGCAATCGTGAGAACCACTGGTACACGGGATGAGGTCATGGGCGAGTAGAAACAGCCCTTGAGGGTGAGGAGTGGAAAGGAAAGTGGGACCCGGAGCAAGCCTTCAGGAACTCCACGTGAGAGATGGATGAGAAGATGAGGGAGCAGCCAAGGACAGTGCAGCAGTCAGAGGGTGGGAGGAAACCGGAAAAATACGGCGCCATGGAAAGTGAAGGAAGAGAGCACCTAAAGGTGGAGGGAACCGTCGTTCGCGCCAACTTGTGCTGAAAATTCAAGTTACGTGAGGACCGAAAAATGCCCACCATGAACTTGGTTCGTGGTGGGGCAGTGGAGGGTGAGGGGTCATGATCACTTAGAGCCAGCTGGGGGCGCTCTTGCTAAGTGAATGATGCTCACGGAGGCTGTTGGGGAGGGAAGGGTGAGAAATGAGTGGGGATACAGAAGGCACCGATTCCCTCTTCTACCCAGAGTTCATGTCACCATGTAAGACACACAGCTGCCTGTAGCAATGGTAACCCCAAAGCAGAAAAACACCTAAGCAGACAGAGGAGAAGAAGAGGAGGTGGACTTGAGTTTTACATTCATGACGTAGTGGACACCAACCCCAACACACTCCCTTTTAAGCTTTGAAGCCGGGCAAGCCGTACCCATAACCATGATGGAAAAGAGGAGGCGGCAGGCGGCACCTCCCCTCTTGGCGCGTCTCTGTACCTTTCAGCATCTTGACTGCGACCTGGATGGAGACCCCTGTCTTACTAATTCCGTAGGCGGTCGCATTCATCACTTTTCCAAAAGCACCCGACCCCAGGACCTTCCCTGCAAGACACGTGTGAGTGAGTGAGCATTCGCTGAGGATTTCCCTACAGGAAGGAAACAGGCGAAACATCCGATTCTTACCAAATTCCAAGTTTTCTCTCGGAAACTCCCATTTGAGATCGTACTCATATTCTCTGAAGTCAACGTAGAAGTACTCGTTATCCAGAGAGCCGGTCACCTGCACCATCTGTAGCTGGCTTTCGTAACGAAATTGCTTCCAAGAGGAAATAATGAGTCAGTTAGCCACAGGGCATCCTTCAGATACGGGACACAGTGACGGCTTTTTTTTTTTTAACCTTTGGTTTTACCTTTTTGTACTTGTGACAAATCAGCATGGTTAAAACGGCAATGAAGGGAAGACAGAGGCCAATTGTCGCATAGAATGAGATGTTGTCCTGGATGGAAGGGAAGGGCCCTGCAACGGAAAAGCATCCCGGAGCAGTGGGTGAGAATCCGGAGATGGCAGGCTTGCTACAACCTCTCACGTCCTGCCTGAGGGGCTGTTATTTGTGATGCTTACAAGCCCTCTACGCACAGAAGCCCACAGAAAAATCAGGCCATGTTCATATAAAGGACACTTCCCTCCCAGAAAATTTTAGATGATTCTAAACCCATTTTATTTATCTGGCCACACCCTGTGGCTTGTGGGATCTTAGTCCCCTGCCCAGGGATGGAACCCATGCCCCCTGCATTGATGCACAGAGTCTTAACCGCTGGTTGGTCAGGGAAATCCTCTGAGCCCAATTTTAAAAATCATTTACTAGGGGGTTTAACGATTACATCTATTTAAACCCATAGGATAGTCAAGCCAGATTAAAAAAAAAAAAAAGAAATCTGTCTACCATATATAAAATAAACAACACAGTCCTAGTCTATAGCACAGGGGACTATATTTAATATCTTGTAATAAACTATAATGGAAAAGAATCTGAAAAGTCACGCATGTGACTGAATCAAGAATGTTTTTCTACAAGACATAAAGTAGACAAACAACACAGTCCCACTATACAGCAAAGGGAACTATCAACATATTCTGTATTTTGTAATAAACTATAATGGAAAAGAATTTGAAAAAGAATGCACATATAAAACTGCATCACTTTGCTGTACACCCAAGACTAACACAACATTGTAAATCAACTATACCTCATTTTGAAAAAAAAAAAGAAACTTGTGTTCCCACAGTGAAGCTGTCATATGAATGTGGGGAAGTTAGTTTGGGGATGCTGGTGATTCTAAACCATTAGTGTAGGCGGCCAGGTTTCAGAATTGCTTAATTTCAGAGGGCTCTAAATATCAAACCAAAAATGATAAAACAGCAGGCTAAAAGGCAAATAAGGAGATTAACTGAAAGGGAAAGAGGTAAAGACTCCAAATTACTAAATCCATCTCCCTGGATCTGGATCTCTGTTTGTTATTGCTGTTGTTCAGTTGCTAAGTTACGTCCGACTCTTTGCAACCTCAGGGACTGTAACCCACCAGGCTCCTCTGTCCATGGGATTCTCCAGGCAAGAACTTGTGTTCTCCAGGTTGCCATTTCCTTCTCCAGGGGATCTTTCTGATCCAGGGATCAAACTCGAGACTCCTGCTTGGCACGCAGATTCCGTACCACTGAGTCACCAGGGTTGTCAGGGTAGATGCCCACTATACCAGGAGTTTGGGGTTCTACCCACATTACCTGAATTCATGAGTTACAGTAACATCAGTAGAAGTCACTCTGCCCTTAAACTACAGAACATGTATATACAGTGGGGATTCCTGCCTGACTCAAAAAGCCTTCTCATCTCACACACTGAATCTGCACTCTCTTGTAAAACTCGCCCAAATAAAAGCCAAAGACAGGGCCTAACTTCTAGCGGGGAATTCCTGAAAGTGGCTTGTTTCAATAGTGACTGCTGTCTACCTGGTGAGCTCAGAAGGATTGTCTCACAGGACGTGCCAAGGGCATTGTAGGCACAACACTTCACCAGGAACCCTTTGACGGCCTCACTCATGTTCAGCGTGCTGCTCGATATCCACTGTCCAAACACTTTCTTGTTGGCTTTTTTATTCCAGATTCCTTCTGTGATTTCTTCTGTGCAGCTGAAAATAAATGGCAGAGAAGTCAAAGGGGCATGACTGTCATCAGATTGGAAGTAAGGGTTTCTCTAATGAGGTCTGTAAGAGACACATCTATTATAGGTTATCAGAAACAATCTGTGATCATTGAGAATTATGATCGACTAGGAAGGTAAGCATTTGAAATGCTCTAGCGTTTCTTCTTAAACTGAATTCACGAGAAAGTGTCAGTACGTCAGAGAGAGTTTCATATTCTTCTAACACAAGAGAGGCCAAGGTCCTCATTACTTGGGGGACTTGTCTGAGCACTTCTTCCAGGTCCAAGATGGTATAGGGTACCCATCAGAGGAGCAAGAAGCCTGACTTGCAGATGCCTCAGCCAGCACTTGAGGTTTCCCTGTAGAAAACAAGAGGAAAAACAAGCTCATGGAGTAGTACACTTTTCAGAAAGGGTTTCAAAGTCAGGTTTATATAGGCTGCCCATGCACTGTAAGCAGTTGTGCTTCTTGGAGGCTGTCTCAGGCAGGACTCAAAGAGGGGGGTCCTTTCCCCTTGTCATGTCACCTTCAGTGCAGGCAGCCCTACCACCTCTCTGGGGAGCATACCCTGTCCATCACTAGACCCTTCCTGGAGAGAATGCAGGTATAGACTCTATCTAGTTGGTCACCCTAAAATGAGTCTTAGCTTCAGGAGAAGCATCAGCAGAAAAAGTCCAATGAAAGGTACTCTCCTCTTTTCATAGACCAAAGAAACAAAAATTATTAAAATGACTAAATGGCAGGTAGTATGACTTTTGGCCTTTTCTTAACATGATCTTTCAAAGTACTAAAACCAATAAAGTGACACACTAAAGCACCTTCAGAGAGGACATGGACTCAGCATCTTAACTTAAAAGGATGAGCCCACAAAGAGGTCTGTGTATCAACAGAGCCAGGAGATATGAAAGTACAATTTCAGAACACTTCCACAGGTCAAAACAGTTTCATCACACTCCTTCCCTAAGCCATTGCTTAGCTCTTTCTGGTCTGAGTTCATACATCATTAAGGAGTCACAAGAGTGAAATAAAATTTCTTGACTACTTCACTTCTGGTTTTTTTTTTTAATTTCGATTTATTTATTTTTAACTGGAGGATAACTGCTTCACAATATTGCGTTGGTTTCTGCCATACATCAGCATGAATCAGCTGTAGGTATACGTACGTCTCTTCCCTCTTGAACCTCCTCGCACCTCCCAACCCAACCCACCCCTGTAGATTGTCACAGAGCCCAGGTTTGAGCTCCCTGCCTTATATAGCAACCCCCCCCACCCCCGGCCATCTAATTTAATATGGTAATATATGTCTCCATGCTACTCTCTCCATTCATCCCACCCTCTTCACTTACTTCTTATATTCAGTGTGAACTCTTTTGTGAACTGGGCGTCATCATTTTCTGCATGGAAGATATACTGTCCTGGCTGGTGTTTATGGTTGCAAAACTTAGATATGCTGTTGGAAAAAGAGTTAAAGACAGACTTAGCCAGATTCTTTGAGGAGATGCTGAAATGAGTGATGGTGTGCTTGGGAAGAGTCTCCCTGGAGACACTTCAGTCTCTCAAGCTCAGTGGAGGTGGTGTCTTCACTTGCTACTCAAACTGTGGTCTACAAACAGGCAGCATCAGCCTCGGTATTATCTGGGAATTTGTTAGAAATACAAAGTCCCAACTCTGCCCCCCCGCCCCCCCCGCACCTACTGACTGAGAGTCTACGTTTTAAGGTGTCCTTGTGACTCACATGCACATTAAAGGTTGAGAAGCCCCTGATCCAGGCTGGGGCTCCTAAGAGAGACAAGAAAGTTCCAGCCACTATGGTTACATCCATTCCAGACTAGTCTGACTTCCCAGAAACATGGAAAAACCTTGGCGGGTGGCAGAGCCCATGACCCCTCAATCTCCTGAAAGGACAGCTGTCTGAAGTTGGTCCAAGGCAGGACCTATGACCAGCCCTTGACTCCCATAGTAATTAACAGCAACGAGGGCTCAGATCCACTGAGTTTGTCCAGAAATCTCTGGGTGGTATCAGCAGGCTCTAGTATCTACTTGGAGTGCTCATCCATCATAGCTACCAGGTATCTGGTATTGGGGATTACCCGTCATACCTACCAGGTACATCATACAGGGGATCAAGTTGGGCCAACTGATCAAGGACCCTGGAAAACAACCTAATTATTTAGACCTGATGGAGAAAGCAGGGAGGGGATGCCGTGGACTCCTAAGCAGGACAGGAAAGTGATGAACAGTATTTCAGTTGAGAGTGAAATGCAGCAGGAAAGTGTATGGGAGGGAAGTCTGGAAGTAGTTGTTCAAGTAACCCAGCAAGTCCTTCATTCATTCATGGATTCACTCATTTATTCTCCCATCAATGGCACAGCCTGTTTGTGGGAGGAATTCAGAATACAACAATCAGTCAGAAAAATCAGATTTTCTGATTTTTTGAAGGGTTCAAAGGCAGACAAGTAAATATGCAGCTACGGTGCAATGTGGGAAGTCGTAGGAGAGAAGTAAAAGGTCAGACTTGAGAGCTCAGAGTGTGAAAAGATGAGTGTTGTCGAAAGCAGGGAAAACGGGGAGGGAGCAGAAACAGAACCACGTGCTGGACCAGATGTGAAGATGAAGGCGAGACCAGAATCCCAGCTGATTCCCGAGTCGGACCATCCGCCTAGCAACCGCCAGAGCAGCTTCTGGGTACTGGTTTACCCGACGCCAAAGTTCTGCAACCTTAACTTGGAAGCTCAAAGGTAATTCTGACTGTGGACAGTGATGGGAGATTCCATTTCCTACCAAGTGAGCGAGCATCTAACAGGCTTTTTGTTTGCCTCGTTAATAAGAAGGCTGAAGAGGCAGAAAGGGGACTTTCTTATCTTGACCTACTTCGGGACAACAAGAAGGAAATGGTTGCTGCAGTGGGACATGATAGAAAGGTGAGGGGAAAGCCAAATTATAACTTTAGGGAGAAAAGTAAGCAACACTACACGCGACTCCCAGACTTTACGAAGGCAGGGTTTAAGTGGTCCGAGAAGAGAAAGATGTGAGCGTCCACAAGGGAAAATGTAACTCTCACTGGACAACAGCCAAAGACTCTGCAAAGGAACAAGAGATTAAAAAAGAAGCCAGTCTGGCTGGCCAGGGACCATGCTAAAAGCATCATTCAATTTGATAAAGAAATGACCAATACAACAATTGATAATTGCGTAGACCAAAGCAATCTGGTTTGTCTTTTTTTTTTTTTTTTTTTTAAGTGGTGACTGCATTGTTTTTATTTTTTTTTTGGCTGCACCATTTGGCATGTGGGATCCTAGTTCCCCAACCAGGGATCAAACATTGGAAGTGCAGAGTCTTAACCACTGGACTGCCAGGGAAGTCCCAGAAATCTTTTTTTGAACGGTTTCCCTCCTAAGTCTCTTGTGCTGTCTGAATGGAGCCTGACTTGCCATGGATAGATGAGATAGGATCTGAAACGTTCTCGCTCTTCCAGGTAGGAAACTGGTCACAGAAAGAGCCCGGACAAAAAATTGCATATTCAAGTCCTCCTCAACCACTTGTCCAGTTGTCCTATTTATGGCAGTTGACCCCTTCAAGGGCAATGACTGCAGTGCTGACCCTCCCCTGGAAACTCCAGGAGGACTAACCAGTTAGGACCAGGGAGTTTCAAAACTTCCTCTTTCCCTGGGACTTATCTGAAAATGGCCAGCAGGCAGGAGATGGGAGATCAGGAAACGAGTTCACGGTGAAACACCTTTGGTGACTAAGATGTATTCTCAGTACAAATGAGAAGGGATTTCTCCTCTGTTACTAGCAAAATGCCGGTGATTTTCAGTTTTCATTTAGCGGCCAGAGGGGAGGACTTGAGAAGGCACAGGTATTTCCATGGACAGAGGAGGCTGGTGGGCTCTAATCCATGGGGCCACAAAGAGTCGGGCATGACTGAGAGACTAATGCCCACCGCTATCATCCAGTGGTGTGACCTTGGACAAGTCACTGAAACTCTCTGTTCTGATTTCCTTATCTGCAAAGTGAAGATAGTATCTACCTTATATGGTTGTTAGAGTAGCTTTTGTTAAATTTTTATTAAAACAGTTTTGCATAAACTGCTTATAATAGTGTCTAGTTGTTGTTCAGTCGCTAAGTTGTATCTGCCTCTTTGCGACCTCATGGACTGCAGTCCACCAGGCTCCTCTGTCCGTGGGATTTCCCAGGCAAGAGTACTGGAGTGGGTTACCATTTCCTTCTCCAATGATTGTGCTTAGCACATAGTAAACGTGATAAACGCATTAGATCATCATTACTATGAGGGTTATTAAGTCTGGGAATCATTTTGAATAAAAAAAGACATTTAGAAGCTTTACTCCGGGGTATACCTTGTCAGAAAGTCACATTAAAACAAAGACACAAATTAAAAAAAGAAAAACTTAAGTAAATGCCCATCAGGGAGTTGTTAGTCAAAATAAAATCTTCTGAAAAGTGGAATACCGTGTAGCCATAAAAATGATCATGTAAATAATAATACACTTATTAACATAGCAAGAGATGGTATTTTAAACGGAAAAATCGGGTGACAAATGGCACAATTAATTTCATGTTTATACAAACACCTATACTTCTGTTTCTATCATGGCAGTTACATAGACAAAGTCTGAAATATAAACCCTGGTGGTGGAATTGCGGGTGTTATATCTTTTTTCTTTTTAAGGCAATTTCAGAAAATAAGGGATGACTTTGCCCTAGGTCTGGGGTAAGTAACATAGCCTGTTTCCATATTTTGTAAAATGGAATGATGAGGATCAAATGAGATGATCTGTATAAAGGATTTTGCACACCGGCACATCGCAAGGGCTCAAAGAAGTTTCTTTTGTTCTCAGTGAGGCTTCATGACCTGGTCAATACCTTACAACTGAGTGGGCAGGACTTGGAAATTCCCACTGTTCACTACAAGCAAACATCTTCTTGTGTTTGTTACACTCAGGGCTCATCTCCTTCAGGGAACCAAAACAGTCCTTCCAAAGAAGCTCAGTGCAGTCCTGCAATCACATATCATCTATTGACTTGAGAGCTGGCTTTTCTGTTTGTCCCGAGAAGGACCGTGGCTCACCACTCAGAACCCACACTCTACCATACCGCTGGTACCAGGAAGCGCTCAGTTAATGCCTGTTGTGGGCAGAACTCAGACTGGTAGAATTGGAAAATTATATATTTCAGGAAAAAAGAAAATACAAGAATCTGGCATGCCTAAGGAGAGTCTCTCAGAAGAGACTATTTAAATAATTATAACATCCTAATAAGTTGTTTTGGGTGGGGTGTGTGTGTGTGTGTGTGTGTGTGTATTTAACTGCAAAATTAGGAAAATCTAAGGCAGATTTGTTTATAAGTCTACAGAGATAGGAAATTAAGCAAACGAACAGACGAAATATCCTAGAACCTTTTCCCAAGACCTGGTTATCAGGGCTGCTGGAAAGTTACAATTTCATAAAACGTAAACATAAAGGCAAACCCTAATAAACTCTGTGCAATATTTGAGGAAGTAAATTGGAGAAACGAAGCTGTGAAGGTGGGGGAAGCTGCTAGATTTCTGGCACACACACGACCACACCAAAGCTTTTTCAGGAGTACTGTTATTACGAGACCTTTCGGTTACACAGAAAAACTGGTGGCACTTTGCTTCTAAAGTCCTCTCCTGCCACAAGATGAAAATTCTGTACTTCATCAACAAAATTCAGTTTGACTAAATAGTTGAAACTGAGTGGTGGGTAAAGGATGCTGACTCTATTATACCCTGAGTTCACTAGTAAATTGGGAACTTTTTATAATAAAAAATGGAAAAGAACTCAGAATTTAGCCTGCACCCCTGATTACAACACAGAGCCTCATGCACAGAGCAGAAGATATTGAGAGCACTTGTGTTCAATTTTTTTGGTCGTTCATCTTTTATTCAACATTTTGAGTGTCTTTTTCATGATGAAGGAGGCTCTGTCTCACCTGGCATTGTGAATCAAGTGGGCCATCACACTCACATTATCATTTTCATCAATTAATATTGTAGCTCTTCAAGAACTTTTTAAATAAAATAAATACTGAGTGTTAAGTGTAGTGGTGAGTGCACATTTTGAGTTGATTTCTGGGAGATGATGATGAATTCATCCATTTACTAAATAGCTGTTGACTATTTACTAAATAGCTGTTGCCTTGTACAATAGCACAAGGCATTGTACAATGCCTTTCTAAAAAGACAGAAAAATGACAGCACCTATCAACAGTGGGATTCAACACACAAGAGGCTAACTGTATCACCCGGTAACTAGGGGTGAGAGGTACAATCACTCTAGGCATCAGGATCTTCCCTAATTTATCCATTTAGCTGCCTCTTGAAGATAACTGCTTGGGGTCAGGGATCCAGGCTGTGATCATGGAATGAAACCAGATTAACTAGATTGGCCTAAGACCCATATATATCAGAGACACGGTCCTCTAATCAGTGAGTCTGTCAGATCTTAAGAATGGTGCCAGGTGTCACCAGCACAAATAGCAACAGACCTCCCAGGTGGCCCCTGGCACTTAAATGTGCCTGCATAACTTGAGGGAGTTGAGGGGAAGACATCACCTTGTTCACACTTGTAGGCCCTGAAGGCACCGAGCCCACTGAGAAGGTATTAAAGGAATATTTGTTGAACTAAATTGAACTGATCATCTGTCTCTTTGAATCAAGGTTGCAAGAGAATCCTGTAGAACTAAGAGCTTCTCTGACACCGGGTGACATCACAAAGAACAGTGAAAGGGATAGCACGGACATCCTAAACACAAGTAGTCAACTCAACTAGCAGGAGAAGGACTGGCCCTTTGCCTTCTACTTTCAGAAGTTTGATGGTTGAGAATAAGGGCGTATGACAATGGGGTGATGCCCCCCTCCAAGGCAGTGGTTCTCAACCACAGGAGCTTTTCCTCACCAGGAGACATCCAGCAATGTCCGCAGATATTTTAGGCTGTCACAAGTGGAGTTAGTGGTGCTACTGACATCCATGGGGTGGAGACCTGGGACTCGGCAGAATATCCCACCACACAGAAGAAAGACTCCACCACCACCGCCCCCAGCACCGAGTGGCGAATTACCCAGCCCAAGATGTCAACAGTCTGTTGTTGAGAAGCCCTGAGTTAAGGGACTGTGAGTCCATCCAAAGGCTGCCTTCTTAATTACTTTAAAAATGAATGCTTTGAACATTAGGAGGTTTGGGCAAGATAGACAGTTCCATGCAACTCTGCATTATAGAGTGCTTTTTAAAATGTACACAAGGGAATTTCCTGGTAGTCCAGTGGCTAAGACTCCAAGGCAGGGGGCCTGGGTTCAATCCCTGGTCATGGAACATGCCTCAGCTAACACCTGGCACAGCTGAATAAAGAAATAAGTAAGAAATTTTAAAAAATTAACTGATTTCTAAACCAAAAGTTATTTTTAAAAAATAAAAAATCAAACAAGGATCAGCTACAAATCACTTTGGGGTATGGAATAGCATGGTTATCAGGAAACAGAGAAGAATCAAGATGAAAAGAGCTTGTATTTCCCTGGTGGTCTAGTGGTTAAGAATCCTCCTGCCAATGAAGAGGACATGGGTTCAATCCCTCGTCTGGGAAAGATTCCACATGCCATGGGGCAACTGATGTGGCATGCCCTAGAGCCCACGGCTCTTCAACAAGAGACGCCACCTCAATAGGAAGCCTGAGCATCTCAACCAAGAGTAGCCACTACTCTCTGCAACTAGAGAAAGCCTGTGCACAGCAACAAAGACCCAGCACAACCAAAATTAAATAAATAAAACACTTTTTAAAAAGATGAAAAGAGCTTAGCTCTGACTCATCTCCTAGACCTGTGTCATCCAACAGGAATATAATGCAAGCCACATGCATAATTTTAAAGTTTCCAGTTAGCTACTTAAAAAAATGAAAAGGAGTAAACAGTAATGATGGATTTATTAAACTTAGTATATCTAAAATACTAGCATCTTAACATATAATCAAGATAAAAATTATTGAGCTATTTCACAGCCTATTTCTCATACTAAGTCCTCAAAACCTGCTGTGCATGTTACAGTCCAGTCACAGTGCATCCCCACTGGCACCAAATGTCAAGCTCCCAACAGCCACGTGTGGCTGATAGATCCGAACTGCACAGTCCAGGACCAGACCTGTGACAGAATCACCAGAGGTTCTCATTAAACACATGGACTCTGGGTGCAATATGCCTCTGCGATTACTCAAGTATAGTTATTAAAGAGCAAAGGTAACAGGTGCACCCCAGAGAACCAACTTCTGACCATAGTTTCTTTTGTGACTGAACTTTCAGCATCTAAACTCAACAGCTAGCAACTAGCAAAGGAGATTAATCCAAGCCCTGACATGGCACCTTGAAACAATGTTCAGCTGTGCTCCAAGTGTCCTGCAAGTCAGCTGTAATGTCAAGAAAAATATATTTTGAAGGTGAAAACCACTGCAGAATCAGTATATTGTGATAAAAATTGGACCAAGAATCAACTGTGCAGTATTTTGAAAAATGTAGCCTTGGGGCACTGTGCCCCAATTTTGGTTCATCGTGTCTGAAATGGGAGCAAGGAATCCACATGTTTTAGTATCCACCCAGATGATTACTATACAGTTGGTTTAAGGACTCATGTTGAGAATCAGTGGTTTACCATAAGCCCATCGACTTGCTAAAGACATGACAGGTGCCTCTCAGCTCATAGTCTATCCTGAAACCATTGTTACTAGGAATTAGTTTTAAGAGATAAGAAGCATTAGAGCCCATAGGATATACAAGGAAGAGCTGTTTTTTTGAGGGAGAAAGATAAATTCGGAGTTTGAGATTAACATATACCCACTACTATATGTAAAATAGGTTAACAACAGGACCTACTGTATAGCACGGGGAACTGCACTCAATATCTTGTAATAATCTATAAGGGGAAAGAAGCTGAAACAGAATATATATGTATGTATAAGAGGCTTCCCTGGTGGCTCCCCAGTGGTAAAGAATCCGCCTGCTATTGAAGGAGACTCAGGTTCAGTCCCTGGGTCGGTAAGAGCCCCTGGAGAAGGAAATGGCAACCCACTCCAGTATTCTTGCCTGGAGAACCCCATGGGCAGAGGAGCCTGGCGGGTTACAGTCTATGGGTTGCAAAAGAGTCAGACATGACTATAGTGACTATACAACAACAAAAAAATGTGTATAAATGAATCATTGTGCTGTACACCTGAAACTAACATAACATTGCAAATTAACTATCCTTCAACTATCAATCAAAAACATGTTGATTTTTATTTTCCAAAGAGGGACTAAAGAATTTCTCCCCTAAGAGAAACTTGAGTGCCGCTGGACAAACCCTTAGGAAAAATGAGATTTTCCTTCAGCGTTTATCCTTGGGCTATGTCTGTGTTTGTTTTTTGAAAACTCAAATCAATATACATATAGGTAGTGTTTTCAGTTTTTCAGGGGTTTTACTTCCTCAGCCGTCTGCCAAGGGGCTGAGAGAGACTTGGTGTACCAGTAGCACATAGCCTCAAATAGGAAGTAACTATCGGGTGACTCAGAAAATGCCGGACTCAAACTGATAATGGTTCTTTCTGTTTTTCGTGAGTAGGTTACACTCTTTGAACTGATTAAAGAGCTGTCATTGTGCCCTCAAGTCCGCTGCTTTGCTTGTCTTCCATATCACCATGATAGCACATTAACTCCAGGGTAACCAGAAGGGTCTGGCGAAGAATGACAACGCCTCCTGGACTCACCTGTACCCATCATCCAGGCCACTTTGCTCACAAGGAAATGATTTTCGAGAGAAGGTCCACGTACATCTGATTTGTGGGTATGCTTTAAACCTGACAGAAAAACAAAACTCTTCATACTGGTCAATTTCATAATCTTCATTTGATTTGGAAACGTTTATAAATCCCTTTTCTGTAAAAAAAAAAAAAAAAAAGAATGCATTTCTAAATTAGATAATAAGATTCATATGGAAATATATTGAGAAGATAAATTTTTATTCATCAGTTTTAAGCAAGAAAACTGAGATTTGATAGCCCAACAAGAAACACATGAGTCCTGTCCCCAGTTAGAAGCCTGAGCACATCACCTTCTGATTCCGCTCGGAATTAGATGTGAATAATTGATGCTTTTCCCAGAGAAATGTATAAAGACATCTATTGATTTTGCATACAACTTCAAGGGGTTGGAGGACTCCCCCAGACCTGGTGAACCATGGACACAGAGGGACCCACCTACAATCCCTCAGTCAGAACGGCCTCCTCGTGACTTATCCTACATAAAATAATTTCAGGTCACAAATAAAAGAACAGTCTAGCCAGTGACACTCACAAAGTTTCCCTGGGGAATACTTCCTTGTTAGTTTGATAAGAGAATCTTTTTATTTCTCAGCATTTTCAAAGTAAGTGGCTAAAGGCTGCCACCTACTCTGAGATCACTTAAAAAAAAAAAATTTATTGCTGTCTCTGAGATTACTTACAGCAGGGTTATTGTCAGATCCTACACAGCCCACCCAAATTTCCATTTCCTCAAGGTTCAGTGGTAAAGAACCCACCTGCCAATGCAGGAGACACGGGTTCAATCCCTGGGTCAGGAATATCCCCTGGAAAAGGAAGTGGCTGCCCACTCCAGTATTCTTGCCTGGAGACTCTCCTGGACAGAAGAGCCTGGCAGACTACAATCCATGGGGTCCCAAAAGAGCTGGACACAACCAAGTGACCAAACAAGTATTTGTTGGGTTTTCTCAGCCACTGCTCTCTGCCCTTGAGGGGCAGTTCTCAGGTAGTTCTTAGAACAAGTGCTTATTAATGGTGCATTCTAAGTCTGGCTCTCAGCCACGTCTGGGACTACAAGGATAGACGGAATTATTCCTGTCCTTAGGAACCTTCCATCCTATTGGAAGACAAAAATCCACAAACAGAGGGTCACATTACAATGTGATGAGTGCAAAAACAGTGGCATTCAAGCAGGCTCAGGCTCGGTTTAACCGGAAAAGGAAGGGAGGGGGCAGCTTGTATTGATTTCACAAAGCTATCCTAATTCAATTTCTCTCTCATCTTTTTGATACTAACCTTATACTGAAAGCAGAATTTGCAGCACCTACCTTACACTCCACACTAAAACAAATAAAAACACGAGTACAGATTATGTGCGCAGCTGCATTACCTAGGATGGTGACCAAAGCTGATTTACTGGGATGCTCTGAAGAGGAACAAGTGTAATAGCCAGTGTCGTTTCTTCCCACTGATGATACAAAAGCAAACAGAATCCGTATCATAGTTCTGTTTGTGGAATAGGTACTCATCTCAAAGTAGCTGCCCTAGATTTTAATATAAAACAGAGTTTGAATGGAGTGATTTCCACCTGGATTCTTGGTTCATTTTTCTGCATTTCAGAATACAAGCTCATCTTCTCACCTCTTCCAGTGCTTTATTCTCTAATTCCCAGCTGAGCCCAAATCCATGGTTTACGTGAATGGCTTTGCACCTTATCCATAAAGGTTCCCCTACTTTAAGAAATAATTGTGGCGGTGTGGTCTGAGGAGTCTGGTTTAAATCTAGAAGATGAAAAAATCCCAGGTAAGAAGAAAAGTGATTCCCCCCTGCCCCACACAATATATCCTGAACATTCTGCAGAATAAAGGTTTTAATGGTATCTCAGGGCTTCCCTGGGGGCTCAGTGGTAAAGAATCTGCCTGAGACACGGGAAGATCCCACATGCCGTGGAGCAACCAAGTCCATGGGTCACAACTACTGAGCTTCTGCTCTAGAGCCTGGGAGCCGCAACTACTAAGCCCATGTGCAGCAAGTACTGAAGCCACACGCCCTAGAGCCTGTGCTCTGTAACAGCAGAAGCTGCCACAGTGAGGGGTTCGTGCACCCCAACTAGAGAGTAGCCCCCCATCTGCCGCAACTAGAGAAAAGCCTGTGCACCAACAAAGACCCAGCACAGCCAAAAATAAAATAAATAAAATTTTAAAAAAAGATTTTAATGGCATCTTAAATATTACAAACTATCCAGAATAAAAGGATCTTTTAGAGATTAAGTAGTCTCTTATGAAGAAATGAGCACAGAAAGAATCCATAATATTATACTGAAAATGGCCTGAAGGAACTATAGCATTTTTGAAATTGCATGAGGACCTAAGGGGTGATGATTAGTCCCAGACTGTCTCCAAGGAACAGTCACAGAAAATGGACACGATATGACGGTCTTACCTATAGTGAAGAGCTTGGTACATTCCCTGCCCAGCTCATTTCTTGCACAGCACCTGATATCTGTTCCAAATAACTCATGGAGGACGCTCTCCTCCTTTGTGACGACAGCTGGACTCTCCCCTTTACAGCTGCAATTAAAAAAGAAATGTCAGTTGACTTAAACACCTTTTAAAATGACAAGCGAGTATTTAGGAGAAGAACCAGATAAAAGGTTGTAGAGTTTAAGAGCCTGATAAGAAAATAAAGATAGGAGCAGGTCACAAGGCAAACCAATTCATACTGAAGGTGCCCGCACCACCCACGGAATTCTTAAGGGAACTAGTTAGTTATTCATCACCTCACCTAATTAGAATAACGCTGGAAGGAATCACATAATAAAAGAGTTCAAAAGGTTTTGAGAAAAGTATGGATACTAAAGGGGAAAAGCCGGGGGGGGGGGGGGGGGGGGGACTGGAAAACTGGGATTGACATATATACACTATTGATAGTATGTATAAAATAGAAAACAGCATGGTAAAATAGGTAACAGCATGTATAAAACAGAAAACTAATGAGAACACGGGCTTCCCTGGAGGCTTAGAGGTAAAGAATCCGCCTGAAAATGCAGGAGACAAGGGTTCAGTCTCTGGCTCGGGAAGATCCCCTGGAGAAGGGAATGGCTTCCCACTCCAGTATTCTTGCCCAGGAAATCCCATGGACAGAAGAGCCGGGCGGGGTACAGTCCATGGGATCCCAAAAGAGTTGAACACAACTTAGCGACTAAACAACAACAAATGAGAACATATTGTATAGCTCAGGGAGCTCTGCTTAAGCTCTGAGGTGACCTGAACGGCGAGGAAATCCAAAAGTGAGGGGGTACTTGTACATGTAGGTCAGATTCATTTTGCTGCGCTTTAGAAACTAATACAACACAGTAATGCAACTATACTACAATAAAAATTTATTTTAAAAAAGATTTCGTGTCTGGTGACCTCTTGGTTGTTGTTAAACAGAGGAAACGAATGGAAGAATTGAGAAAAGACAGAAAAGGGGTGGGGAAGAAAGTGGAGAAAAGGAAAAGCACAATTAGGTTTTAATACAGCAACAAGGTGTAGGGTCTTTGAAGCTCTGAAGAGGATGAGCAGTGAGAGGGAGAGAGGCCAGGGTTGCAGAAGTGCCCAGGGTCCCCACAGCTCACAGAGGAGAGGGTGCTGTCACCTGGGAGGAGCCGCCCCACCTGGGGATTTGGGCTTCCCCAGTGGCTCAGTGCTAAAGAATCTGCCTGCAGTGCAGGTGACTCAGGTTTGATAAAATCCCCTGGAGGGCACAGGAACCCACTCCAGTATCCTTGCCTGGAGAATCCCCAAGGACAGAGGAGCCTGTCGGGCTACAGTCCATGGGGTTGCAAAGAGTCACAACAGAAGCCCTCTCCCACCTTCCTAACTATCACCTTTCCCAAAGCAGGTACAGCTTTTGGAATAGTCACAGCTTTCTGTGACTATACACAGACTACACACATCTTCTGTGTATAGTCACTTTTCTCCTCTTTATCACTTCAGTCACATAAATTCTTTGTTTGCACATTATTCCTTGAGTTTTAAAAATGATAACAATAATTCTTTTTAAATTACAAGAATAATTTTTTTTTTTTTTTTGGCCAAGTGGTAAGGGAAATCTTAGACCCCTGACCAGGATGTAACCTGAGTCCCCTGCATTGGAAGATCAGAGTCTAAACCACTGGACTGTCAGGGAAGTCCCAATAATAATTAATCTTTAAGACAACAATAATTGCTTATTATAGAAATTTTGGAAAATCCAGAAAAACCCATAGAAAAGAATTTTAATTTGCCCATATTCCCACCGCCATGAGATGACCAACTGTTACTATTTTGCTGTGTGTAGCTTTCTAATCTTTTTCTTCCCTGTTCACACATTTATATCTATAGGTAATCTCTTTTTCCTTCAAAATGTGGGATCCCAGTTTTCTCATTTGGCAACCTGTTTTTTTTTTTTCCCCTTCTCTTTAGTCCCATTTTTAAATTAAAGTTGTTTAGTACATTTTATTAGTTCAAACAGCATGAATCCTTACTTTGTGAACACTTAGGTATAACACATTTATAAGGTACTTAGTATCTACCAGGCATTGTTCTGTGCGTTTCACGTGTACCGATTCATTTCCTCATCAGAGTGATCATATAAGGTACAGACCACTACCAGCCCCACGCTTCTAATGAGGTGGGAAGGGGTTAAGTAACTCGTTCAAGGCCACACAGGTATAAGTACAGAAGGGTTCAGACCCAGGCAGATTCTACATCTTCAAACAATCATATCTGCTCTTCCAGAATACATGGAATAAGCACAAATTAAACATTCATTCACAGGGGATTTTTTTACCTATAGGGGATTATTCACTAAAACCTGGACCTGGGACTTCCCTGGGGACCCAGTGACTAAGACTCCATGCATCCAATGCAGGGGGCCAGGGATCCTTCCCTGGTCAGGGAACTAGGTCCTGAATGCCACGACTAAGACCCAGTGCAGCCAAATAAGATAAAAGTAAAAAGTAAAAAAATTCAAAAGTCTGGAGCTTTAAAAAACAACAACAGTTAAACAACCATTTATGACTTTATTTATTTATTTGGCTGTGCTGGATCTGTGCTGCGGTGTGGGCGTTCTCTGTAGTTGTGGTGAGTGGGGGCTACTCTCTAGTGAGGGTACCCCAGCTTCTCATTGCGGTGGCTTCTCTTGCCGAGCACGGGTTCTAGGGCATGCGGGCTTCTGCCGGTTGCTGCACGTGGGCTCAGTAGTTGTGGCGCCCAAGCTCTAGAGCACAGGTTCAATATTGTGGCGCCTGGGCTTAGGTGCTTGATCAGGGATCGAACCCGTTTCTTCCGCACTGGCAGATGGTTCTTTACTACTGAGCCACCAGGGAAGCCCTGGACCTTTCTTTTTCCCCCAACAGAGTCAATAACCCTGTAACTTTAAGTTAGAGACTCAACAACCCTGTAACTTAAAGGGCGTTTATTCATGTCTTGTGATATGCGGGGAGTGTCCTACAGGTCAGTGACATGACCAGTGAGGGGCTCCAAAGGCCCCCTCACTAAGACACGCCCCCCCACTCTCCCCCTGGGAAGTCCACACCAATCATGCTTTAAAAGGCCGTGTTTCTTGTTAACATGGTGATAACTTGTACATACAGTATGATGTCAACTATATTAAAGAAAGTCACAAGAGCTGTTCTCACGTCATACCTGTCACTCTGTGAATCGCAGAACACCCATTCCACCGTCGGTTCTGGAACACTCTCTGAGATGCAGACCAAGGCGTCCTGATTTTCCATTTTTCTAAAGTAAGGTTTTCTTAATGTGTAAAGCAGTGTATCTAAAGCATTATAAATTATTTATGTTTTAATATTAAAAATGTTTCAGATGAAAAACATTAAAAAAATAATTACTTAAGTCTCCTCAAAAGAATTCTACATCAAGAAAAGTTAATCTCTTATACTCTAGCAGTATCTTCCACTCCACTCCAAATATATACAATAACATAGCCCCTCCTCACCAATATATTAAACTCAACTCAGGCTGAAATGCTGACTGGCATTTATTCTCTTAGCTAATGTCTTTGGCTATTTCATGAATCCAAAGACAACTAAAGTTTAGTGGAGGGAAGCCAGGTAAAAAAACAAATATCAATATGCGTGGGAAAAAGAAGAGCAGAAATAACATAAAGTTTATAACACATACTTCTCTAGTTTTGAGGCTCAGCTTTCTGCCCACATGGAGAAGGGCATGGCAACCCACTCCAGTATTCTTGCCTGGAGAATCCCCATGGACAGAGGAACCTGGTGGGCTACAGTCCATGGGGTTGCAAAGAGTCGGACACAACTGAGCAACTAAAACTTTCTGCCCACAATTTTATCTAGAACTAGACAGAAATATAGTCGAAGGAAGATAGAATTGAAACAGAATTAAGAGGTTTATTTTAGCCTCTTATTCACATTGAACCTCCCCCCCGCCTCCTTCCTCCTATCTTCCCCTCCCCCTCCCCATGGTGCTTATCATATCATCTTTACTTCTGCTTGGAACCCTTAGCGACAGGAGTTCATGACCTCCCAGAGTAGATCCTTCCAGTTTGGAACCTTTTTTTTTTTAAAGAATGCTAAATTTCAATCTTCTCCCTTATAACCAATTCTTTTAAAATACTGTAATACTTCATATATATATATGGATATATATACACCAAAGATATACAAAGAGTAAATTTTGAAGCATAATAAATAAAAATGAAGATCCATGGACCCATGCTCTACTTGATAACTGGAATAATCATAAATACCTTTGAATCTACTTTTGTGTTTCTCTCCATGTCTCGACCCTAGGTTAACTTTATCCTGAATTTTGTGTTTGTCATTCTCAAACTTTAAAAAATGTCTGTATCACATAGACGGGTGGCCCCAAACAATATATTGGTTTGTTTGCTTGTTTCTGGGCTTCAACATGTGCAATCACTCAATATGCAGTCCTTCACAATTTCAGTTATTTATCCAACCTTATTTTCAAGACTCATCCATGGTTTTGCATGCATGTAGCTACCCTTAATTTAAAACTCTTGATGAAAGGGAAAGAGGAGAGTGAAAAAGTTGGCTTAAAACTCAACATTCAGAAAACTAAGATCATGGAATCTGGTCCCATCACTTCATGACAAATGGATGGGAAAACAGTGGAAACAGTGACAGACTTTATTTGGGGGGGCTCCAAAATCACTGCAGATGGTGACTGCAACCATGAAATTCAAAGATGCTTGCTCCTTGGAAGAAAAGCTATGACCAACCTAGATAGCATATTCAAAAGCAGAGACATTACTTTGCCAACAAAGGTCCACTAGTCAAAGCTATGGTTTTTCCAGTAGTCATGTATGGATGTGAGAGCTGGACTATAAAGAAAGCTGAGCGCCAAAGAATTGATGCTTTTGAACTGTGGTGTTGGAGAAGACTCTTGACCGTCCCTTGGACTGCAAGGAGATCCAACCAGTCCATCCTAAAGGAGATCAGTCCTGAGTGTTCATTGGAAGGACTGATGCTGAAGCTGAAACTCCAATACTTTGGCCACCTGATACAAAGAATTGACTCATTTGAAAAGACCCTGATGCTGGGAAAAACTGAAGGTGAGAGGAGAAGGGGACGACGGAGGATGAGATGGCTGGATGGCATCACGGACTCAATGGACATGAGTTTGAGCAAGCTACGGGAGTTGGGGATGGACAGGAGGCCTGGAGTGCTGCAGTCCATGGGGTCACAGAATCAGACACGACTGAGTGACTGAACTGAACTGAACTGTTGCTTCATTCACCTTGCTACCACTACCTGTGTTCCACTGGTGGATGTATCACAGTCTACTGTTCCATTTTCTTGTAGGGGACATTTGGGTGTTTCTTGTAGTTTGAATCACCAACAGTGGTGCTATGAATATCCTGTGCATTTCTACCAAGGCAGGTGTGTACACTCCTTTAACAATAGACCTCGGAGTGCAACTTCTGATCCCTACGGTGTTGATCCACGCAAAATGACAATTTGTTTCCAACCATCCGGTGGGTATAAAATCATATCTCATTGTGGTCTTTTTTAAGATAATTTAAAATTTATTTATTTTATTATTTATTTTTGGCCGTGCTGGATCTTGGTTGTTGAGCAGGCTTTTCTCTAGTTTCAGCGAGCGGGGCCCTCTGTCCAGTCGCGGTGCATGGGCTTCTTGCCGTGGCGTCTCTTGTTGCAGAGCACGGGCTCTAGAACATACAGGCTTCAGCTGTGGCTCCTCAGGTCTAAGGCATAGGCTCACTAGTTGCAGTGCACAGGCTTAGCTGCTCCAAGGCATGTGGCATTGTCTCGGATCAGGGACCGAACCTATGTCTCCTGCCTTGGCTAGTGGATTCTTATCCACTGAGCCACCAGGGAAGCCCTTCATTGTGGTCTTAATTTGCATGTCTCAGCTATTAATTTAATATGTTTACTATATAGTGAAATATCTACTCATGTCTTTTACTTTTCTGCTAGTTTTTTTCTTATTGATTTATGGAAGTTCTTTATCTTTACCTATTATGACTATTCAATCTTTGTTGATTATGTGAATTGCAAACATCTTTTCCCATTGTATCATAGTTTTTACTGTCTCTTCCTGTAGCTTCTGACCAGTGGCCCCAAGTCTACCCTCCAGAGCAATTTTTTTTAAGTGAAGATTTGCTTCCATGGGAAAATCTTTCCAATATTTAAAATCATCCTGAGGGTAAGGAAGACCACTGCCATCGAAGATGTTTTTAACTAGTTAGCCCAGGTTTCCTGACTCACATCAGAAGAATTTCCTTTACGTTACACTGCAATCAATCTTCTGCTTTCCTCAAAATATTTCCTTTTCTTTGCTAAACATTCTTAATTCCCTTAGCTTCTCCTAACTTAAGGAATTCCAAGATCTTCACTATCCTGGTGGCTCTGTTTTGTCAATGTTCATCTGCAAAAATGTAGAACTGCAAATAGTAATTTTCCATGAATTTTCTTAACCCAGACATTACATTTTTGTGAATGCTGCCAAGGTTCAGATTTCCTTTTTTAGCAACCATAACATACTGTTGGTTAATACTGAACTTGTGGTTCACTAAACCCTTTCCTCTTTTTCATGTTGACTGCTGCCAAGTCTAACCCACCTGATTTTTTTTGAATCCCACCACCCAGCAGCACCGTTAAAAACAGTTGCAACTTACTTGAATGATTGTTGTGCTATTTTTATATTGTAAATCTTTTTTCTTTTCATTTGTACATTGTAAATCTTAAGTTAAAAAAAAAGTTGCCCTAAGTATAATAAAGACAGCAGATGCACATTTACTTTATACAAATTAAACACTTGGCAAAAAACAGAGGGAAAGAAATAGAGAGCAAAAAGTCTCTCATTCTCTTCCAACCTGAGGGCTTCCTGTCTCACAGAGTGGAGTGCAGGACTAGGGAGGGGTCAGGAACAAGACTAAAATCAAAGAGCAATGAGAGGTATCTCTTGACTTTTGACCTTCTAGGGCTCTGGTTCTTTACATATCAGAGTAATTGGTGGGCTTTTCAAAACAAACGTTGACCGATTTTGACTTTGCCTGGCTTTTGCCTGACAGGCTGATTTTGGAGCCTAACACCATGTCCCCAGCCCCGTTCAGATGAGCCTTGTGGGAATCTAAACGGCTCTGCTGTTTGCAGCTCTGACTGCAAGACTCAGGGCACGGAGGCTGGGAGTGCAGGCCTGGCCAAGCTCAGCCTCTGGTCATTGAGCCCCACACCGCTATGGGCCGGGACGCACAGGCACTGCACCCGCCGCCTGCAAGTCATACCAAGGTGCAGCCAGGGAGCCTGATTTACAGTAAATGAACCAGAGCTTCTGGAGTGCTGCCTTGGCCCCTAAAGGCAGTGGGACCCATGTGAACGCACCACCTCTAGTCCCCGTTTGTCGTATGGGGTAAAGCAGTTGGGAGGGAGTACAAGGCTGAGTCTGCACAACCTCGAGGCCTGGCAGAACTTGGTGGAGAGAAGGACAAGCCAGAAGACATGCCAGAGGTGGTTTTGCCAACTGCACAGCTGTGTCCCCGTCCTCCCCTGGCCCCCCAACACTCCGGGTGAGAACCTCTGCCTTGCTCCTGATGGTCTGCATAGCAATGGGAGCATTGCAATGAACACAGCAGCTACCAGCTTCGTATGGTTATTAAAGTCAACTTTCAATCGATTAAGATTAAATAAAGTGACAACTTTGATGCCCAGTCATACTGGCTATATTTCAAATGTTCACCAGCCACCTGTGGCCAGTGGCTACCTTGCCGGACAGAGCAGACACAGACATTCTCATTGCCTAAGCTCATGCAATCCTGTGAGATATGTCTGTGTAACCCCATTTTACAGGTCAGAACACTGAGGCTCAGAGAAGATGCCGTGACCTGCCCAAAGCAGTCACATCAGATCCAGAATAAGGACTCGGGTCTTCTGACTCTAAGGTCAAAATGCTTTTCACTTCTTCCCTGTCATCCGTCCGTCAGTGAAAAAAAATGGCAGCCCTAAAATAGAGGTTCTGAAGAGCGCTCACTCTCAGTCTGTGGGTCACAGCAGAGTCTCAATAGGTGATGGGGGAGGTTGAAGTGAGTTCAATTAATTCAGCCACATGTCTAGGGAAACCTGGTTCAACTGTCTGGGGCACCTGGTAAGAGCTCTTAGATTCCAACCACCCCTTTAGAATATTGAGAAAACCTAAGAGCAAATGGCACTTACTTCTTATACTCACTGTAAACAATACTGTGTAATTGGTAGCTGCACTCTGAATCAAAAGTCGGTATTCTCCAGCTTGGGTTTCTGTCATTTTCAAAATGACCATGGAAAAAACTCCTCTGAAACACAAGAAAGAGAACTGGTTAATCTGGAAAACGTGTGAAACAAAAACCATCAAATTTCACACTGAGTCAGAAGGCAGTTGGGCAGCTCTGGTTCATCTCTGTGGAGAACAAAGCTCCTGTCCTGTGCCCGACACTCAGCTTGGGCCTTGTTAGTTTGACCTTGACCTTGATCTGGTCCCTCCCTGGGGAGTGAGTGCCTTCACCTCATGCTACCCAAGCCCCCTGGAGGAAAAACTCCTGCCAAAACCACATAGACTTGGTGGGATGCCTTCCTTGGTAGCAGGGCAGCATTCTTGCCAACGACAAAGTATCCTCCGAAGGCTTGTCTGCCAGTCACCTGGTCACATGCCTTGGTGCCCCGTTTGTAGAACCACATGACGGAACAAGCAAGATGTGCTGAGACTAAGAATAGTCCGTTTTGTGCCCTATCCCTCCAGAGGGAAGAATTCAAGTAAAATCAGATACAAAGCATCTTCCAATGAGATAATAATTACACTGATACATCACATGGATACAAGGAGAGAGATGTCTCAATGTGAGTATTTCTAAGTCTTCAGATACTTGGTAAAGATCAGTCTGGCTAGGGGCCTTTGTTTCCCAGGGGGCACTAGTGGTAAAGAACCTGCCAGCCAATGCAGAGGATGTAAGAGATGTGGGTTCAATCCCTGGGTCAGGAAGATCCCCTGGAGGAGGGCATGACAACCCACTCCAGTATTCTTGCCTGGAGAATCCCCATGGACAGAGGAGCCTGGCAGGCTATAGTCCATAGGGTCACAAAGAGTCGGACACGACTTAGCGACCAAACAACGACAAATATGTATTTTTTGCTCATGCAGGTGTTTTGACGTGCTTTCTTTCTCTGAACTCTTCACATTCCTAGTATCATGTGTGAACTCTTGGGGATCTCATACAAAACTCTGAGATGGTTATCAGATCTGAGTCTGAGAGCGGATTTAATTTCTGTGTGAGTGTGTGTGTGTGTGCACGTGTGTGCTCAGTTGTGTCTTGACTCTTTGTGACCCCATGGACTGTAGCCCACCAGGCTCCTCTGTCCATGGGATTCTCCCGGCAAGAATACTGGAGTGGGTTGCCATTGCCTTCTCCAGGGGAACCCGTGCCTCTTGTGTCTCCTGTATTGGCAGGCCGATTCTTTACCACTGTACCACCTGGGAAGCCCTTAATTTCTGTAACTCTTTGCTATGGAGAAGTTGCTAAAAATGTCTTGGTACTAGGTTAACTAACCCACAAAAGACCTATGACTTTGGCTGCCTGACCTACAACAAAAAAAGGCACTCTTTCAGCAGAGTAAAAAGAACCCTAATTTTTTATTTTTCTTTTTGGTCTCACTCCAAGAGCTGTTGTGGCATTTTATATATGCATATCTATATATCTATATACCTATATACATATAATATATATGTATATATATTAGTCTCTAAGAAGAGATTTCATTTTGTTTTACTGGAATTCTGTGGTGTGTGGAAAAAATGATCATTTACATGCTTTTTAGCATACACAGAGTGATAACATCATGTGGTATTAGATTTTAATAAAATTATTGGAACATTTCTTTAAGGCAAAATTCTTAATAACAGAGTGCTTTGCTTTAACCCCAAGGTAAACGTAAGCAAAAAAAGAGAAGTGAGTAACATGGCCTCAAAAGAGGAAAGGAAAATGAATGTGCTCTAAGGTTTAGAACCAGACTTCAGGTTTATAGCTATGGCCTGAAAACTACTTCAATGTTGGTCTGACCTTATAGAAACAAATTCGAATCCTTGGTACAAACCAATCATGGGTGTTCTTCCGTGTCCCAGGTAGGTGGCATGGAGCCCTCTTTGGGTCATTGAGGGGCCGTTTTCTGCATTGCTTCTAGAAAGACAATGCCTCTGCTAGTTTTGGGATCCCAGAGCAACCCAAGAATTAGAGAATAAAGCAGTGTAGAATTAGTAAGTGGGCATTCAAATGGCCCGTGCCGCCTGCTTCCTACCCTCCCTGGTCATGGACAGCAGGGGCTGCAGTCAGCACAGGGTTAGAGTCAGGGCTTTACTGTCAATCTAAGACGTGTTTCTGGATCCTGACACTAATGCTCGCCACACAGTGGTCAATTTCTAATGTTTCATGATATCACACATTGCAATTCTGCTCATCATACTGGGAAACAAAACAGGTAAGCAATTCCCAGAAAGAAGCTTCTCACTACTTTAACTAGTCAGTTCCTTGCTACTTTAACCAGAATGGAAGAGAAATTTTCTAATTTTTTATCTTTAAGACAAAATACAATGAAAACACAAGCCATTGGAATTCTCTGGTGGTCCAGTGGTTTATACTCTGCTTGCCGATGCAGGGGATTTGGGTTTGATCCCTGGCCTGGGAAGAATCTACATCCTGTAAGGCAACCGAGCCCATGCTCCACAACTACTGAGCCTGCACTCTAGAGCCTGTGATCCAGCAAGAGAAGCCACCGCAGTGAGAGGCCCTTGCACTACAGTGAGAGAGAAGCCCCCACTCGCTGCAACTAGAGAAAGTCCACGCATAGCCATGAAGATCCAGTGGAGCCAAAAATAAAATAAGTAAATAAAATTTTTGAGAAACAAGCCACCTTTAAAATCCTTTTCACTATTTGTTTCACATTTTGTCAGCTATCACTACGTTCTTAGGATCTGGCTGCTCAGAATCTCAGTCATGTCCAACCCCATGGACTGTGGCCCGCCAGATTCCTCTGTCCATGGGATTTCCCAGGGAAGAATACTGGAGTGGGTTGCCATTTCCTCCTCCAAGGGATCTTTCCGACCCAGGGATAGAACCTGCATCTCCTACGTCTCCTGCATCGCACATGGATTCTTTACCACTAGCACCACCTGGGAAGCCCTTCTTAGGCCCTGCTGCTGCTGCTGCTGCTAAGTCACTTCAGTCGTGTCCGACTCTGTGCGACCTCATAGACGGCAGCCCACCAGGCTCCCCCGTCCCTGGGATTCTCCAGGCAAGAACACTGGAGTGGGTTGCCATTTCCTTCTCCATTGCATGAAAGTGAAAAGTGAAAGGGAAGTCACTTAGTCGTGTCTGATTCTTCACGATCCCATGGACTGCAGCCCACCAGGCTCCTCCGTCCATGGGATTTTCCAGGCAAGAGTACTGGAGAGGGGTGCCATCACCTTCTCTGTCTTAGGCCCTAAATATACCATATATGTCTATATAACTTTTTAAATTAATAGACTTTAGTTTTTAGTACAATTTTACATTTATGGGAAAACAGCATAAACACAGAGATCCCAAACACACCCTTCCCCATCCCCCCCACCACCCCCAGTTTTCCTATTACTAACATCTTGCATACGTGTGGTGTATTTGCTACAAGTGATGAACCAATACTGATATTAACTAAAGTCCGTAGTTTACATTAGGACTCACTTTTTGTGTTGTTTACCCTGTGCATTTTGACTGCTATAAAATGTCATGAATCCATGCCCTAACTAATTTTTTGGGTCACTTTATTTCACTGGAGATGAGAGTTACAATGGACGTCTACAGAAGTCTGAAAAGGAACTCCAAATGAAGCAAGAATGTCTTTTTTTTAATGGGAAGAAAAGTATTCTTCCAAAAATCCTTGTGGTTACACATTGCCGCCCTGGCTCCCGCTTACCTGTTTTGTAAATCGAAGTGTGGCTGGCAGTTTAGGTAGCTGTGTTTAAAGACCCAGAGACAGGAAGTGTTCCCTGGGGTGGAGACCAGCACTTGCAGTGTGATGGACGCAGCCGCGTCCACCTGCACCGTGGCCGCTTCATAGATGGTCTCTGCGCCCTCAGGCCTCAAGGCACACGACAGGTCTTCCCGGGATTCTGATGCCTACGCCATCAATGAAACAATGTGAATTTACTACAAGGGCAGGTTTAATAACTCTTCCTTTTAGCTGGAAACTTTACCAAATACATACATGTTGAAATATTGCACACAACACCCAAGCGCATCATAACCCATGGAGGACATACCACTGACTAAAGTTCATATTAGTTATAATTCTCTAAGGAAAAGACAGATAATTTGAGGCTGCATTTCTAAAAATGCTTTATAGACTGTTATAGATTGAATTGTGCTACCCAAATTCAGAAAAGGGGCGGCAGAGGATGAGATGTTTGGATAGCATCACCAACTCAATGAACATGAGTTTGACCATGCTCCAGGAGGTGATGAAGGACAGGGGAGCCTGGTGTGCTTCAGTCCATGGGGTCACAAAGAGTTAGACACAACTGAGCAATTGAACAACAACAACAGGAAGAAATAGCAAAACAAAGTGAAATGTGATGTGCCTGATAAACAGAAGTGCACTACTTTGGAAGGTGCATTTAAGTGCTCTGGACCTTCAGAACAGGGAGAAGTGACTTCCAGGCAGGGACAGTCGGGGTGGAGATGCTCCATTGGAGTGCAACAACTGAGCTGGATCTTAAAAGATGGACACAGAATAAAGTAAAGCAAGAACAACAACAACAAAACCCTGACATGCTAGAAGAAAATATTTCCTATGCATATGACAAATAAAGTGCTAATACCCCTAATATGTAAAGAATTTTTTTAACATTGAGAGACACAGAAGCAAAAACATGATAGAAAAAAGGGAAAAAGAAATAAATAGACAATTCACAAAAACGTTATAAAGAATGGGTCTTGAACACATGAGAAAATGTTTAAATTCACATATGATCAGAAAAACTCAAACAACATTGAGATAGCACTTATCTATCACGCTAGCAAAATTTTGTTGGTGAGGCTATAAGGAAATATCCACTCTCATACAGTTGCTGGAGAAAGGCAAACTGGTGCACCCTTCTGGGGGGGCGGGTCTGGAATTCACCAACACCTAATAGAACTATTATGCACTTCACTCTCTCAGCCAGCAATCCCATTTTGAGGACTATACGTCCAACAATTGATTGAACATCATTTATAATTGCAAAATGTTAGAAACCACCTAAGTGCTTGCACATAGGGAAGCACTTAAGCGCTCATACGCAGCAGAGTGACGGAATAAACTGTGGTCCATCCACACAATCGAGGACACGCAGTTATAGAGAAGGATGAGGACAAGCTCCATGAACTGATTTGCAGTGATTTCCTGGACAGATGCTAAGCGAAGAAAGCTGGGTTCAAAATGTTTCTACTTTCAGTTACGCTATCCTTTGGGTAACAAGGAAGGTGACGAAGACAATACACATGTATCTGCTCATTTGTGCACAAGAAATACAGGACTAACATAAAAAACTTAAGAGACCGGCTCAGTACAGGAGATAGATGGGGAAAGGAGGAAACTTGGAAGTAGGGATGAAGAAGGCACGACACTTCTCTGAGTGTGTCTTTTATCACATAGTTTTAGCTTTCAGGACCATAATCACATTTCAGATACTCACAAAATAAATCATTAACGTCAACCAGGATATGGGGGAACTCAAAATGGAATGCAAACCAAGTGAACTTAACTGCATCACAAATAACTAACATAATCAGAGTGAAGGGATTGGGAAAGAAAGGAACAAACCTAAGTAACTTGGGAAAAGAATGCTTTGGATGGTATGAGGTTAAAGACAAAAAGAATTGCACACAAGTACTGTATTCCCAGGGGCCTCCCAGGGTGGCGCTAGTGGTAAAGAACCTGCCTGCCGATGCAGGAGACGTTAGAGACACGGGTTCAACCCCCGGGTCAGGAAGATCCCCTGGCATGGCAACCCACTCCAATATTCTTGCCTGGAGCATCTCATGGACAGAGAAGCCTGGCGGGCTACAATCCATAGCGTCGCTAAGAGTTGGACACGACTGAAAAGACTTAGCACACACGCACTGTATTCTAGCTGGTAAATCTTTTTCTCACTGGGATGTGGGTTAGCAATTCTGACACACAGCACGTGTATGCTAAGTCACCTCAGTCATGTCCGACTCTTTGCGACCCCGTGGACTGTAGTCCACCAGGCTACAGATTCTGTCCACAGGATTCTCCAGGCAAGAATACTAGAGTGGGCTGCCATTTACACCAGAAATGAATATTATTATTGAATGATCATAAAGTAAATTATTTTAGATAATGAAAGCCAGGGGTCTTACTGTCAGAGAGAGAAGTACAACTGAGGAAAGAGAGAAAGGTAGAATGAACCCTTTGGTGCTGAATTGAATTCACAGTTATCAGCATGCACTCATGGTGATACATAGATAGATAGAGATGATAAAGAGATAAATATAGTGTGTATGGATGGGGGGGCAGGTAGTATACAAGCATATATATCCTACCTGTGTCTGCCAAGAAGACCTAGAAGCAACAATGCTCAGGAGCAATAAGCACACTCAGCTCTCAGATCTTGGTTTCTAAATACTATTCTCCATGAAACCAATGCTTCTTGGAGAAGTGGTTAGTTCCAGGGCCAACAAAGGAAAAATACAAGATGAGTCTGAACTATGCTGTAGTGCCAAAAAGTAAGGATGTGCTTCAAAAATTATGGGGACATGTTGAAAAGACACAGGAACCAAGCTGAAGTAGCTCCCAGTGACCAAAGCTGGAAACATCTGAGCCACAAAATAAAGTGTTAGTTTGGGGCTATAATCCATGCAATAAAATAAGTATCTATAAGTCTAGACTGATTAAATAAATAACATGGAGAGAAGACACAGCTCTTCCTCACAGAAGAATTCCAGTTAGGAACAAGTTTAGGGAATTGTTCCCTAATTCCAGTTAGGGAACAAGGGGGCAAAGAAGCTCATCGTTAGGAAAACTTCACAGTAATAATGGTTATAGGCAAGATCCACCAGTGGATGCTAAAATCAGTGGGTGAAAAACGGAGGAGAAACAGAATATTTGTATCTCCTCCCAGTCCTTTTTAACTACAAAGGAAAAATAGTAGCCTTGTAGGGGAGAAACTCAGGATACACCATCTTAATCTTCAAACAGAAATGATGAGGATGGGAAATCTCAGATTTGAAATAACAATGAAGTGAATTGTGGAAACAGTAAAATAATCCTATTTTGATTCCAGGCTATACTGTGATACAGCTCAGGATGGAGTTGCTTATTTATTAGAACTGCCTTGGCTAGCTTTGTCAACTAAAGAGTGCTTGGTTCTTCAAAAAACCTCTGAACTATAAGAGTTTTAGAAAGATGTCTCATCTGAGAACTGTGAACTATGGAAGACATCAAAACTGCTTTTGAGAAAAGCCACTGACACCCTAATAATCCATCTTACATCAAAGTAGGAAAATACCCAGAAGGAGCGGCTTCAGCTTCAGGAAGGCGAAAGTTCAGTTTTGCCACAGTTAGGATGGTTGCTTGATGTGGTTTAGGAACTGCTAGGTCTTAATACAATCCTGAATATTGCATAAGAATACAATTTATTCTACATAAAAAAGATAATACAGAGCTTAATACTAGGAACCAAGACCAATTACCATGGATTTTTTTTTTAAAGATCATGATTTATATGAAAGCACTTAAATGTGTGCAGCTATTTTCTCACATTGAAAAGACACTAAAAGTTTAAAACATCACAGCAAATAATAGTAAAGTTTTTTCTTGTCTGCACTAAAATATCATGTACGCCAAATTATTAACAAGCCAATGTGTTAATGATACCAATATCTGTTAAAAATTTAGACCCAAATAAATAAGTAAATAAACAAACAAACTATGCTTCCATGCTATGTGTACTCTATAAAAGAAAACAGTAACTATAGCTTTGTATGAATCCTTAACTGGATAAAAACCATAGAATTGGTTAATTTATGTTCACTTTTTATTGTATATTTTCAGTTTATTTCTAATATTTTCAGTTTCTTGATCATTTACGCTTCCTTCATTTGAGTAAACACCTAGGCTATGTTAGCTGAGTAGCATTAAGAAGAGTAATGAAAAACAAGGGCGGAACTTGAAGGAGTCAGAGCCAGTTTATGGAGTGATATGCACGTCGGTTGAAGTCATGAGAAGACCAAGCCAGGCTGTAAAGGATGTAGCTATGCTTCAAGAAGAATAGTCTGGGGGCCTCCCTGGTGGCTCAGGGGTACAGAACCCACCTACCAAAGCAGGGGACACGGGTTCGATCCCTGGGTGGGGAAGACCCCACATGCCATGGGACAACTAAGTCTGTGTGCCGCAACTGTTGAGCCTGTGCTCTGGAAGAACCTGGGAACTGCAACTACTGAAGCTGTGTGCCACAGCTGCTAAAGCCCGCGCGTCCTAGAGCCTGTGTTCGCAAGGAAAGTCTGAGCACACCATCTAGAGTAGCCCCGGATCTCTGCAACCAGAGAAAGCACATGCAAAGCAACAGAGACTCGGTGCAGCACAAAATTAATTAAGAGAAAAAAAAAAAAAAGTCCGGCAGCCCTATCTGAGCTGAACTGTAGAAGGAAGAAGCCACTTACAATATTATTGTGACTATGAGGGCTGGAATTAGGGAAGCGGCAGGGAGACTGGGCGGAGGAGCATGGTGGCTGCAGTCCATGGGGTCACTAAGAGTCGGACACGACTGAGCGACTTCACTTTCACTTTTCACTTTCATGCGTTGGAGAAGGAAATGGCAACCCACTCCAGTGTTATTGCCTGGAGAATCCCAGGGACGGGGGAGCCTGGTGGGCTGCCGTCTCTGGGGTCGCACAGAGTTGGACACGACTGAAGCGACTTAGCAGCAGCAGGGAGACTGGAGAATATGAGGTGGTTAAATGAGAACTAGGAAAGAAAGGAAATTGATAAGACTTGGTAACTGACCAAATGTGAGGGCAGAGAAAGGAAGCAGTCCAGAGTGAGGCTGAGCTTTCAAGCTTAGGATGTAGATGGGGCTGTAAACAGAAATCCATTAAAGCAAGATGTTTGGGGAAACAGAAATGAAGTAAATTATATAGGTGGGTCTTAATGAGCAAATGGAAAAAATCTATTTATGTAAACCCAGGAGGCAGTTGGAAATTTAGAGATTCAGGGCTTGAGAGAGAAGCCTGGCTTTATTTTAAGGAGAAAAGGAAATCTTTGTTTCTTATTCATTCTGAGCGTCACTGTCCTTCCAAAATCTAAGCCCAAAGAGAATGTGACTCTTGTTGGGATGGAGTCCCAGGTAACAATGAGGATAGATGCTCATCAATACCCCATATGAGTGCATAGTTACTTAAATATGTAAAAAGAAAAGCTCATAAGCCATAGCAGGTCTCAATAGCTTACAAAGTATGGTCTCCAGAGAAAATAGCTAAAATTGTCATTTTACTATTACTTTACCATGGGATTCGAAGATGTTGTCCCCATTGATGAATCATTGTTTCCATGGTTGATTAAAACACACTTGATCTCAGGCAGATCTTGATTTGTAATAGTCTGGAATATCATTGCGGAAAAAACTGTGAAAGCAAACAAAGGCAGTGATGTTTGTACATGCACACCTTAAAAAGAAAATATGTATTCATCTTACAATAAAACAAAATGTAATCAAGGAAAAGTGGCCAACAGGAAAGCATGCAGGAAGTATAATTTCACAAAAGGCAAGTCTTACTATCAATCTTGAGCAGAGGTCCTTAGAGCAGTGTTTTCCAAGGGAACATTCTTATCTGTGCTGTTCAACAGGGTGGTCTTTAGCTGCATTTAGCATTAAGCATTTGAAGTGAGGCTAGTGCAGCTGAGGACTGGTTATTTGTATACCAGCCATTTTCTTCTTCTTTATGGTTTCCTGGTGCGTATTCAAGTTATGTTTATGGTACAGTGTAGCCTTTTAAGCGTGCAACAGCATTATACCCAAGAATACAAGGTGTATACCTTAACTAAAACATACTTTCTTGCTAAAAAATGCTAACCATCATCTGAGCCTTCAGTGAATTGTAGTAGTAACATCAAAGATCACCAAAACAACTATAATAATAGTAAAAACATTTGAAATATTGTGAGAATTACCAAAACATGACATAGAGATACAAAACGTGCAAATGCTGTTTTATCATCACATAATTTTGAATTTCCCACTTTTCTTCTTGTAGCTGATTTCTGTGATCAGAAACATCCTGGAGAATGTTCCAAGTGAGCTTGAGAAGACTGTATATTCACTGCTATTAGATGGAATGTTCGGTAAATGTCTGTTAGGTCCACCTAATCTAACACGTAGTTTAAGTCCGATGTTTCCTTATTGATTTCAGGTCTAGATGATCTATCCTTTGTTGAAACTGGGGTACTGAAGTCCCTTTGTGTTATTGCATTGATATTTCTCCCTTCAGGTCTGTTAGCATTTGCTTATTTGCTTAATTTCTTTAGGTGCTCCCATAAATATTTACACATGTCATATCCTCTACTGGGTGACCCTTTTTTTCATTGACCCTTTTTACCTCTTATGACAGTCTTTGGCTAAAGTCTATTTTGTCTGATGTACGTATAGATATCTCCACTTTTGGTTTCCATGAGCATGCAGTATCTTTTTCCATCCCTTTACTTTTAGTCTGTGTGTGTCTTTAAAACTGATTAGGAACTTCCCGGGTGGCCCAGTGGTTAAGAATCCACCAGCCAACACAGGGGACACAGGTTTGATTGCTGGTTTGGGCAGATCCCACATGCCTTGGAGCAACTAAGCTTGCTAGCCCCACCACTGAAGCCAGTGCACTCTGGAGTCCACGTACCACTACTGAGCTCACGCACCACAACCAGAGAGTCCGTGCATTGCAGTGAAAAAGATCCTGCATGCTGCAACTAAGACCCAACACAGCCAAATTAATAAAATCAGTAAGTATTCTTTAAAAAATTGTTGAAGGACAGTTTGCCAGGTATTCTTAGTTAGCTGATTTTTTCTTTTAGTATTTCAAATATATAATGCCATTCCTTCCTGGCCTACAAAGTCTCTGCTGAAAAATCTGCTGATAGTACTACAGAGGGTCCGCTGTTTCTCTTCTTGCTGCCTTTAAGATTTTCTCCTTGTCTTTAGTTTCTGACAGTGTATCTATAATGTGTCTCAGCAGGTCTCTTTATATTCATCCTATCTGGAAGTCCCTGGACTTCTTGGACCTGGATGTCTGTTGCTTTTCCCCAGATAAGGGGATTTCTCAGCCATTATCTCTTTGAATAAATGTTGTGCCCTTTCTCTTTCTCTTCATCTTTTGGGACACCTATAATATGACTGTTAGTTTAGTTTGATGTTATCTGTTAAGTCCCTTAAACTGTCTTCACTCTTCTTTTTTCCCTTATTGCTCCTCTGATTGGATGAATTCCACTATATCTAGTTGGTTGGTGAACTCCTTTTCTGAATTTTTCAGTTATTGTATTCTTCTTAACCTTTCTCTGTGGAAATTCTCACTTTATTCATGTATTGTTCTCAGGGAGCATCAGTGAGCATCTTTATGACTGTTAGTTTAAACTCTTTTTAAAAAAACCAACTATTTATTTATTTATTTATTTATTTTTCGCTGCGCTGGGTCGTCTTCGCTGCCTGCGGGCTTTGTCTTGTTGCAGAGAGTGGGGCCTACTCTCTAGTCAAGGTTATCAGACTTCTCATTGCCGTGGCTTCTCTTGTTGGATCACACAGGCTCTAGAGTGTGGGCTCAGTAGTTGTGACACGTGGGCTCGGTTGCCTTACAGCATGTGGAATCTTCCCGAACAAGGAATGGAACCCACATCCTCTGCTTTGGCAAGGGGATTCTTAACCAGTGGACCACCAGGGAAGTCCTATTTGAACTCTTTACAGGTAAATCACTTATCTCCATTTCACTAAGGTTTGTTTCTGGAGTTTTATCTTATTCTTTGGTTTGAAACACACTCCTTTCTTTCTTCATCTTGTTTGATTATCTCTGTTGGTTTCTGTGGATTAGATAAAACAGCCAGTCTTCACAGAATAGCCTCTTGTAGAAGAAATCTTATCCTTCCACCCAGGCTTAGTTCTTGGTTCAGTTCAGTTCAGTTCAGTTCAGTTGCTCAGTTGTGTCCGACTATTTGCGACCCCATGAATCGCAGCACACCAGGCCTCTCTGTCCATCACCAACTCCCAGAGTTTACCCAAACTCATGTCCATCGAGTCGGTGATGCCATCCAGCCATCTCATCCTCTGTCGTCCCCTTCTCCTCCTGCCCCCAATCCTTCCCAGCATCAGAGTCTTTTCTAATGAGTCAACTCGTCACATGAGGCGGCCAAAGTACTGGAGTTTCAGCCTCAGCATCAGTCCTTCCAATGAACATCCAGAACTGGTCTCCTTTAGGATGGACTGGTTGGACTTCCTTGCAGTCCAAGGGACTCTCAAGAGTCTTCTTCAACAACACAGTTCAAAAGCATCAATTCTTTTGTGCTCAGCTTTCTTCACAGTCCAACTCTCACATGACCACTGGAGAAACCATAGCCTTGACCAGACGGACCTTTGTTGGCAAAATAATGTCTCTGCTTTTCAATATGCTGTCTAGGTTGGTCATAGCTTTCCTTCCAAGGAGTAAGCGTCTTTTAATTTCATGGCTGCAATCACTATCTGCAGTGATTTTGGAGCCCCCCAAAATAAAGTCTGACACTGTTTCCACTGTTTCCCCATCTATTTCCCATGAAGTGATGCGACCAGATGCCATGATCTTTGTTTTCTGAATGTTGAGCTTTAAGCCAACTTTTCACTCTCCTCTTTCACTTTCATCAAGAGGCTTTTTAGTTCCTCTTCACTTTCTGCCATAAGGGTGGTGTCATCTGCATATCTGAGGTTATTGATATTTCTCTCCCCAATCTTGATTCCAGCTTGTGCTTCTTCCAGTCCAGCGTTTCTCATGATGTACTCTGCATATAAGTTAAATAAACAGGGTGACAATATACAGCCTTGATGTACTCCTTTTCCTATTTGGAACCAGTCTGTTGTGCCATATCTAATTCTAACTGTTGCTTCCTGACCTGCATATAGGTTTCTCAAGAGGCAGGTGAGGTGGTCTGGTATTCCCATCTCTTTCAGAATTTTCCACAGTTTATTGTGATCCACACAGTCAAAGGCTTTGGCATAGTCAATAAAGCAGAAATAGATGTTTTTCTGGAACTCTCTTGCTTTTTCCATGATCCAGCGGATGTTGGCAATTTGATCTCTGGTTCCTCTGCCTTTGATAAAACCAGCTTGAACATCTGGAAGTTCACAGTTTACGTATTGCTGAAGCCTGGCTTGGAGAATTTTGAGCATTACTTTACTAGCATGTGAGATGAGTGCAATTGTGTGGTAGTTTGAGCATTCTTTGGCATTGCCTTTCTTTGAGATTGGAATGAAAACTGCCCTTTTCCAGTCCTGTGGCCACTGCTGAGTTTTCCAAATTTGCTGGCATATTGAGTGCAGCACTTTCACAGCATCATCTTTTAGGATTTGAAATAGCTCAGCTGGAATTCCATCACCTCCACTAGCTTTGTTCGTAATGATGCTTTCTAAGGTCCACTTGACTTCACATTCTAGGATGTCTGACTGTAGGTGAGTGATCACACCATCATGATTATCTGAGTTGTGAAGCTCTTTTTTTGTACAGTTCTTCTGTGTATTCTTGCCTCCTCTCTTAATATCTTCTGCTTCTGTTAGGTCATAACATTTCTGTCCTTTATCGAGCCTATCTTTGCATGAAATGTTCCCTTGGGATCTGTAATTTTCTTGAAGAGATCTCTAGTCTTTCCCATTTTGTTGTTTTCTTCTATTTCTTTGCATTGATCACTGAGGAAGACTTTCTTATCTCTCCTTGCTATTCTTTGGAACTCTGCATTCAGATGCTTATATCTTTCCTTTTCTCCTTTGTTTTTCACTTTTCTTTTCATAGCTATTTGTAAGGCCTCCTCAGACAGCCATTTTGCTTTTTTGCACTTCTTTTCCATGGGGTGGTCTTGATCCTTGTCTCCTGCACAATGTCACAGACCTCCGTTCATAGTTCATCAGGCACTCTGTCTATCAGATCTAGTCCCTTAAATCTATTTCTCACTTCCACTGTATAATCATAAGGGATTTGATTTAGGTCTTTCTTCAATTTAAGTCTGAATTTGCCAATAAAGAGTTTATGGTAGTTTCATAAATTACCTTTTTTGTGCTTATTGGCTCCCAGTAGTAAGGATGTGTCATGATTTGCCAGTGTTCTAAAGGGGAGGAGATTTTATTTTCTTGGGCTCCAAAATCACTGGGAACAGTGACTGCAGCTACGAAATTAAAAGGCAATAGCTCCTTGGATCCTATGACAAATCTAGACAGCATATTAAAAAGCAGAGACATCATTTTGCTGACAGAGGTCCATATAGTCAAAGCCATGGTTTTTCCAGTAGTCGTGTATGGATGTGAAAGTTGGACCATAAAAAAGGCTGAGTGCTGAAGAATTGATGTTTTTGAATTGTGGTGCTGGCAAAGACTCTTGAGAGTCCCTTGGACCACAGGGAGATCAACCAGTCCATCCTAAAGGAAATCAACCCTAACTATTCACTGGAAGGACTGATGCTGAAGCTGAAGATCCAGTACTTTGGCCACCTGATGCAAAGAACTCATTGGAAAAGACCCTGATGCTGGGAAAGACTGAGAGCAGGAGGAGAAAGGGCTGACAGGATGAGATGGTTGGATGGCATCACTGCCTCAATGGACATGAGTGTGAGTAATCTCTGGGAAACAGTGAAGGACAGGAAACCCTGGTGTGCTATAGTCCAAGGGGTCTCAGAGTCAGACATAACTTAGCGACCAAAAGACAACAACAACAAAGGGAAGATCTCAGTTAGTACCTAGATGCACAGTGAAGCTGGACTCTCAGGGGTGGCTTTTAAAATACACAAGCAGACCTCTTTCAGGGAAAGAATGGGAGCCAGTGTTTCTGTCTGCTTTCTCTGCACTGAGCCCTGAAGGATAGTCAGTTAATAACTGTTTCTTTGTTCACTACAGATCAGTGGGACCCACAAATGCAAGTCCCGCTGGCCACCAGATCAAGGAATGTGTCCTCTGGGTGGCAGTCACAAAGGCTATGGTTTTAGATACATGTATAACCTCCTTTCAGAGAGATACCAAAGGGGAAATGTGTAAATGGTGCATCCAGCCTCCCCAGGCTCAGGCAGAATTGCAGTCAGCTCCTAGATGTATGTTAAATTAGGTTGAAAACAGACCTCTTTAAAACCCATCAAAAATGGGCAGAAGACCTAAATAGGCATTTCTCCAAAGAGGACATAGAGATGGTCAATAGGCACATGAAAACATGCTGAACATCGCTAATTATTAGAGAAATGCAAATCAAAACTTCACTGAAGTATCATCTCACACCAATCAGAATGGTTATAATCAAAAAGTCTGCAAATAATAAATGCTGGAGCGGGTATGGAGAAAAGGGGACCCCTTTACACTGTTGGTGGGAATGTAAATCGGTACAGCCACCATGGAGAACAGTATGGAGGTTAGTTAAAAAAATAAAAATAGAGGGAATGCTCTGGTGGTCCAGAGGTTAGGACTCCATGCTTCCACTGTCGGGAGCCTGGGTTTGATCCCTGGTCAGAGGACTAAGATTCTGCAAGCTGCAGGGAACGGCCGAAAACAAAAACCAGAGTGACCGTATGATCCTGCAATCCTTCTCCTGGGCATATATCTGGACAAAATGAGAATTCAAAAAGATACATTCATCCTAATGTTCACAGCAGCACTATTTACAATAGCCAAGACACATAAGCAACCTAAATGCCCATCGACAGAGAAATGGATAAAGATGAGGTATACATATATGATGGAATATCATTCAGCCATAAAAAAGAATGAAATAATGCCATTTGCAGCAACATGGTTGGACCTAGTGATTATCATATTAAGCGAAGTATGAGACAGAGGGAGACAAATATCACACGGTATCACTTACATGTGGAATCTAAAAAATGGTACAAATGAACTTCCTTACAAAACAAACATTCAGACACGGAAAACAAACTATTGTTACCAAAGCTGAAGGCTGGGGTAGGGATAAATTAGGAGCTTGGGATTAACAGATACACACTACTATATATAAAGGAGAAAAACAACAAGGCTCTATTGTATAGAGGAGGGAACTATATTCATTGTCTTATAATAACCTGTAGTGGAAAAAATCTGAAAAAGAATATGTATATACACATATGTATAACTGAATTGCTTTGCTGTTCACTAGAAACTACTACAGCATTGTAAACCAACTATACTTCAATAAAAGTTTTTATTTTTGTTTGTTTTGAAATAGGCCTCTTTAAGGAAAAGACTGGGAGAAGGCTATTTCTGTCTGTTGCCTCAGCACTGAGCCTGGGGGTATAGTCACAATGAGTCTTTGCAAACCCTTTACAAACTGTTTCTTTGTTTGCTAGGGTCTCTTGGACACAAGTCCCATTGGCTTTCAGAGTCAGGTGTTTCAGGAGCCGGTTACCTGCTGTGATAACCCCGAATTTCAGCAAGTCATTTGACCTCTTTGGGTCCCACTTTCCTCATTTGGTAAAAGAGGGCAGTAGACCCATGTGGTATAATAAATATACTTGGCCTTAGATCAAAATGTATTTGGTCTTTCCCAGCACCATACATGCGTGCTCAGTCGTGTCTGACTCTTTGTGACCCCACAGACTAAAGGACAGATCCTCTGTCCATGGGATTCTCCAGGCAAGAATACTGCAGTGGGTTGCTGTTTCCACCTCTGGGGGATCTTTCTGACTCCAGGATTGAACCTGCGTCTCCTGAGTTGGCAGGTGGGTTCTTTACCACTGTGCCACCTGGGAAGCACTCTTTCCTGGCACAAAGCTCCTAAAATCCTTGGAATTTCCTGAGCAACAGGGGTCTTTGTTGTTACTCACAATGAGCCCCTTATGGGCACTCCAGAGTTTATGCTAACAAGGTGACTTAGGGCGGGGTGCCTCTGCAGCCCCAGGAGTGGCGGTGGGGACTGGTGGGGGGGTTGTCCTAAGAAAGATCCAGAGGTTGGAGGGGTGACCTGTGGGCAAACAGGGAGGGGAGTGTGCTGATTAAACTCTATAACAATTCTTGAACTGAGAGATCCGGTGAGCTTCCGGGTTGGTGAACTGGATGACATTCCGAGCCCTCCCCACACCCCTTGCCTTGCCCTCTGTAACTCTTCCACCTGGCTATCCTGGAGTTATATCCTTTCATCATAAACCGGGAATCTAGCAAGCAGATTGTTTTTCTGAATTCCGTGAGCTGTTCCAGCAAAGTCATCAAACTTAAGGAGGGGGTCCTGGGAACCTCTGACTTACAGCCTGTGCTGGTGGCAAGCTGGACTTGACACTGATGTCTGACGGGAGTCAAGAGGGCTCTGAGCCCTTAACCTGTGGGATCTGACGCTATCTCCGGGGAGAGAGTGTCAGAATTGAGTTAAACCGTAGGACATTCAATTGGTGCCCAAGAACTGCTTGGTGTGGGGAGCTCTCCCACCCCATATACATGGCAGCCAGCGGAGCCAGGAGTGGTCAGTGTGAGTCCAGGGAAGGAGACTCGTGTGCTCTTCCTTGCACCTGGGATCCTCTCATCGCTGTCATCTTCGCCAGTCTCTGCTCTTTCTCATGATTTTAATAAACGACAGTCCATTTGCTCAGGAGTTCCACAGCCATACTGCCTATGTGTACGGCTATCTATCTGGGTGGCCCCCAGGAAACTTACACTCAGACTGAACCCCCCCTTTCCTTCCACCCCCTACCCCCTCCTCTGTTGGCGCCAGCACACCCACTGTCCCCAAAGCCAGAAGTCACTTTCAACTCCTCCCTCTCCCCCACTTCCCGTCATCCAGGCAGCTGCCAAGCCGTGACATTTTGACCTCCGGATAATCCGCACATCTCTGCATGGCCCTGCCTCTCTACCACCACTGCCCCTACTCCAGTCCTTGTCGCGTCTGGCCTGGACGACTGCCAGCTGCTTCCTCGCTGACCTCTCTGCCATGTCCTGTCTGCCTGACGTCCATCCTCAACACAGACCCCAAAACTGTCCTCTGGATTACATGTCAGTGCCCCGACATGCTCTCACTCCTCGCCTTCAAACCCCTAAACAGCCTACAGCACTGGTCCTCACCCTTTCTGGAGTCACAGACCACTCTGAAAAATCTGATGAAAGCAACTGACCCTCAGAAACACACACACAATATACACATAGATTCATACACATAACACACCAACACACACACACAACCACCACACACACAC